>NW_027457904.1:647588-962633 GCF_050624435.1 Tenrec ecaudatus | reverse complement strand
CATGGACTAAGTACGTCCCCTAGTGGGCACTTGGACTATCTAGGTTAACTAACGGGCACTTGGACTATCTAGGTTACCTAGCAGGCACTTGTACTATCTAGGATACCTAGCTGGCACTTGGACTATGTAGGTCAACTAGCGGGCCCTTGGACTATCTAGGTTAGCTAACGGGCACTTAGATTATGTAGGTTAACTAGCGGGCACTTGGAATATGTAGGTTAACTAGCGGGCCCTTGGAATATGTAGGTTAACTTGCGGGCCCTTCGACTATCTAGGTTCCCTAAAGGGCACTTGGACTATCTAGGTTACCGAAAAGGCACTTGGACTATCTAGGTTACCTAGCGGGCACATGGACTATGTAGGCTAACTAGGGGGCCCTTGGACTATCTAGGTTACCTAGTGGGTACTTGAACTATCTAGGTTAAGTAGCGGGCACTTGGACTATGTAGGTTAACTAGCGGACACTTGCACTATGTAGGTTACCTAGCAGGCACTTGGACTATCTAGGTTAACTAGCGGGCACTTGGACTATATGGGTTAACTAGCGTGCACTTGGATTATGTAGGTTCCTTAGCGGGCACTTGGACTATCTATGTTGCCTAGCGGGCACTTGCACTATGTAGGTTAACTAGCGTGCCCTTGGACTATCTAGGTTACGTAGCGGGCACTTGGTATATAGGTTAAAGAGCGGGCACTTGGACTATATAGGCTAACTAGCGGACACTTGCACAATCTAGGTTAACTAGCGGGCCCTTGCACTATGTAGGTTCACTAGCGGGCCCATGGATTATATAGGTTTACTAGCAGGCACTTGGACTATCTAGGTTAACTAGCGGGCACTAGGACTATGTAGTTTCCCTAGCAGGCATTTGGACTATTTAGGTTACCTAGCGGGCACTTGGACTATCTAGGTTACCTAGCAGGCACTTTGACTATCTATGTTAACTAACGGGCACTTGGACTATGCAGGTTGCCTAGCGGGCACTTGGATTATGTAGGTTCGCTATAGGGCACTTGGACTTTGTAGGTTAACTAGCGGGCACTTGGACTGTCTAGGTTACCTAGTGGGCACTTGGATTATCTCGGTTAACGAACGGGCACTTGGATTATCTAGGTTAACGAACGGGCACTTGGACTATGTAGGTTACCTAGCTGCCACTTGGACTATCTAGTTTAGCTAACAGGCACTTGGACTATCTAGGTTCCCTAGCGGGCACTTGTACTACGTAGGTTACCTAGGTGGCACTTTGACTATGTAGGTCAACTAGCAGGCCCTTGGACTATCTAGGTTAGCCAACAGGCACTTAGATTATGTAGGTTAACTAGCGGGAACATGGACTATGTAGGTTTACTAGCGGGCCCTTGGACTATCTAGGTTCCCTAAAGGGCACTTGGACTATCTAGGTTACCTAGCGGGCACTTGGACTATGTAGGCTAACTAGGGGGCCCTTTGATGATCTGGGTTACCTAGCGGGTACTTGAACTATCTAGGTTACCTAGCGGTCACTTGGACTATGTACGTTCCCTAGCGGGCACTTGGACTATCTATGTTAACTAGCGGGCACTTGGAATATATAGGTTAACTAGTGGACACTTGCACTATGTAGGTTACCTAGCAGGCACTTGGACTATCTAGGTTAACCTGCGGGCACTTGGACTATGTAGGTCAACTAGCGGGCCCTTGGACTATCTAGGTTAGCCAACGGGCACTTAGACTATGTAGGTTAACTATCGGGCACTTGGAATATGTAGGTAAAGTAGCGGACACTTGCACTATGAAGGTTAACTAGCGGGCCCATGGACTTTGTATGTTTACTAGCGGGCCCTTGGACTTTCTAGGTTCCCTAAAGGGCACTTGGACTATCTAGGTTAACGAACGGGCACTTGGACTATCTAGGTTGCCTAGCGGGCACTTGGACTATGTAGGCTAACTAGGTGGTCCTTGGACGATCTAGGTTACCTAGCGGGTACTTGAACTATCTAGGTTAACTAGCGGGCACTTGCAGTATCTAGGTTACCTAGCGGACACTTGGACTATGTAGGTTCCTTAGCGGGCACTTGGACGATATAGGTTAACTAGCGTGCCCTTGGACTATGTAGGTTATCGAGCGGGCACTTGGACAATCTAGGTTAACTAGCGGGCACTTGGAAGATCTAGGTTAACTATCGGGCACTTGGACTATCAAAGTGAACAAGTGAGCCCTTGGACTAGGTAGGTTAACTAGCGGGCCCTTGGACTATCTAGGTTACCTAGCGGGCAATTAGACTATATAGGTTACCTAGCGGGCACTTGGACTATGTAGGTTACCTAGTGGGCACTTGGACTATCTAGGTTAACGAATGGGCACTTGGAATATGCAGGTAACCTAGCGGGCACTTGGACTGTCTAGGTTACCTAGCGGGCACTTGGACTTCTAGGTTAACGAACGGGCTCTTGGACTATGTAGGTTGCCTAGCGGGCACTTGGACTATCTAGGTTAGGTAACGGGCACTTTGAGTATCTAGGTTACCTAGCGGGAACTTGGACAATGTAAGTTACCTAGCGGGCACTTGGACTATCTAGGTTACCTAACGGGCACTTTGACTATCTAGGTTACATAGCGGGCACTTGGACTATGTAGGTTAACTAGCGAACACTTGGACTCTAGGTTATCTAGCGGACACTTGGGCTATCTAGGTTGCCTAGCGGGCCCTTGGACTATGTAGGTTTCCTAGCGGGCACTTGGACTATCTAGGTTAACGAACGGGCACTTGGACTATGTAGGTAACCTAGCGGCCACTTGGACAGTCTAGGTTACCCAGGGGGCACTTGGACTATCTAGGTTAAGGAACGGGCACTTGGACAATGTAGGTTACCTAGCGGGCACTTGGACTATGTAGGATCCCTATCGGATATTTGGACTACTTAGGTTACCTAGCGGGCACTTGGACAATCTAGGTCAGATAGCGGGCACTTGGACTATCTAGGTCAACTAGTGGGCCCTTTTACTATGTAGGTTAACTAGCGAGCACTTGGACTATCTAGGTTAACTAGCGGACCTTGGACTATGTAGGTTAACTAGCGGGCCTTTGGACTATGTTGGTTAACTTGCGGGCACTTGGACGATCTAGGTTAACTAGCGGGCACTTGGATGATCAATGTTAACTAGCGGGCACTTGGACTATCTAGGTTAGCTAATGGGCACATGGACTAAGTACGTCCCCTAGTGGGCACTTGGACTATCTAGGTTAACTAACGGGCACTTGGACTATCTAGGTTACCTAGCAGGCACTTGTACTATCTAGGATACCTAGCTGGCACTTGGATTATGTAGGTCAACTAGCGGGCCCTTGGACTATCTAGGTTAGCTAACGGGCACTTAGATTATGTAGGTTAACTAGCGGGCACTTGGAATATGTAGGTTAACTAGCGGGCCCTTGGAATATGTAGGTTAACTTGCGGGCCCTTCGACTATCTAGGTTCCCTAAAGGGCACTTGGACTATCTAGGTTACCGAAAAGGCACTTGGACTATCTAGGTTACCTAGCGGGCACATGGACTATGTAGGCTAACTAGGGGGCCCTTGGACTATCTAGGTTACCTAGTGGGTACTTGAACTATCTAGGTTAAGTAGCGGGCACTTGGACTATGTAGGTTAACTAGCGGACACTTGCACTATGTAGGTTACCTAGCAGGCACTTGGACTATCTAGGTTAACTAGCGGGCACTTGGACTATATAGGTTAACTAGCGTGCACTTGGATTATGTAGGTTCCTTAGCGGGCACTTGGACTATCTATGTTGCCTAGCGGGCACTTGCACTATGTAGGTTAACTAGCGTGCCCTTGGACTATCTAGGTTACGTAGCGGGCACTTGGTATATAGGTTAAAGAGCGGGCACTTGGAATATATAGGCTAACTAGCGGACACTTGCACAATCTAGGTTAACTAGCGGGCCCTTGCACTATGTAGGTTCACTAGCGGGCCCATGGATTATATAGGTTTACTAGCAGGCACTTGGACTATCTAGGTTAACTAGCGGGCACTAGGACTATGTAGTTTCCCTAGCAGGCATTTGGACTATTTAGGTTACCTAGCGGGCACTTGGACTATCTAGGTTACCTAGCAGGCACTTTGACTATCTAGGTTAACTAACGGGCACTTGGACTATGCAGGTTGCCTAGCGGGCACTTGGATTATGTAGGTTCGCTATAGGGCACTTGGACTTTGTAGGTTAACTAGCGGGCACTTGGACTGTCTAGGTTACCTAGTGGGCACTTGGATTATCTCGGTTAACGAACGGGCACTTGGATTATCTAGGTTAACGAACGGGCACTTGGACTATGTAGGTTACCTAGCTGCCACTTGGACTATCTAGTTTAGCTAACAGGCACTTGGACTATCTAGGTTCCCTAGCGGGCACTTGTACTACGTAGGTTACCTAGGTGGCACTTTGACTATGTAGGTCAACTAGCAGGCCCTTGGACTATCTAGGTTAGCCAACAGGCACTTAGATTATGTAGGTTAACTAGCGGGAACATGGAATACGTAGGTTAACTAGCGGGCCCATGGACTATGTAGGTTTACTAGCGGGCCCTTGGACTATCTAGGTTCCCTAAAGGGCACTTGGACTATCTAGGTTACCTAGCGGGCACTTGGACTATGTAGGCTAACTAGGGGGCCCTTTGATGATCTGGGTTACCTAGCGGGTACTTGAACTATCTAGGTTACCTAGCGGTCACTTGGACTATGTACGTTCCCTAGCGGGCACTTGGACTATCTATGTTAACTAGCGGGCACTTGGAATATATAGGTTAACTAGTGGACACTTGCACTATGTAGGTTACCTAGCAGGCACTTGGACTATCTAGGTTAACCTGCGGGCACTTGGACTATGTAGGTCAACTAGCGGGCCCTTGGACTATCTAGGTTAGCCAACGGGCACTTAGACTATGTAGGTTAACTATCGGGCACTTGGAATATGTAGGTAAAGTAGCGGACACTTGCACTATGAAGGTTAACTAGCGGGCCCATGGACTTTGTATGTTTACTAGCGGGCCCTTGGACTTTCTAGGTTCCCTAAAGGGCACTTGGACTATCTAGGTTAACGAACGGGCACTTGGACTATCTAGGTTGCCTAGCGGGCACTTGGACTATGTAGGCTAACTAGGTGGTCCTTGGACGATCTAGGTTACCTAGCGGGTACTTGAACTATCTAGGTTAACTAGCGGGCACTTGCAGTATCTAGGTTACCTAGCGGACACTTGGACTATGTAGGTTCCTTAGCGGGCACTTGGACGATATAGGTTAACTAGCGTGCCCTTGGACTATGTAGGTTATCGAGCGGGCACTTGGACAATCTAGGTTAACTAGCGGGCACTTGGAAGATCTAGGTTAACTATCGGGCACTTGGACTATCAAAGTGAACAAGTGAGCCCTTGGACTAGGTAGGTTAACTAGCGGGCCCTTGGACTATCTAGGTTACCTAGCGGGCAATTAGACTATATAGGTTACCTAGCGGGCACTTGGACTATGTAGGTTACCTAGTGGGCACTTGGACTATCTAGGTTAACGAATGGGCACTTGGAATATGCAGGTAACCTAGCGGGCACTTGGACTGTCTAGGTTACCTAGCGGGCACTTGGACTTCTAGGTTAACGAACGGGCTCTTGGACTATGTAGGTTGCCTAGCGGGCACTTGGACTATCTAGGTTAGGTAACGGGCACTTTGAGTATCTAGGTTACCTAGCGGGAACTTGGACAATGTAAGTTACCTAGCGGGCACTTGGACTATCTAGGTTACCTAACGGGCACTTTGACTATCTAGGTTACATAGCGGGCACTTGGACTATGTAGGTTAACTAGCGAACACTTGGACTCTAGGTTATCTAGCGGACACTTGGGCTATCTAGGTTGCCTAGCGGGCCCTTGGACTATGTAGGTTTCCTAGCGGGCACTTGGACTATCTAGGTTAACGAACGGGCACTTGGACTATGTAGGTAACCTAGCGGCCACTTGGACAGTCTAGGTTACCCAGGGGGCACTTGGACTATCTAGGTTAAGGAACGGGCACTTGGACAATGTAGGTTACCTAGCGGGCACTTGGACTATGTAGGATCCCTATCGGATATTTGGACTACTTAGGTTACCTAGCGGGCACTTGGACAATCTAGGTCAGATAGCGGGCACTTGGACTATCTAGGTCAACTAGTGGGCCCTTTTACTATGTAGGTTAACTAGCGAGCACTTGGACTATCTAGGTTAACTAGCGGACCTTGGACTATGTAGGTTAACTAGCGGGCCTTTGGACTATGTTGGTTAACTTGCGGGCACTTGGACGATCTAGGTTAACTAGAGGGCACTTGGACTATCTAGATTAACTAGCGGGCACTTGGATGATCAATGTTAACTAGCGGGCACTTGGACTATCTAGGTTAGCTAATGGGCACATGGACTAAGTACGTCCCCTAGTGGGCACTTGGACTATCTAGGTTAACTAACGGGCACTTGGACTATCTAGGTTACCTAGCGGGCACTTGTACTATCTAGGATACCTAGCTGGCACTTGGACTATGTAGGTCAACTAGCGGGCCCTTGGACTATCTAGGTTAGCTAACGGGCACTTAGATTATGTAGGTTAACTAGCGGGCACTTGGAATATGTAGGTTAACTAGCGGGTCCTTGGACTATGTAGGTTTACTTGCAGGCCCTTCGCTATCTAGGTTCCCTAAAGGGCACTTGGTCTATCTAGGTTACCGAAAAGGCACTTGGACTATCTAGGTTACCTAGCGGGCACTTGGACTATGTAGGCTAACAAGGGGGCCCTTGGACTATCTAGGTTACCTAGCGGGTACTTGAACTATCTAGGTTAAGTAGCGGGCACTTGGACTATGTAGGTTAACTAGCGGACACTTGCACTATGTAGGTTACCTAGCAGGCACTTGGACTATCTAGGTTAACTAGCGGGCACTTGGACTATATAGGTTAATAGCGTGCACCTGGACTATGTAGGTTCCTTAGCGGGCACTTGGACTATCTAGGTTGCCTAGCAGGCACTTGCACTATGTATGTTAACTAGCGTGCCCTTGGACTATCTAGGTTACGTAGCGGGCACTTGGTATATAGGCTAACTAGCGGACACTTGCACGATCTAGGTTAACTAGCGGGGCCTTGAACTGTGTAGGTTAATTAGCGGGCCCATGGATTATGTAGGTTAACGAACGGGCACTTGGACTATGTAGGTTACCTAGCCACCACTTGGACTATCTAGGTTAGCTAACAGGCACTTGGACTATCTAGATTACTTAGCGGGCACTTGTACTATCTAGGTTACCTAGCCGGCACTTGGACTATCTATGTTAACTAGCGGGCACTTGGAATATGTAGGTTAACTAGCGGGCCCATGGACTATAGAGGTTTACTAGCGGGCCCTTGGACTATCTAGGTTCCCTAAAGGGCACTTGGACTATCTAGGTTACCGAACGGGCACTTGGACTATCTAGGTTACCTAGCGGGCACTTGGACTATGTAGGCTAACTAGGGGGCCATTGGACGATCTAGGTTACCTAGCGGGTACTTGAACTATCTAGGTTAACTAGCGGGCACTTGCACTATCTAGGTTACCTAGCGGGCACTTTGACTATGTACGTTCCCTAGCGGGCACTTGGACTATCTATGTTAACTAGCGGGCACTTGGAATATGTAGGTTAACTAGTGGACACTTGCACTATGTAGGTTACCTAGCAGGCACTTGGACTATCTAGGTTTTCTAGCGTGCACTTGGACTATGTAGGTTAACTAGCGTGCCTTTGGACTATCTAGGTTACGTAGCGGGCACGTGGTATATAGGTTAACTAGCGGGCACTTGGACTATGTAGATTAACTAGAGGACACTTGGACTATCTAGGTTAGCTAACGGGCACTTGGACTAAGTACGTCCCCTAGTGGGCACTTGGACACTCTAGGTTAACGAACGGGAAATAGGACTATCTAGGTTAACTAGCGGGCACTTGGACTATCTAGGTTACCTAGCTGGCACTTGGACTATGAAGGTTCCCTAGCGGGCACTTGGATTATCTAGGTTACTCAGCGGGCACTTGGACTATGTAGGTCAACTAGCGGGCCCTTGGACTATCTAGGTTAGCTAACTGGCACTTGGACTATGTAGGTTAACTAGCGGACACTTGCACGATCTAGGTTAACTAGCGGGCTCTTGCACTATGTAGGTTAACGATCGGGGCCATTGACTATGTTGGTTAACTAGCGGGCACGTGGACGATCTAGGTTAACTAGCGGGCACTAGGACTATTTAGGTTAACTAGCGGGCACTTGGATTATCTAGGTTACCTAGCAGGCACTTGGAGTATGTAGGTTCCCTAGGGGGCATTTGGACTATATAGATAACCAAGCGGGCATTTAGACTTTGTAGGTTACGTAGCGGGCCCTTGGACTATGTAGGTTAACTAGCGGGTCCTTGGACTATGTAGGTTACCTAGCGGGCACTTGGACGATCTTGGTTACCTAGCGGGTACTTGGACTATGTAGGTTAACTAGCGGGCCCTTGGGCTATGTAGATTAACTAGCGGCACTTGGACTATCTACGTTAACTAGCGGGCCCTTGGACTATGTAGTTTCCCTAACGGGCATTTGGACTATATAGATAATCTAGCGGGCACTTAGACTTTGTAAGTTACCTAGAGGACACTTGGACTATCTAGGTTACCTAGCTGGCACATGAATTATCTACGTTACCTAGCGGGTTCTTGGACTATCTAGGTTACCTAGGGGGAACCTGGACTATGTAGGTTAACTAGCGAGCACTTGGACTATCTAGGTTACCTAGCGGGCACTTGGACTATGTACGTTCCCTAGCGGGCACTTGGACTATCTATGTTACCTAGCGGGCACTTGGACTATGTACGTTTCCTAGCGGGTACTTGGACTAGATAGGTTCCCTAGCGGGCACTTGGACTATCTATGTTAACTAGCGGGCACTTGGATATATAGGTTAACTAGTGGACACTTGCACTATGTAGGTTACCTAGCAGGCACTTGGACTATCTAGGTTAACCTGCGGGCACTTGGACTATGTAGGTCAACTAGCGGGCCCTTGGACTATCTAGGTTAGCCAACGGGCACTTAGATTATGTAGGTTAACTATCGGGCACTTGGAATATGTAGGTAAAGTAGCGGACACTTGCACTATGAAGGTTAACTAGCGGGCCCATGGACTTTGTATGTTTACTAGCGGGCCCTTGGACTTTCTAGGTTCCCTAAAGGGCACTTGGACTATCTAGGTTAACGAACGGGCACTTGGACTATCTAGGTTGCCTAGCGGGCACTTGGACTATGTAGGCTAACTAGGTGGTCCTTGGACGATCTAGGTTACCTAGCGGGTACTTGAACTATCTAGGTTAACTAGCGGGCACTTGCAGTATCTAGGTTACCTAGCGGACACTTGGACTATGTAGGTTCCTTAGCGGGCACTTGGACGATATAGGTTAACTAGCGTGCCCTTGGACTATGTAGGTTATCGAGCGGGCACTTGGACAATCTAGGTTAACTAGCGGGCACTTGGAAGATCTAGGTTAACTATCGGGGACTTGGACTATCAAAGTGAACAAGTGAGCCCTTGGACGAGGTAGGTTAACTAGCGGGCCCTTGGACTATCTAGGTTACCTAGCGGGCAATTAGACTATATAGGTTACCTAGCGGGCACTTGGACTATGTAGGTTACCTAGTGGGCACTTGGACTATCTAGGTTAACGAATGGGCACTTGGAATATGCAGGTGACCTAGCGGGCACTTGGACTGTCTAGGTTACCTAGCGGGCACTTGGACTTCTAGGTTAACGAACGGGCTCTTGGACTATGTAGGTTGCCTAGCGGGCACTTGGACTATCTAGGTTAGGTAACGGGCACTTTGAGTATCTAGGTTACCTAGCGGGAACTTGGACAATGTAAGTTACCTAGCGGGCACTTGGACTATCTAGGTTACCTAACGGGCACTTTGACTATCTAGGTTACATAGCGGGCACTTGGACTATGTAGGTTAACTAGCGAACACTTGGACTCTAGGTTATCTAGCGGACACTTGGGCTATCTAGGTTGCCTAGCGGGCCCTTGGACTATGTAGGTTTCCTAGCGGGCACTTGGACTATCTAGGTTAACGAACGGGCACTTGGACTATGTAGGTAACCTAGCGGCCACTTGGACAGTCTAGGTTACCCAGGGGGCACTTGGACTATCTAGGTTAAGGAACGGGCACTTGGACAATGTAGGTTACCTAGCGGGCACTTGGACTATGTAGGATCCCTATCGGATATTTGGACTACTTAGGTTACCTAGCGGGCACTTGGACAATCTAGGTCAGATAGCGGGCACTTGGACTATCTAGGTCAACTAGTGGGCCCTTTTACTATGTAGGTTAACTAGCGAGCACTTGGACTATCTAGGTTAACTAGCGGACCTTGGACTATGTAGGTTAACTAGCGGGCCTTTGGACTATGTTGGTTAACTTGCGGGCACTTGGACGATCTAGGTTAACTAGAGGGCACTTGGACTATCTAGATTAACTAGCGGGCACTTGGATGATCAATGTTAACTAGCGGGCACTTGGACTATCTAGGTTAGCTAATGGGCACATGGACTAAGTACGTCCCCTAGTGGGCACTTGGACTATCTAGGTTAACTAACGGGCACTTGGACTATCTAGGTTACCTAGCGGGCACTTGTACTATCTAGGATACCTAGCTGGCACTTGGACTATGTAGGTCAACTAGCGGGCCCTTGGACTATCTAGGTTAGCTAACGGGCACTTAGATTATGTAGGTTAACTAGCGGGCACTTGGAATATGTAGGTTAACTAGCGGGTCCTTGGACTATGTAGGTTTACTTGCAGGCCCTTCGCTATCTAGGTTCCCTAAAGGGCACTTGGTCTATCTAGGTTACCGAAAAGGCACTTGGACTATCTAGGTTACCTAGCGGGCACTTGGACTATGTAGGCTAACAAGGGGGCCCTTGGACTATCTAGGTTACCTAGCGGGTACTTGAACTATCTAGGTTAAGTAGCGGGCACTTGGACTATGTAGGTTAACTAGCGGACACTTGCACTATGTAGGTTACCTAGCAGGCACTTGGACTATCTAGGTTAACTAGCGGGCACTTGGACTATATAGGTTAATAGCGTGCACCTGGACTATGTAGGTTCCTTAGCGGGCACTTGGACTATCTAGGTTGCCTAGCAGGCACTTGCACTATGTATGTTAACTAGCGTGCCCTTGGACTATCTAGGTTACGTAGCGGGCACTTGGTATATAGGCTAACTAGCGGACACTTGCACGATCTAGGTTAACTAGCGGGGCCTTGAACTGTGTAGGTTAATTAGCGGGCCCATGGATTATGTAGGTTAACGAACGGGCACTTGGACTATGTAGGTTACCTAGCCACCACTTGGACTATCTAGGTTAGCTAACAGGCACTTGGACTATCTAGATTACTTAGCGGGCACTTGTACTATCTAGGTTACCTAGCCGGCACTTGGACTATCTATGTTAACTAGCGGGCACTTGGAATATGTAGGTTAACTAGCGGGCCCATGGACTATAGAGGTTTACTAGCGGGCCCTTGGACTATCTAGGTTCCCTAAAGGGCACTTGGACTATCTAGGTTACCGAACGGGCACTTGGACTATCTAGGTTACCTAGCGGGCACTTGGACTATGTAGGCTAACTAGGGGGCCATTGGACGATCTAGGTTACCTAGCGGGTACTTGAACTATCTAGGTTAACTAGCGGGCACTTGCACTATCTAGGTTACCTAGCGGGCACTTTGACTATGTACGTTCCCTAGCGGGCACTTGGACTATCTATGTTAACTAGCGGGCACTTGGAATATGTAGGTTAACTAGTGGACACTTGCACTATGTAGGTTACCTAGCAGGCACTTGGACTATCTAGGTTTTCTAGCGTGCACTTGGACTATGTAGGTTAACTAGCGTGCCTTTGGACTATCTAGGTTACGTAGCGGGCACGTGGTATATAGGTTAACTAGCGGGCACTTGGACTATGTAGATTAACTAGAGGACACTTGGACTATCTAGGTTAGCTAACGGGCACTTGGACTAAGTACGTCCCCTAGTGGGCACTTGGACACTCTAGGTTAACGAACGGGAAATAGGACTATCTAGGTTAACTAGCGGGCACTTGGACTATCTAGGTTACCTAGCTGGCACTTGGACTATGAAGGTTCCCTAGCGGGCACTTGTATTATCTAGGTTACTCAGCGGGCACTTGGACTATGTAGGTCAACTAGCGGGCCCTTGGACTATCTAGGTTAGCTAACTGGCACTTGGACTATGTAGGTTAACTAGCGGACACTTGCACGATCTAGGTTAACTAGCGGGCTCTTGCACTATGTAGGTTAACGATCGGGGCCATTGACTATGTTGGTTAACTAGCGGGCACGTGGACGATCTAGGTTAACTAGCGGGCACTAGGACTATTTAGGTTAACTAGCGGGCACTTGGATTATCTAGGTTTCCTAGCAGGCACTTGGAGTATGTAGGTTCCCTAGGGGGCATTTGGACTATATAGATAACCAAGCGGGCATTTAGACTTTGTAGGTTACGTAGCGGGCCCTTGGACTATGTAGGTTAACTAGCGGGTCCTTGGACTATGTAGGTTACCTAGCGGGCACTTGGACGATCTTGGTTACCTAGCGGGTACTTGGACTATGTAGGTTAACTAGCGGGCCCTTGGGCTATGTAGATTAACTAGCGGCACTTGGACTATCTACGTTAACTAGCGGGCCCTTGGACTATGTAGTTTCCCTAGTGGGCATTTGGACTATATAGATAATCTAGCGGGCACTTAGACTTTGTAAGTTACCTAGAGGACACTTGGACTATCTAGGTTACCTAGCTGGCACATGAATTATCTACGTTACCTAGCGGGTTCTTGGACTATCTAGGTTACCTAGGGGGAACCTGGACTATGTAGGTTAACTAGCGAGCACTTGGACTATCTAGGTTACCTAGCGGGCACTTGGACTATGTACGTTCCCTAGCGGGCACTTGGTCTATCTAGGTTAACCAGCCGGCACTTGGACTATCTAGGTTAACTAGTGAGCATTTGGACTATCTAGGTTAACTACCGGGCATTTGGATTATTAGGGCCTCTAGCGGGCATTTGGACTATATTGGTTACCTACCGGGCATTTGGACTATGTAGGTTAACTAGCGGGCACTTGGACTATCTAGGTTAACTAGCAGGCTCTTGGATGATGTAGGTTAACTAGCGGTCCCTTGGAATATGTAGGTTAACTAGCGGGCCCTTGGACTATGTAGGTTACCTAGCGGGCACTTGGACGATCTAGGTTAACTAGCGGGTACTTGGACTATGTAGGTTAACTAGCGGGCCCTTGGACAATGTAGATTAACTAGCGGCACTTGGACAATCAACGTTACCTAGCGGGCCCTTGGACTATGTAGGTTCCCTAGCAGGCACTTGGACTATGTAGGTTCCAGAGCGGGCACTTGGACTAACAAGATTCCCGAGCGGGCACTTGTACTATGTAGATTAACTAGCGGACACTTGGACGATCTAGGTTAACTAGCGGGTACTTGGACTATGTAGGTTAACTAAGGACCCTTGAACAATGTAGAATAACTAGCGGAACTTGGACTATCTACTTTAACTAGCGGGCCATTGGACTATGTAGATTCCCTAGCGGGCACTTGGACTATGTATGTTTCCTATGGACATTTGAACTATGTAAGTTAACTACCGGGCACTTGGACTATGTAGGTTAACTAGCGGGCCCTTGGACTATCTAGGTTACCTAGCGGGCCCTTGGACTATGTAGATTAACTAGCGGCACTTGGACTATCTATGTTAACTAGCGGGCCCTTGGACTATGTAGATTCCCTAGCGGGCATTTGGACTACATAGATATACTAGCGGGCACTTAGACTTTGTAGGTTACCTAGCGGACACTTGGACTATCTAGGTTACCTAGCTGGCACATGAACTATCTACGTTACCTAGCGGGTTCTTGGAGTATGTAGCTTACCTAGCGGGCTGTTGGACTATCTAGGTTACCAAGCGGGCACTTGGACTATCTAGGTTAACTAACGGACACTTGGACTATGTAGGTTCCCTAGCGGGCCCTTGGACTATGTAAATTCCCTAGCGGGCACTTGGACTATGTGGGTTTCATGGCGGGCATTTGGACTATCTAGGTTACCGAATGGCCACTTGGACTATGTTGGTTCCCTAGCGGGCACTTATTATATAGGTTCCCTATCTGGCACATGGACTATGTAGGTTACCTAGCGGGCACTTGGACTATGTAGGTTCTCTATCGGGCACTTGGAGAATGTAGGTTAACTAGGGGGCACTAGGACTATGTAGGTTTCCTAGCGGGCCCGTGGTCTACCTATGTTACCTAGCGGGCATTTGGACTATGTAGGCTCCCTAGTGGACATTTGGACTGTATAGATTACCTAGCGGGCACTTAGACTTTGTAGGTTACCTAGCGGGCACTTGAACTATCTACGTTACCTAGCGGGTACTTGGAGTATGTAGGTTACCTACTGGGCTGTTGGACTATCTAGGTTACCTAGCGGGCACATGGACTATGTACGTTTCCTAGCGGGTACTTGGACTAGATAGGTTCCCTAGCGGGCACTTGTTCTATCTAGGTTAACTAGCGGGCACTTGGACTATCTATGTTAACTAGCGAGCACTTGGACTATCTAGGTTAACTAGCGGGCATTTGGACTATTAGGGCCCCTAGCAGGCATTTGGACTATATTGGTTACCTAGCGGGCATTTGGACTATGTAGGTTAACGAACGGGCACTTGGACTATGTAGGTAACCTAGTGGTCACTTGAACTGTCTAGGTTACCTAGCGGGCACTTGGACAATGTAGGTTAACTAGCAGGCACTTGGACTATCTAGGTTAACTAGCGGGCCCTTGGACGATGTAGGTTAACTAGCGGGCCCTTGGACTATGTAGGTTACCTAGCGGGCACTTGGACGATCTAGGTTAACTAGCGGGTACTTGGACTATGTAGGTTAACTAGAGGGCCCTTGGACTATGTAGATTAACTAGCGGCACTTGGACTATCTACGTTAACTAGCGGGCCCTTGGACTATGTAGGTTCCCTAGCAGGCACTTGGAGTATGTAGGTTCCAGAGCGGGCACTTGGACTAACTAATTTCCCGAGCGGGCACTTGTACTATGTAGATTAACTAGCGGACACTTGGACGATCTAGGTTAACTAGCGGGTACTTGGACTATGTAGGTTCACTAAGGACCCTTGAACAATGTAGATTAACTAGCGGAACTTGGACTATCTACTTTATCTAGCGGGATATTGGACTATGTAGAATCCCTAGCGGGCACTTGACTATGTATTTTCCCTATGGACATTTGAACTATGTAAGTTAACTACCGGGCACTTGGACTATGTAGGTTAACTAGCGGGCCCTTGGACTATCTAGGTTACCTAGCGGGCACTTGGACTATGTAAATTCCCTAACGTCACTTGGACTATGTGGGTTTCATGGCGGGCATTTGGACTATCTAGGTTACCTAACGGGCACTTGGACTATGCAGGTTCCCTAGCGGGCACTTGGATTATGTAGGTTCCCTATCGGGCACTTGGACTATGTAGGTTACCTAGCGGGCACTTGGACTATGTAGGTTCCCTATCGGGCACGTGGAGAATGTAGGTTAACTAGAGGGTACTAGGAATATGTAGGTTTCCTAGCGGGCCCTTGGACTACCTAGGTTACCTAGTGGTCATTTGGACTATATAGATTACCTAGCGGGCACTTAGACTTTGTAGGTTACCTAGCGGGCACTTGGACTTTCTAGGTTACCTAGCTGGCATTTGAAATATCTACGTTACCTAGCGTGTACTTGGAGTATGTAGGTTACCTACCGGGCTGTTTGACTATCTAGGTTCCCTAGCAGGCACTTGGACTATGTAAATTCCCGAGAGGGCACTTGGACTATGTGGGTTTCCTGGCGGGCATTTGGACTATCTAGGTTACCTAACGGGCACTTGGACTATGTAGGTTCCCTAGCGGGCACTTGGATTATGTAGGTTCCCTATCGGACACTTGGACTATGTAGGTTACCTAGCGGGCACTTGGACTATGTAGGTTAACTAGCTGGCATTTGGACTATGTAGTTTCCCTATCGGGCATTTGGACTATGTAGGTTACCTAGCGGGCCCTTGGACTATCTAGGTTACCTAGGGGGAACCTGGACTATGTAGGTTAACTAGTGGGCACTTGGACAATCTAGGTTACCTAGCAGGCACTTGGACTATGTAGGTTAACTAGCGAGCACTTGGACTATCTAGGTTACCTAGCGGGCACTTGGACTATGTACGTTCCCTAGAAGGCACTTGGACTTTCTATGTTACCTAGAGGGCACTTGGACTATGTACGTTTCCTAGCGGGTACTTGGACTAGATAGGTTCCCTAATGGGCACTTGGTCTATCTAGGTTAACTAGCGGGCACTTGGACTATCTAGGTTAACTAGTGAGCACTTGGACTATCTAGGTTAACTAGCGGGCATTTGGATTATTAGGGCCCCTCGCGGGCAATTGGACTATATTGGTTACCTACAGGGCATTTGGACTATGTAGGTTAACGAACGGGCACTTGGACTATGTAGGTAACCTAGTGGTCACTTGAACTGTCTAGGTTACTTAGCGGGCACTTGGATATGTAGGTTAACTAGCGGGCACTTGGACTATCTAGGCAAACTAGCAGGATCTTGGACGATGTAGGTTAACTACCGGTCCCTTGGACTATGTAGGTTAACTAGCGGGCCCTTGGACTATGTAGGTTATCTAGCGGGCACTTGGACGATCTAGGTTAACTAGCAGGTACTTGGACTATGTAGGTTAACTAGCGGGCCCTTGGACTATGTAGATTAACTAGCGGCACTTGGACAATCTACGTTACCTAGCGGGCCCTTGGACTATGTAGGTTCCCTAGCAGGCACTTGGACTATGTAGGTTCCAGAGCGGGCACTTGGACTAACAAGATTCCCCAGCGGGCACTTGTACTATGTAGATTAACTAGCGGACAATTGGACGATCTAGGTTAACTAGCGGGTACTTGGACTATGTAGGTTAACTAGCGGGCCCTTGAACTATGTAGATTAACTAGCGGAACTTGGACTATCTACATTAACTAGCGGGCCCTTGGACTATGTAGATTCCCTAGCGGGCACTTGGACTATGTATGTTCCCTATGGACACTTTAACTATGTAAGTTAACTACCGGGCACTTGGACTATGTAGGTTTACTAGCGGGCCCTTGGACTATCTAGGTTACCTAGCGGGCCCTTGGACTATGTAGATTAACTAGCGGCACTTGGACTATCTATGTTAACTAGCGGGCCCTTGGACTATGTAGATTCCCTAGCGGGCATTAGGACTATATAGATATACTAGCGGGCACTTAGACTTTTTAGGTTACCTAGCGGACACTTGGACTATCTAGGTTACCTAGCTGGCACATGAACTATCTACGTTACCTAGCCGGTTCTTGGAGTATGTAGGTTACCTAGCGGGCTGTTGGACTATCTAGGTTACCAAGCGGGCACTTGGACTATCTAGGTTAACTAACGGACACTTGGACTATGTAGGTTCCCTAGCGGGCCCTTGGACTATGTAAATTCCCTAGCGGGCACTTGTACTATGTGGGTTTCATGGCGGGCATTTGGAGTATCTAGGTTACCTAACGGGCACTTGGACTATGTTGGTTCCCTAGCGGGCACTTATTATATAGATTCCCTATCTGGCATATGGACTATGTAGGTTACCTAGCGGGCACTTGGACTATGTAGGTTCGCTAGCGGGCCCTTGGACTATGTAGATTCCCTAGCGGGCCCTTGGACTATGTATGTTCCCTAGCGGGCATTGGGCTATGTATGGTCCCTATGGACACTTGAACTATGTAAGTTAACTACCGGGCACTTGGACTATGTAGGTTAACTAGCGGGCCCTTGGACTATCTAGGTTACCTAGCGGGCCCTTGGACTATGTAGATTAACTAGCGGCACTTGGACTATCTATGTTAACTAGCGGGCACTTGGACTATGTAGATTCCCTAGCGGGCATTTGGACTATATAGATATACTAGCGGGCACTTAGACTTTGTAGGTTACCTAGCGGACACTTGGACTATCTAGGTTACCTAGCTGGCACATGAACTATCTACGTTACCTAGCGGGTTCTTTGAGTATATAGGTTACCTAGCGGGCTGTTGGACTATCTAGGTTACCAAGCGGACAGTTGGACTATCTAGGTTAACTAACGGACACTTGGACTATGTAGGTTCCCAGGTGGGCCCTTGGACTATGTAAATTCCCTAGCGGGCACTTGGACTATGTGGGTTCCCTATCGGGCACATGGACTATGTAGGTTACCTAGCGGGAACTTGGACTATGTAGGTTCCCTATCGGGCACTTGGAGAATGTAGGTTAACTAGGGGGCACTAGGACTATGTAGGATTCCTAGCGGGCCCTTGGACTACCTAGGTTACCTAGCGGGTATTTGGACTATGTAGGCTCCCTAGTGGTCATTTGGACTATATAGATTACCTAGCGGGCACTTAGACTTTGTAGGTTACCTAGCGGGCACTTGAACTACCTACGTTACCTAGCGGGTACTTGGAGTATGTAGGTTACCTACCGGGCTGTTGGACTATCTAGGTTACCTAGCGGGCACTGGGACTATCTAGGTTAACTAATGGGCACTTGGACTATGTAGGTTCCCTAGGGGGCACTTGGACTATGTGGGTTCCCTAGAGGGCATTTGGACTATCTAGGTTACCTAACGGGCACTTGGACAATGTAGGTTCCCTAGCGGTCACTTGGATTATATAGGTTGCCTATCGGGCACTTGGACTATGTAGGTTAATTAGCGGGCATTTGGACTATGTAGGTTACCTAGCGGGCACTTGGACTATGTAGGATCCCTATCGGGCATTTGGACTATGTAGGTTACCTAGCGGGCCCTTGATCTATCTAGGTTACCTAGGGGGAACCTGGACTATGTAGGTTAACTAGTGGGCACTTGGACTATCTAGGTTACCTAGCAGGCACTTGGACTATGTAGGTTAACTAGTGAGCACTTGGACTATCTAGGTTACCTAGCGGGCACTTGGACTATGTACGTTCCCTAGCGGGCACTTGGACTATCTATGTTACCTAGCGGGCACTTGGACTATGTACGTTTCCTAGCGGGTACTTGGACTAGATAGGTTCCCTAGCGGGCACTTGGTCTATCTAGGTTAACTAGCGGGCACTTGGACTATCTAGGTTAACTAGCGGGCATTTGGACTCTTAGGGCCCCTAGCGGGCATTTGGACTATATTGGTTACCTAGCGGGCACTTGGACTATGTAGGTTAACTAGCGGGCACTTGGGCTATGTAGGTTAACTAGCAGGCCCTTGGACGATGTAGGTTAACTAGCGGTCCCTTGGACTATGTAGGTTAACTAGCGGGCCCTTGGACTATGTAGGTTACCTAGCGGACACTTGGACGATCTAGGTTAACTAGCGGGTACATGGACTATGTAGGTTAATAGCGGGCCCTTGGACTATGTAGATTAACTAGCGGCACTTGGACTATCTACATTAACTAGCGGGTCCTTGGACTATGTAGATTCCCTAGCGAGCACTTGGACTATGTATGTTCCAGCGCGTGCACTTGGAATATGTAGGTTCCCTAGCAGGCACTTGGACTATGTATGTTCCAGCGCATGCACTTGGAATATGTAGGTTCCCTAGCAGGCACTTGGACTATGTAGGTTCCAGAGCGGGAACTTGGACTAACTAGATTCCCGAGCGGGCACTTGTACTATGTAGATCAACTAGCGGACACTTGGACGATCTAGGTTAACTAGCGGGTACTTGGACTATGTAGGTTAACTAGCGTGCCTTTGAACTATGTAGATTAACTAGCGGCACTTGGACTATCTACGTTAACTAGCGGGCCCTTGGACTATGTAGATTCCCTAGCGGGCATTTGGACTATATAGATATACTAGCGGGCACTTAGACTTTGTAGGTTACCTAGAGGACACTTGGACTATCTAGGTTACCTAACTGGCACATGAACTATCTACGTAACTTAGAGGGTTCTTGGAGTATGTAGGTTACCTAGCGGGCTGTTGGACTCTCTAGGTTACCAAGCGGGCACTTGGACTATCTAGTTTAACTAACGGACACTTGGACTATGTAGGTTCCCTAGCGGGCCCTTGGACTATGTGGGTTTCATGGCGGGCATTTGGACTATCTAGGTTACCTAACGGGCACTTGGACTATGTAGGTTCCCTAGCGGGCACTTGGATTATGTAGGTTCCCTATCGGGCACTTGGACTATGTAGGTTACCTAGCGGGCACTTGGATTATGTAGGTTCCCTATCGGGCACTTGGAGAATGTAGGTTAACTAGGGGGCACTAGGACTATGTAGGTTTCCTAGCGGGCCCTTGGACTACCTAGGTTACCTTGCGGGCATTTGGACTATGTAGGCTCCCTAGTGGTCATTTGGACTATATAGATTACCTAGCGGGCACTTAGACTTTGTAGGTTACCTAGCGGGCACTTGAACTATCTACGTTACCTAGCGGGTACTTGGAGTATGTAGGTTACCTACCGGGCTGTTGGACTTTCTAGGTTACCTAGCGGGCACTGGGACTATCTAGGTTAACTAACGGGCACTTGGACTATGTAGGTTCCCTAGCGGGCCCTTGGACTATGTAAGATCCCTAGCGGGCACTTGGACTATGTGGGTTCCCTAGCGGGCATTTGGACTATCTAGGTTACCTAACGGGCACTTGGACAATGTAGGTTCCCTAGCGGGCACTTGGATTATGTAGGTTCCCTATCGGGCACTTGGACTATGTAGGTTAACTAGCGGGCATTTGGACTATGTAGGTTACCTAGCGGGCACTTGGACTATGTAGGTTCCCTATTGGGCATTTTGACTATCTAGGTTAACGAACGGGCACTTGGACTATTTAGGTAACCTTGCGGGCACTTGGACAGTCTTGGTTATCTAGCGGGCACTTGGACTATATAGGTTAACGAACGGGAACTTGGACTATGTAGGTTACCTAGCGGGCACTTGGACTATGTAGGATCCCTATCGGACATTTGGACTTCTTTGGTTACCTAGCGGGCACTTGGAATTTCTAGGTTAACTAGCGGGCACTTGGACTATCTAGGTCAACTAGCGGGCCCTTGTACTATGTAGGTTAACTAGCGAGCACTTGGACTATCTAGATTAACTAGCGGACCTTGGACTACGTAGGTTAACTAGAGTGCACTTGGACTATCTAGGTTAACTTGCGGGCACTTGGATGCTCAATGTTAACTAGCGGTCACTTGGAGTATCTAGGTTAGCTAACGGGCACTTGGACTAAGTACGTCCCCTAGTGGGCACTTGGACACTCTAGGTTAACTAACGGGCACTAGGACTATCTAGGTTAACTAGGGGGCACTTGGACTATCTAGGTTACCTAGCAGGCACTTGGACTATGAAGGTTCCCTAGCGGGCACTAGGATTATCTAGGTTACCTAGCGGGCACTTGGACTATGTAGGTCAACTAGCGGGCACATGGATTATGTAGGTTCCCTATCGGACCCTTGGACTATGTAGGTTAACTAGAGGGCATTTGGACTATGTAGGTTACCTAGCAGGCACTTGGACTATGTAGGTTTCCTATCGGGCACTTGGAAAATGTAGTTTAACTAGGGGGCACTAGAACTATGAAGGTTACCTAGCGGGCCCATAGACTATCTAGGTTACCTAGCGGGCATTTGGACTATGTAGGCTCCCTAGCGTTTATTTGGACTATATAGATTATTTAGAGGGCACTTAGATTTTGTAGGTTACCTAACGGGCACTTTGACTATCTAGGTTACCTAGCAGGCACTTGAAATATCTACGTTACCTAGCGGGTACTTGGAGCATGTAGGTTACCTACCGGGCTGTTGGACAATCTAGGTTACCTAGCGGGCCCTTGGAGCATGTAGATTCCCTAGCGGGCACTTGGAGTATGTATGTTCCCTAGCGGGCACTTGGCCTATGTATGTTCCCTATGGACACTTGAACTATGAAAGTTAACTACCAGGAACTTGGTCTATGTAGGTTAACTAGCGGGCCCTTGGAGTATCTAGGTTACCTAGCGGGCCCTTGGACTATGTAGATTAACTAGCGGCACTTGGACTATCTACGTTAACTAGCGGGCCCTTGGACTATGTAGATTCCCTAGCGGGCATTTGGACTATATAGATATACTAGTGGGCACTTAGACTTTGTAGGATACCTAGAGGACACTTGGACTATCTAGGTTAACTAGCGAGCACTTGGACTATGTAGGTATCCTAGCGGGCACTTGGATAGTCTAGGTTACCTAGTGGGCACTTGGACTATATAGGTTAACGAACGGGCACTTGGACTATGTAGGTTACCTAGCGGGCACTTGGACTATGTAGGATCCCTATCGGACATTTGGACTTCTTAGGTTACTTAGCGGGCACTTGGAATTTCTAGGTTAACTAGCGGGCACTTGGACTATCTAGGTCAACTAGCGGGCCCTTGTACTATGTAGGTTAACTAGCGAGCACTTGGACTATCTAGGTTAACTAGCGGACCTTGGACTACGTAGGTTAACTAGCGTGCACTTGGACTATCTAGGTTAACTAGCGGGCACTTAGATGCTCAATGTTAACTAGCGGTCACTTGGACTATCTAGGTTAGCTAACGGGCACTTGGACTAAGTACGTCCCCTAGTGGGCACTTGGACACTCTAGGTTAACTAACGGGCACTAGAACTATCTAGGTTAACTGGCGGGCACTTGGACTATCTAGGTTACCTAGCTGGCACTAGGACTATGAAGGTTCCCTAGCGGGCACAAGGATTATCTAGGTTACCTAGCGGGCACTTGGACTATGTAGGTCAACTAGCGGGCACTTTGATTATGTAGGTTCCCTATCGGGCCCTTGGACTATGTAGGTTAACTAGAGGGCATTTGGACTATGTAGGTTACCTAGCAGGCACTTGGACTTCTAGGTTAAAGAACGGGCACTTGGACTATGTATGTTGCGTAGCGGGCAATTGGATTATCTAGGTTAGGTAAGGGGCACAAGAACTATCTTGGTTACCGAGCTGGCACTTGAACTATCTACGTTATAGCGGGTTCTTGGAGTATGTAGGTTACCTAGCGGGCTGTTGGACTATCTAGTTTAACTAATGGACACTTGGACTATGTAGGTTCCCTAGCGGGCCCTTGGACTATGTAAATTCCCTAGCGGGCACTTGGACTATGTAGGCTAACTAGGGGGGCCTTGGACTATTTAGGTTACCTAGCGGGCACTTGGACTATCTAGGTTACCTAGCAGGCACTTTGACTATCTAGGTTAACTAACGGGCACTTGGACTATGCAGGTTGCCTAGCGGGCACTTGGATTATGTAGGTTCGCTATAGGGCACTTGGACTTTGTAGGTTAACTAGCGGGCACTTGGACTGTCTAGGTTACCTAGTGGGCACTTGGATTATCTCGGTTAACGAACGGGCACTTGGATTATCTAGGTTAACGAACGGGCACTTGGACTATGTAGGTTACCAGCTGCCACTTGGACTATCTAGTTTAGCTAACAGGCACTTGGACTATCTAGGTTCCCTAGCGGGCACTTGTACTACGTAGGTTACCTAGGTGGCACTTTGACTATGTAGGTCAACTAGCAGGCCCTTGGACTATCTAGGTTAGCCAACAGGCACTTAGATTATGTAGGTTAACTAGCGGGAACATGGAATATGTAGGTTAACTAGCGGGCCCATGGACTATGTAGGTTTACTAGCGGGCCCTTGGACTATCTAGGTTCCCTAAAGGGCACTTGGACTATCTAGGTTACCTAGCGGGCACTTGGACTATGTAGGCTAACTAGGGGGCCCTTTGATGATCTGGGTTACCTAGCGGGTACTTGAACTATCTAGGTTACCTAGCGGTCACTTGGACTATGTACGTTCCCTAGCGGGCACTTGGACTATCTATGTTAACTAGCGGGCACTTGGAATATATAGGTTAACTAGTGGACACTTGCACTATGTAGGTTACCTAGCAGGCACTTGGACTATCTAGGTTAACCTGCGGGCACTTGGACTATGTAGGTCAACTAGCGGGCCCTTGGACTATCTAGGTTAGCCAACGGGCACTTAGATTATGTAGGTTAACTATCGGGCACTTGGAATATGTAGGTAAAGTAGCGGACACTTGCACTATGAAGGTTAACTAGCGGGCCCATGGACTTTGTATGTTTACTAGCGGGCCCTTGGACTTTCTAGGTTCCCTAAAGGGCACTTGGACTATCTAGGTTAACGAACGGGCACTTGGACTATCTAGGTTGCCTAGCGGGCACTTGGACTATGTAGGCTAACTAGGTGGTCCTTGGACGATCTAGGTTACCTAGCGGGTACTTGAACTATCTAGGTTAACTAGCGGGCAATTGCAGTATCTAGGTTACCTAGCGGACACTTGGACTATGTAGGTTCCTTAGCGGGCACTTGGACGATATAGGTTAACTAGCGTGCCCTTGGACTATGTAGGTTATCGAGCGGGCACTTGGACAATCTAGGTTAACTAGCGGGCACTTGGAAGATCTAGGTTAACTATCGGGCACTTGGACTATCAAAGTGAACAAGTGAGCCCTTGGACTAGGTAGGTTAACTAGCGGGCCCTTGGACTATCTAGGTTACCTAGCGGGCAATTAGACTATATAGGTTACCTAGCGGGCACTTGGACTATGTAGGTTACCTAGTGGGCACTTGGACTATCTAGGTTAACGAATGGGCACTTGGAATATGCAGGTAACCTAGCGGGCACTTGGACTGTCTAGGTTACCTAGCGGGCACTTGGACTTCTAGGTTAACGAACGGGCTCTTGGACTATGTAGGTTGCCTAGCGGGCACTTGGACTATCTAGGTTAGGTAACGGGCACTTTGAGTATCTAGGTTACCTAGCGGGAACTTGGACAATGTAAGTTACCTAGCGGGCACTTGGACTATCTAGGTTACCTAACGGGCACTTTGACTATCTAGGTTACATAGCGGGCACTTGGACTATGTAGGTTAACTAGCGAACACTTGGACTCTAGGTTATCTAGCGGACACTTGGGCTATCTAGGTTGCCTAGCGGGCCCTTGGACTATGTAGGTTTCCTAGCGGGCACTTGGACTATCTAGGTTAACGAACGGGCACTTGGACTATGTAGGTAACCTAGCGGCCACTTGGACAGTCTAGGTTACCCAGGGGGCACTTGGACTATCTAGGTTAAGGAACGGGCACTTGGACAATGTAGGTTACCTAGCGGGCACTTGGACTATGTAGGATCCCTATCGGATATTTGGACTACTTAGGTTACCTAGCGGGCACTTGGACAATCTAGGTCAGATAGCGGGCACTTGGACTATCTAGGTCAACTAGTGGGCCCTTTTACTATGTAGGTTAACTAGCGAGCACTTGGACTATCTAGGTTAACTAGCGGACCTTGGACTATGTAGGTTAACTAGCGGGCCTTTGGACTATGTTGGTTAACTTGCGGGCACTTGGACGATCTAGGTTAACTAGAGGGCACTTGGACTATCTAGATTAACTAGCGGGCACTTGGATGATCAATGTTAACTAGCGGGCACTTGGACTATCTAGGTTAGCTAATGGGCACATGGACTAAGTACGTCCCCTAGTGGGCACTTGGACTATCTAGGTTAACTAACGGGCACTTGGACTATCTAGGTTACCTAGCGGGCACTTGTACTATCTAGGATACCTAGCTGGCACTTGGACTATGTAGGTCAACTAGCGGGCCCTTGGACTATCTAGGTTAGCTAACGGGCACTTAGATTATGTAGGTTAACTAGCGGGCACTTGGAATATGTAGGTTAACTAGCGGGTCCTTGGACTATGTAGGTTTACTTGCAGGCCCTTCGCTATCTAGGTTCCCTAAAGGGCACTTGGTCTATCTAGGTTACCGAAAAGGCACTTGGACTATCTAGGTTACCTAGCGGGCACTTGGACTATGTAGGCTAACAAGGGGGCCCTTGGACTATCTAGGTTACCTAGCGGGTACTTGAACTATCTAGGTTAAGTAGCGGGCACTTGGACTATGTAGGTTAACTAGCGGACACTTGCACTATGTAGGTTACCTAGCAGGCACTTGGACTATCTAGGTTAACTAGCGGGCACTTGGACTATATAGGTTAATAGCGTGCACCTGGACTATGTAGGTTCCTTAGCGGGCACTTGGACTATCTAGGTTGCCTAGCAGGCACTTGCACTATGTATGTTAACTAGCGTGCCCTTGGACTATCTAGGTTACGTAGCGGGCACTTGGTATATAGGCTAACTAGCGGACACTTGCACGATCTAGGTTAACTAGCGGGGCCTTGAACTGTGTAGGTTAATTAGCGGGCCCATGGATTATGTAGGTTAACGAACGGGCACTTGGACTATGTAGGTTACCTAGCCACCACTTGGACTATCTAGGTTAGCTAACAGGCACTTGGACTATCTAGATTACTTAGCGGGCACTTGTACTATCTAGGTTACCTAGCCGGCACTTGGACTATCTATGTTAACTAGCGGGCACTTGGAATATGTAGGTTAACTAGCGGGCCCATGGACTATAGAGGTTTACTAGCGGGCCCTTGGACTATCTAGGTTCCCTAAAGGGCACTTGGACTATCTAGGTTACCGAACGGGCACTTGGACTATCTAGGTTACCTAGCGGGCACTTGGACTATGTAGGCTAACTAGGGGGCCATTGGACGATCTAGGTTACCTAGCGGGTACTTGAACTATCTAGGTTAACTAGCGGGCACTTGCACTATCTAGGTTACCTAGCGGGCACTTTGACTATGTACGTTCCCTAGCGGGCACTTGGACTATCTATGTTAACTAGCGGGCACTTGGAATATGTAGGTTAACTAGTGGACACTTGCACTATGTAGGTTACCTAGCAGGCACTTGGACTATCTAGGTTTTCTAGCGTGCACTTGGACTATGTAGGTTAACTAGCGTGCCTTTGGACTATCTAGGTTACGTAGCGGGCACGTGGTATATAGGTTAACTAGCGGGCACTTGGACTATGTAGATTAACTAGAGGACACTTGGACTATCTAGGTTAGCTAACGGGCACTTGGACTAAGTACGTCCCCTAGTGGGCACTTGGACACTCTAGGTTAACGAACGGGAAATAGGACTATCTAGGTTAACTAGCGGGCACTTGGACTATCTAGGTTACCTAGCTGGCACTTGGACTATGAAGGTTCCCTAGCGGGCACTTGGATTATCTAGGTTACTCAGCGGGCACTTGGACTATGTAGGTCAACTAGCGGGCCCTTGGACTATCTAGGTTAGCTAACTGGCACTTGGACTATGTAGGTTAACTAGCGGACACTTGCACGATCTAGGTTAACTAGCGGGCTCTTGCACTATGTAGGTTAACGATCGGGGCCATTGACTATGTTGGTTAACTAGCGGGCACGTGGACGATCTAGGTTAACTAGCGGGCACTAGGACTATTTAGGTTAACTAGCGGGCACTTGGATTATCTAGGTTTCCTAGCAGGCACTTGGAGTATGTAGGTTCCTAGGGGGCATTTGGACTATATAGATAACCAAGCGGGCATTTAGACTTTGTAGGTTACGTAGCGGGCCCTTGGACTATGTAGGTTAACTAGCGGGTCCTTGGACTATGTAGGTTACCTAGCGGGCACTTGGACGATCTTGGTTACCTAGCGGGTACTTGGACTATGTAGGTTAACTAGCGGGCCCTTGGGCTATGTAGATTAACTAGCGGCACTTGGACTATCTACGTTAACTAGCGGGCCCTTGGACTATGTAGTTTCCCTAACGGGCATTTGGACTATATAGATAATCTAGCGGGCACTTAGACTTTGTAAGTTACCTAGAGGACACTTGGACTATCTAGGTTACCTAGCTGGCACATGAATTATCTACGTTACCTAGCGGGTTCTTGGACTATCTAGGTTACCTAGGGGGAACCTGGACTATGTAGGTTAACTAGCGAGCACTTGGACTATCTAGGTTACCTAGCGGGCACTTGGACTATGTACGTTCCCTAGCGGGCACTTGGTCTATCTAGGTTAACCAGCCGGCACTTGGACTATCTAGGTTAACTAGTGAGCATTTGGACTATCTAGGTTAACTACCGGGCATTTGGATTATTAGGGCCTCTAGCGGGCATTTGGACTATATTGGTTACCTACCGGGCATTTGGACTATGTAGGTTAACTAGCGGGCACTTGGACTATCTAGGTTAACTAGCAGGCTCTTGGATGATGTAGGTTAACTAGCGGTCCCTTGGAATATGTAGGTTAACTAGCGGGCCCTTGGACTATGTAGGTTACCTAGCGGGCACTTGGACGATCTAGGTTAACTAGCGGGTACTTGGACTATGTAGGTTAACTAGCGGGCCCTTGGACAATGTAGATTAACTAGCGGCACTTGGACAATCTACGTTACCTAGCGGGCCCTTGGACTATGTAGGTTCCCTAGCAGGCACTTGGACTATGTAGGTTCCAGAGCGGGCACTTGGACTAACAAGATTCCCGAGCGGGCACTTGTACTATGTAGATTAACTAGCGGACACTTGGACGATCTAGGTTAACTAGCGGGTACTTGGACTATGTAGGTTAACTAAGGACCCTTGAACAATGTAGAATAACTAGCGGAACTTGGACTATCTACTTTAACTAGCGGGCCATTGGACTATGTAGATTCCCTAGCGGGCACTTGGACTATGTATGTTTCCTATGGACATTTGAACTATGTAAGTTAACTACCGGGCACTTGGACTATGTAGGTTAACTAGCGGGCCCTTGGACTATCTAGGTTACCTAGCGGGCCCTTGGACTATGTAGATTAACTAGCGGCACTTGGACTATCTATGTTAACTAGCGGGCCCTTGGACTATGTAGATTCCCTAGCGGGCATTTGGACTACATAGATATACTAGCGGGCACTTAGACTTTGTAGGTTACCTAGCGGACACTTGGACTATCTAGGTTACCTAGCTGGCACATGAACTATCTACGTTACCTAGCGGGTTCTTGGAGTATGTAGCTTACCTAGCGGGCTGTTGGACTATCTAGGTTACCAAGCGGGCACTTGGACTATCTAGGTTAACTAACGGACACTTGGACTATGTAGGTTCCCTAGCGGGCCCTTGGACTATGTAAATTCCCTAGCGGGCACTTGGACTATGTGGGTTTCATGGTGGGCATTTGGACTATCTAGGTTACCGACTGGCCACTTGGACTATGTTGGTTCCCTAGCGGGCACTTATTATATAGGTTCCCTATCTGGCACATGGACTATGTAGGTTACCTAGCGGGCACTTGGACTATGTAGGTTCTCTATCGGGCACTTGGAGAATGTAGGTTAACTAGGGGGCACTAGGACTATGTAGGTTTCCTAGCGGGTCCGTGGACTACCTATGTTACCTAGCGGGCATTTGGACTATGTAGGCTTCCTAGTGGACATTTGGACTGTATAGATTACCTAGCGGGCACTTAGACTTTGTAGGTTACCTAGCGGGCACTTGAACTATCTACGTTACCTAGCGGGTACTTGGAGTATGTAGGTTACCTACTGGGCTGTTGGACTATCTAGGTTACCTAGCGGGCACATGGACTATGTACGTTTCCTAGCGGGTACTTGGACTAGATAGGTTCCCTAGCGGGCACTTGTTCTATCTAGGTTAACTAGCGGGCACTTGGACTATCTATGTTAACTAGCGAGCACTTGGACTATCTAGGTTAACTAGCGGGCATTTGGACTATTAGGGCCCCTAGCAGGCATTTGGACTATATTGGTTACCTAGCGGGCATTTGGACTATGTAGGTTAACGAACGGGCACTTGGACTATGTAGGTAACCTAGTGGTCACTTGAACTGTCTAGGTTACCTAGCGGGCACTTGGACAATGTAGGTTAACTAGCAGGCACTTGGACTATCTAGGTTAACTAGCGGGCCCTTGGACGATGTAGGTTAACTAGCGGGCCCTTGGACTATGTAGGTTACCTAGCGGGCACTTGGACGATCTAGGTTAACTAGCGGGTACTTGGACTATGTAGGTTAACTAGAGGGCCCTTGGACTATGTAGATTAACTAGCGGCACTTGGACTATCTACGTTAACTAGCGGGCCCTTGGACTATGTAGGTTCCCTAGCAGGCACTTGGAGTATGTAGGTTCCAGAGCGGGCACTTGGACTAACTAATTTCCCGAGCGGGCACTTGTACTATGTAGATTAACTAGCGGACACTTGGACGATCTAGGTTAACTAGCGGGTACTTGGACTATGTAGGTTCACTAAGGACCCTTGAACAATGTAGATTAACTAGCGGAACTTGGACTATCTACTTTATCTAGCGGGATATTGGACTATGTAGAATCCCTAGCGGGCACTTGACTATGTATTTTCCCTATGGACATTTGAACTATGTAAGTTAACTACCGGGCACTTGGACTATGTAGGTTAACTAGCGGGCCCTTGGACTATCTAGGTTACCTAGCGGGCACTTGGACTATGTAAATTCCCTAACGTCACTTGGACTATGTGGGTTTCATGGCGGGCATTTGGACTATCTAGGTTACCTAACGGGCACTTGGACTATGCAGGTTCCCTAGCGGGCACTTGGATTATGTAGGTTCCCTATCGGGCACTTGGACTATGTAGGTTACCTAGCGGGCACTTGGACTATGTAGGTTCCCTATCGGGCACGTGGAGAATGTAGGTTAACTAGAGGGCACTAGGAATATGTAGGTTTCCTAGCGGGCCCTTGGACTACCTAGGTTACCTAGTGGTCATTTGGACTATATAGATTACCTAGCGGGCACTTAGACTTTGTAGGTTACCTAGCGGGCACTTGGACTTTCTAGGTTACCTAGCTGGCATTTGAAATATCTACGTTACCTAGCGTGTACTTGGAGTATGTAGGTTACCTACCGGGCTGTTTGACTATCTAGGTTCCCTAGCGGGCACTTGGACTATGTAAATTCCCGAGAGGGCACTTGGACTATGTGGGTTTCCTGGCGGGCATTTGGACTATCTAGGTTACCTAACGGGCACTTGGACTATGTAGGTTCCCTAGCGGGCACTTGGATTATGTAGGTTCCCTATCGGACACTTGGACTATGTAGGTTACCTAGCGGGCACTTGGACTACGTAGGTTAACTAGCTGGCATTTGGACTAGGTAGTTTCCCAATCGGGCATTTGGACTATGTAGGTTACCTAGCGGGCCCTTGGACTATCTAGGTTACCTACGGGGAACCTGGACTATGTAGGTTAACTAGTGGGCACTTGGACAATCTAGGTTACCTAGCAGGCACTTGGACTATGTAGGTTAACTAGCGAGCACTTGGACTATCTAGGTTACCTAGCGGGCACTTGGACTATGTACGTTCCCTAGAAGGCACTTGGACTTTCTATGTTACCTAGCGGGCACTTGGACTATGTACGTTTCCTAGCGGGTACTTGGACTAGATAGGTTCCCTAATGGGCACTTGGTCTATCTAGGTTAACTAGCGGGCACTTGGACTATCTAGGTTAACTAGTGAGCACTTGGACTATCTAGGTTAACTAGCGGGCATTTGGATTATTAGGGCCCCTCGCGGGCAATTGGACTATATTGGTTACCTACAGGGCATTTGGACTATGTAGGTTAACGAACGGGCACTTGGACTATGTAGGTAACCTAGTGGTCACTTGAACTGTCTAGGTTACTTAGCGGGCACTTGGATATGTAGGTTAACTAGCGGGCACTTGGACTATCTAGGCAAACTAGCAGGATCTTGGACGATGTAGGTTAACTACCGGTCCCTTGGACTATGTAGGTTAACTAGCGGGCCCTTGGACTATGTAGGTTATCTAGCGGGCACTTGGACGATCTAGGTTAACTAGCAGGTACTTGGACTATGTAGGTTAACTAGCGGGCCCTTGGACTATGTAGATTAACTAGCGGCACTTGGACAATCTACGTTACCTAGCGGGCCCTTGGACTATGTAGGTTCCCTAGCAGGCACTTGGACTATGTAGGTTCCAGAGTGGGCACTTGGACTAACAAGATTCCCCAGCGGGCACTTGTACTATGTAGATTAACTAGCGGACAATTGGACGATCTAGGTTAACTAGCGGGTACTTGGACTATGTAGGTTAACTAGCGGGCCCTTGAACTATGTAGATTAACTAGCGGAACTTGGACTATCTACATTAACTAGCGGGCCCTTGGACTATGTAGATTCCCTAGCGGGCACTTGGACTATGTATGTTCCCTATGGACACTTTAACTATGTAAGTTAACTACCGGGCACTTGGACTATGTAGGTTTACTAGCGGGCCCTTGGACTATCTAGGTTACCTAGCGGGCCCTTGGACTATGTAGATTAACTAGCGGCACTTGGACTATCTATGTTAACTAGCGGGCCCTTGGACTATGTAGATTCCTTAGCGGGCATTAGGACTATATAGATATACTAGCGGGCACTTAGACTTTTTAGGTTACCTAGCGGACACTTGGACTATCTAGGTTACCTAGCTGGCACATGAACTATCTACGTTACCTAGCCGGTTCTTGGAGTATGTAGGTTACCTAGCGGGCTGTTGGACTATCTAGGTTACCAAGCGGGCACTTGGACTATCTAGGTTAACTAACGGACACTTGGACTATGTAGGTTCCCTAGCGGGCCCTTGGACTATGTAAATTCCCTAGCGGGCACTTGTACTATGTGGGTTTCATGGCGGGCATTTGGAGTATCTAGGTTACCTAACGGGCACTTGGACTATGTTGGTTCCCTAGCGGGCACTTATTATATAGATTCCCTATCTGGCATATGGACTATGTAGGTTACCTAGCGGGCACTTGGACTATGTAGGTTCGCTAGCGGGCCCTTGGACTATGTAGATTCCCTAGCGGGCCCTTGGACTATGTATGTTCCCTAGCGGGCATTGGGCTATGTATGGTCCCTATGGACACTTGAACTATGTAAGTTAACTACCGGGCACTTGGACTATGTAGGTTAACTAGCGGGCCCTTGGACTATCTAGGTTACCTAGCGGGCCCTTGGACTATGTAGATTAACTAGCGGCACTTGGACTATCTATGTTAACTAGCGGGCACTTGGACTATGTAGATTCCCTAGCGGGCATTTGGACTATATAGATATACTAGCGGGCACTTAGACTTTGTAGGTTACCTAGCGGACACTTGGACTATCTAGGTTACCTAGCTGGCACATGAACTATCTACGTTACCTAGCGGGTTCTTGGAGTATATAGGTTACCTAGCGGGCTGTTGGACTATCTAGGTTACCAAGCGGACAGTTGGACTATCTAGGTTAACTAACGGACACTTGGACTATGTAGGTTCCCTAGTGGGCCCTTGGACTATGTAAATTCCCTAGCGGGCACTTGGACTATGTGGGTTCCCTATCGGGCACATGGACTATGTAGGTTACCTAGCGGGAACTTGGACTATGTAGGTTCCCTATCGGGCACTTGGAGAATGTAGGTTAACTAGGGGGCACTAGGACTATGTAGGTTTCCTAGCGGGCCCTTGGACTACCTAGGTTACCTAGCGGGCATTTGGACTATGTAGGCTCCCTAGTGGTCATTTGGACTATATAGATTACCTAGCGGGCACTTAGACTTTGTAGGTTACCTAGCGGGCACTTGAACTACCTACGTTACCTAGCGGGTACTCGGAGTATGTAGGTTACCTACCGGGCTCTTGGACTATCTAGGTTACCTAGCGGGCACTGGGACTATCTAGGTTAACTAATGGGCACTTGGACTATGTAGGTTCCCTAGGGGGCACTTGGACTATGTGGGTTCCCTAGAGGGCATTTGGACTATCTAGGTTACCTAACGGGCACTTGGACAATGTAGGTTCCCTAGCGGTCACTTGGATTATATAGGTTGCCTATCGGGCACTTGGACTATGTAGGTTAATTAGCGGGCATTTGGACTATGTAGGTTACCTAGCGGGCACTTGGACTATGTAGGATCCCTATCGGGCATTTGGACTATGTAGGTTACCTAGCGGGCCCTTGATCTATCTAGGTTACCTAGGGGGAACCTGGACTATGTAGGTTAACTAGTGGGCACTTGGACTATCTAGGTTACCTAGCAGGCACTTGGACTATGTAGGTTAACTAGCGAGCACTTGGACTATCTAGGTTACCTAGCGGGCACTTGGACTATGTACGTTCCCTAGCGGGCACTTGGACTATCTATGTTACCTAGCGGGCACTTGGACTATGTACGTTTCCTAGCGGGTACTTGGACTAGATAGGTTCCCTAGCGGGCACTTCGTCTATCTAGGTTAACTAGCGGGCACTTGGACTATCTAGGTTAACTAGCGGGCATTTGGACTCTTAGGGCCCCTAGCGGGCATTTGGACTATATTGGTTACCTAGCGGGCACTTGGACTATGTAGGTTAACTAGCGGGCACTTGGACTATGTAGGTTAACTAGCAGGCCCTTGGACGATGTAGGTTAACTAGCGGTCCCTTGGACTATGTAGGTTAACTAGCGGGCCCTTGGACTATGTAGGTTACCTAGCGGACACTTGGACGATCTAGGTTAACTAGCGGGTACATGGACTATGTAGGTTAATAGCGGGCCTTTGGACTATGTAGATTAACTAGCGGCACTTGGACTATCTACATTAACTAGCGGGTCCTTGGACTATGTAGATTCCCTAGCGAGCACTTGGACTATGTATGTTCCAGCGCGTGCACTTGGAATATGTAGGTTCCCTAGCAGGCACTTGGACTATGTATGTTCCAGCGCATGCACTTGGAATATGTAGGTTCCCTAGCAGGCACTTGGACTATGTAGGTTCCAGAGCGGGAACTTGGACTAACTAGATTCCCGAGCGGGCACTTGTACTATGTAGATTAACTAGCGGACACTTGGACGATCTAGGTTAACTAGCGGGTACTTGGACTATGTAGGTTAACTAGCGTGCCTTTGAACTATGTAGATTAACTAGCGGCACTTGGACTATCTACGTTAACTAGCGGGCCCTTGGACTATGTAGATTCCCTAGCGGGCATTTGGACTATATAGATATACTAGCGGGCACTTAGACTTTGTAGGTTACCTAGAGGACACTTGGACTATCTAGGTTACCTAACTGGCACATGAACTATCTACGTAACTTAGAGGGTTCTTGGAGTATGTAGGTTACCTAGCGGGCTGTTGGACTCTCTAGGTTACCAAGCGGGCACTTGGACTATCTAGTTTAACTAACGGACACTTGGACTATGTAGGTTCCCTAGCGGGCCCTTGGACTATGTGGGTTTCATGGCGGGCATTTGGACTATCTAGGTTACCTAACGGGCACTTGGACTATGCAGGTTCCCTAGCGGGCACTTGGATTATGTAGGTTCCCTATCGGGCACTTGGACTATGTAGGTTACCTAGCGGGCACTTGGACTATGTAGGTTCCCTATCGGGCACGTGGAGAATGTAGGTTAACTAGAGGGCACTAGGAATATGTAGGTTTCCTAGCGGGCCCTTGGACTACCTAGGTTACCTAGTGGTCATTTGGACTATATAGATTACCTAGCGGGCACTTAGACTTTGTAGGTTACCTAGCGGGCACTTGGACTTTCTAGGTTACCTAGCTGGCATTTGAAATATCTACGTTACCTAGCGTGTACTTGGAGTATGTAGGTTACCTACCGGGCTGTTTGACTATCTAGGTTCCCTAGCGGGCACTTGGACTATGTAAATTCCCGAGAGGGCACTTGGACTATGTGGGTTTCCTGGCGGGCATTTGGACTATCTAGGTTACCTAACGGGCACTTGGACTATGTAGGTTCCCTAGCGGGCACTTGGATTATGTAGGTTCCCTATCGGACACTTGGACTATGTAGGTTACCTAGCGGGCACTTGGACTACGTAGGTTAACTAGCTGGCATTTGGACTAGGTAGTTTCCCAATCGGGCATTTGGACTATGTAGGTTACCTAGCGGGCCCTTGGACTATCTAGGTTACCTACGGGGAACCTGGACTATGTAGGTTAACTAGTGGGCACTTGGACAATCTAGGTTACCTAGCAGGCACTTGGACTATGTAGGTTAACTAGCGAGCACTTGGACTATCTAGGTTACCTAGCGGGCACTTGGACTATGTACGTTCCCTAGAAGGCACTTGGACTTTCTATGTTACCTAGCGGGCACTTGGACTATGTACGTTTCCTAGCGGGTACTTGGACTAGATAGGTTCCCTAATGGGCACTTGGTCTATCTAGGTTAACTAGCGGGCACTTGGACTATCTAGGTTAACTAGTGAGCACTTGGACTATCTAGGTTAACTAGCGGGCATTTGGATTATTAGGGCCCCTCGCGGGCAATTGGACTATATTGGTTACCTACAGGGCATTTGGACTATGTAGGTTAACGAACGGGCACTTGGACTATGTAGGTAACCTAGTGGTCACTTGAACTGTCTAGGTTACTTAGCGGGCACTTGGATATGTAGGTTAACTAGCGGGCACTTGGACTATCTAGGCAAACTAGCAGGATCTTGGACGATGTAGGTTAACTACCGGTCCCTTGGACTATGTAGGTTAACTAGCGGGCCCTTGGACTATGTAGGTTATCTAGCGGGCACTTGGACGATCTAGGTTAACTAGCAGGTACTTGGACTATGTAGGTTAACTAGCGGGCCCTTGGACTATGTAGATTAACTAGCGGCACTTGGACAATCTACGTTACCTAGCGGGCCCTTGGACTATGTAGGTTCCCTAGCAGGCACTTGGACTATGTAGGTTCCAGAGTGGGCACTTGGACTAACAAGATTCCCCAGCGGGCACTTGTACTATGTAGATTAACTAGCGGACAATTGGACGATCTAGGTTAACTAGCGGGTACTTGGACTATGTAGGTTAACTAGCGGGCCCTTGAACTATGTAGATTAACTAGCGGAACTTGGACTATCTACATTAACTAGCGGGCCCTTGGACTATGTAGATTCCCTAGCGGGCACTTGGACTATGTATGTTCCCTATGGACACTTTAACTATGTAAGTTAACTACCGGGCACTTGGACTATGTAGGTTTACTAGCGGGCCCTTGGACTATCTAGGTTACCTAGCGGGCCCTTGGACTATGTAGATTAACTAGCGGCACTTGGACTATCTATGTTAACTAGCGGGCCCTTGGACTATGTAGATTCCTTAGCGGGCATTAGGACTATATAGATATACTAGCGGGCACTTAGACTTTTTAGGTTACCTAGCGGACACTTGGACTATCTAGGTTACCTAGCTGGCACATGAACTATCTACGTTACCTAGCCGGTTCTTGGAGTATGTAGGTTACCTAGCGGGCTGTTGGACTATCTAGGTTACCAAGCGGGCACTTGGACTATCTAGGTTAACTAACGGACACTTGGACTATGTAGGTTCCCTAGCGGGCCCTTGGACTATGTAAATTCCCTAGCGGGCACTTGTACTATGTGGGTTTCATGGCGGGCATTTGGAGTATCTAGGTTACCTAACGGGCACTTGGACTATGTTGGTTCCCTAGCGGGCACTTATTATATAGATTCCCTATCTGGCATATGGACTATGTAGGTTACCTAGCGGGCACTTGGACTATGTAGGTTCGCTAGCGGGCCCTTGGACTATGTAGATTCCCTACCGGGCCCTTGGACTATGTATGTTCCCTAGCGGGCATTGGGCTATGTATGGTCCCTATGGACACTTGAACTATGTAAGTTAACTACCGGGCACTTGGACTATGTAGGTTAACTAGCGGGCCCTTGGACTATCTAGGTTACCTAGCGGGCCCTTGGACTATGTAGATTAACTAGCGGCACTTGGACTATCTATGTTAACTAGCGGGCACTTGGACTATGTAGATTCCCTAGCGGGCATTTGGACTATATAGATATACTAGCGGGCACTTAGACTTTGTAGGTTACCTAGCGGACACTTGGACTATCTAGGTTACCTAGCTGGCACATGAACTATCTACGTTACCTAGCGGGTTCTTGGAGTATATAGGTTACCTAGCGGGCTGTTGGACTATCTAGGTTACCAAGCGGACAGTTGGACTATCTAGGTTAACTAACGGACACTTGGACTATGTAGGTTCCCTAGTGGGCCCTTGGACTATGTAAATTCCCTAGCGGGCACTTGGACTATGTGGGTTCCCTATCGGGCACATGGACTATGTAGGTTACCTAGCGGGAACTTGGACTATGTAGGTTCCCTATCGGGCACTTGGAGAATGTAGGTTAACTAGGGGGCACTAGGACTATGTAGGTTTCCTAGCGGGCCCTTGGACTACCTAGGTTACCTAGCGGGCATTTGGACTATGTAGGCTCCCTAGTGGTCATTTGGACTATATAGATTACCTAGCGGGCACTTAGACTTTGTAGGTTACCTAGCGGGCACTTGAACTACCTACGTTACCTAGCGGGTACTCGGAGTATGTAGGTTACCTACCGGGCTCTTGGACTATCTAGGTTACCTAGCGGGCACTGGGACTATCTAGGTTAACTAATGGGCACTTGGACTATGTAGGTTCCCTAGGGGGCACTTGGACTATGTGGGTTCCCTAGAGGGCATTTGGACTATCTAGGTTACCTAACGGGCACTTGGACAATGTAGGTTCCCTAGCGGTCACTTGGATTATATAGGTTGCCTATCGGGCACTTGGACTATGTAGGTTAATTAGCGGGTACTTGGACTAGATAGGTTCCCTAGCGGGCACTTGGTCTATCTAGGTTAACTAGCGGGCACTTGGACTATCTAGGTTAACTAGCGGGCATTTGGACTCTTAGGGCCCCTAGCGGGCATTTGGACTATATTGGTTACCTAGCGGGCACTTGGACTATGTAGGTTACCTAGCGGGCACTTGGACTATGTAGGATCCCTATCGGGCATTTGGACTATGTAGGTTACCTAGCGGGCCCTTGATCTATCTAGGTTACCTAGGGGGAACCTGGACTATGTAGGTTAACTAGTGGGCACTTGGACTATCTAGGTTACCTAGCAGGCACTTGGACTATGTAGGTTAACTAGCGAGCACTTGGACTATCTAGGTTACCTAGCGGGCACTTGGACTATGTACGTTCCCTAGCGGGCACTTGGACTATCTATGTTACCTAGCGGGCACTTGGACTATGTACGTTTCCTAGCGGGTACTTGGACTAGATAGGTTCCCTAGCGGGCACTTGGTCTATCTAGGTTAACTAGCGGGCACTTGGACTATCTAGGTTAACTAGCGGGCATTTGGACTCTTAGGGCCCCTAGCGGGCATTTGGACTATATTGGTTACCTAGCGGGCACTTGGACTATGTAGGTTAACTAGCGGGCACTTGGACTATGTAGGTTAACTAGCAGGCCCTTGGACGATGTAGGTTAACTAGCGGTCCCTTGGACTATGTAGGTTAACTAGCGGGCCCTTGGACTATGTAGGTTACCTAGCGGACACTTGGACGATCTAGGTTAACTAGCGGGTACATGGACTATGTAGGTTAATAGCGGGCCTTTGGACTATGTAGATTAACTAGCGGCACTTGGACTATCTACATTAACTAGCGGGTCCTTGGACTATGTAGATTCCCTAGCGAGCACTTGGACTATGTATGTTCCAGCGCGTGCACTTGGAATATGTAGGTTCCCTAGCAGGCACTTGGACAATGTATGTTCCAGCGCATGCACTTGGAATATGTAGGTTCCCTAGCAGGCACTTGGACTATGTAGGTTCCAGAGCGGGAACTTGGACTAACTAGATTCCCGAGCGGGCACTTGTACTATGTAGATTAACTAGCGGACACTTGGACGATCTAGGTTAACTAGCGGGTACTTGGACTATGTAGGTTAACTAGCGTGCCTTTGAACTATGTAGATTAACTAGCGGCACTTGGACTATCTACGTTAACTAGCGGGCCCTTGGACTATGTAGATTCCCTAGCGGGCATTTGGACTATATAGATATACTAGCGGGCACTTAGACTTTGTAGGTTACCTAGAGGACACTTGGACTATCTAGGTTACCTAACTGGCACATGAACTATCTACGTAACTTAGAGGGTTCTTGGAGTATGTAGGTTACCTAGCGGGCTGTTGGACTCTCTAGGTTACCAAGCGGGCACTTGGACTATCTAGTTTAACTAACGGACACTTGGACTATGTAGGTTCCCTAGCGGGCCCTTGGACTATGTGGGTTTCATGGCGGGCATTTGGACTATCTAGGTTACCTAACGGGCACTTGGACTATGTAGGTTCCCTAGCGGGCACTTGGATTATGTAGGTTCCCTATCGGGCACTTGGACTATGTAGGTTACCTAGCGGGCACTTGGATTATGTAGGTTCCCTATCGGGCACTTGGAGAATGTAGGTTAACTAGAGGGCACTAGGACTATGTAGGTTTCCTAGCGGGCCCTTGGACTACCTAGGTTACCTAGCGGGCATTTGGACTATGTAGGCTCCCTAGTGGTCATTTGGACTATATAGATTACCTAGCGGGCACTTAGACTTTGTAGGTTACCTAGCGGGCACTTGAACTATCTACGTTACCTAGCGGGTACTTGGAGTATGTAGGTTACCTACCGGGCTGTTGGACTTTCTAGGTTACCTAGCGGGCACTGGGACTATCTAGGTTAACTAACGGGCACTTGGACTATGTAGGTTCCCTAGCGGGCCCTTGGACTATGTAAGATCCCTAGCGGGCACTTGGACTATGTGGGTTCCCTAGCGGGCATTTGGACTATCTAGGTTACCTAACGGGCACTTGGACAATGTAGGTTCCCTAGCGGGCACTTGGATTATGTAGGTTCCCTATCGGGCACTTGGACTATGTAGGTTAACTAGCGGGCATTTGGACTATGTAGGTTACCTAGCGGGCACTTGGACTATGTAGGTTCCCTATTGGGCATTTTGATTATCTAGGTTAACGAACGGGCACTTGGACTATTTAGGTAACCTTGCGGGCACTTGGACAGTCTTGGTTATCTAGCGGGCACTTGGACTATATAGGTTAACGAACGGGAACTTGGACTATGTAGGTTACCTAGCGGGCACTTGGACTATGTAGGATCCCTATCGGACATTTGGACTTCTTAGATTACCTAGCGGGCACTTGGAATTTCTAGGTTAACTAGCGGGCACTTGGACTATCTAGGTCAACTAGCGGGCCCTTGTACTATGTAGGTTAACTAGCGAGCACTTGGACTATCTAGATTAACTAGCGGACCTTGGACTACGTAGGTTAACTAGAGTGCACTTGGACTATCTAGGTTAACTTGCGGGCATTTGGATGCTCAATGTTAACTAGCGGTCACTTGGAGTATCTAGGTTAGCTAACGGGCACTTGGACTAAGTACGTCCCCTAGTGGGCACTTGGACACTCTAGGTTAACTAACGGGCACTAGGACTATCTAGGTTAACTAGCGGGCACTTGGACTATCTAGGTTACCTAGCAGGCACTTGGACTATGAAGGTTCCCTAGCGGGCACTAGGATTATCTAGGTTACCTAGCGGGCACTTGGACTATGTAGGTCAACTAGCGGGCACATGGATTATGTAGGTTCCCTATCGGACCCTTGGACTATGTAGGTTAACTAGAGGGCATTTGGACTATGTAGGTTACCTAGCAGGCACTTGGACTATGTAGGTTTCCTATCGGGCACTTGGAAAATGTAGTTTAACTAGGGGGCACTAGAACTATGAAGGTTACCTAGCGGGCCCATAGACTATCTAGGTTACCTAGCAGGCATTTGGACTATGTAGGCTCCCTAGCGTTTATTTGGACTATATAGATTATTTAGAGGGCACTTAGATTTTGTAGGTTACCTAACGGGCACTTTGACTATCTAGGTTACCTAGCAGGCACTTGAAATATCTACGTTACCTAGCGGGTTCTTGGAGTATGTAGGTTACCTACCGGGCTGTTGGACAATCTAGGTTACCTAGCGGGCACTTGGACTATCTAGGTTAACTAATGGGCACTTGGACTATGTAGGTTCCCTAGCGGGCACTTGGACTATGTAAGTTCCCTAGAGGGCACTTGGACTATGTAGGTTACCTAGCGGGCCCTTGAACTATCTAGGTTACCTAGGGGGAACCTGGACTATGTAGGTTAACTAGTGGGCACTTGGACTATCTAGGTTACCTAGCAGGCACTTGGACTATGTAGGTTAACTAGCGAGCACTTGGACTATCTAGGTTAACTAATGGGCACTTGGACTATGTAGGTTCCCTAGCGGGCACTTGGACTATGTAAGTTCCCTAGCGGGCACTTGGACTATGTGGGTTTCCTAGCGGGCATTTGGACTATCTAGGTTACCTAACGGGCACTTGGACTATGTAGGTTCCCTTGCGGGCACTTGGATTATGTAGGTTCCCTATCGGGCACTTGGACTATGTAGGTTACCTAGCGGGCCCTTGAACTATCTAGGTTACCTAGGGGGAACCTGGACTATGTAGGTTAACTAGTGGGCACTTGGACTATCTAGGTTACCTAGCAGGCACTTGGACTATGTAGGTTAACTAGCGAGTACTTGGACTATCTAGGTTACCTAGCGGGCACTTGGACTATGTACGTTCCCTAGCCGGCACTTGGACTATCTATGTTACCTAGCGGGCACTTGGACTATGTACGTTTCCTAGCGGGTACTTGGACTAGATATGTTCCCTAGCGGGCACTTGGTCTATCTAGGTTAACTAGCGGGCACTTGGACTATCTAGGTTAACTAGTGAGCACTTGGACTATCTAGGTTAACTAGCGGGCATTTGGACTATTAGGGACCCTAGCGGGCATTTGGACTATATTGGTTACTTAGCGGGCACTTGGTCTATGTAGGTTAACTAGCGGGCACTTGGACTATCTAGGTTAACTAGCAGGCCCTTGAACGATGTAGGTTAACTAGCGGTCCCTTGGATTATGTAGGTTAATAGCGGGCCCATGGAGTATGTAGGTTACCTAGCGGGCACTTGGACGATCTAGGTTAACTAGCGGGTACTTGGACTATGTAGGTTAACTAGCGGGCCCTTGGACTATGTAGATTAACTAGCGGCACTTGGACTATCTACATTAACTAGCGGGCATTTGGACTATGTAGGCTCCCTAGCGTTTATTTGGACTATATAGATCATTTAGCGGGCACTTAGACTTTGTAGGTTACCTAGCGGGCACTTTGACTATCTTGGTTACCTAGCAGGCACTTAAACTATCTACGTTACCTAGCGGGTACTTGGAGTATGTAGGTTACCTATCGGGCTGTTGGACAATCTAGGTTACCTAGCGGGCACATGCACTATCTAGGTTAACTAACGGGCACTTGGACTATGTAGGTTCCCTAGCGGGCACTTGGATTATGTAGGTTCCCTATCGAGTACTAGGACAATGTTGGTTACCTAGCGTGCCCTTGGACTATCTAGGTTACCTAGGGGGAACCTGGACTATGTAGGTTAACTAGTGGGCACTTGGACTATCTACGTTACCTAGCAGGCACTTGGACTAAGTACGTTTCCAAGCAGGCCCTTGGACTATCTACGTTACCTAGCGGGCACTTAGACTATGTACGTTACCTAGCGAGCACTTGGAGTATGTACGTTTCCTAGCGGGTACTTGGACTAGATTGGTTCCCTAGCGGGCACTTGGTCTATCTAGGTTAACTAGCGTGCACTTGGACTATCTAGGTTACCTAGCGGACATTTGGACTATTAGGGCCCCTAGCGGGCATTTGGACTATATTGGTTACCTAGCGGGCACTTGGACTATGTAGGTTAACGAAAGGGCACTTGGACTATGTAGGTAACCTAGTGGTCACTTGAAATGTCTAGGTTACCTCGCGGGCACTTGGACTATGTAGGTTAACTAGCGGGCACTTGGACTATCTAGGTTAACTAGCAGGCCCTTGGACGATGTAGGTTAACTAGCGGGCCCTTGGACTATGTAGGTTAACTAGCGGGCCCTTGGACTATGTAGGTGACATAGAGGGCACTTGGACGATCTAGGTTAACTAGCGGGTACTTGGACTATGTAGGTTAACTAGCGGGCCCTTGGACTATGTAGATTAACTAGCGGCACTTGGACTATCTACATTAACTAGCGGGCCCTTGGACTATGTAGATTCCCTTGCGGGCACTTGGACTATATATGTTCCAGAGCGGGCACTTGGACTATGTAGGTTCCCTAGCAGTCACTTGGACTATGTAGGTTCCAGAGCGGGCACTTGGACTATCTAGGTTCCCTAGCGGGCACTTCTACTATGTAGGTTAATTAGCGGACACTTGGACGATCTAGGTTAACTAGCGGGTACTTGGATTATGTAGGTTAACCAGCGGGCCCTTGAACTATGTAGATTAACTCGCGGCACTTGGACTATCTGCATTAACTAGCGGGCATTTGGACTATGTAGGCTAACTAGTGGTGCCTTGGAATATGTAGGTTCCCTAGCAGGCACTTTGACTCTATATGTTCCCTACGGACACTTGAACTATGTAAGTTAACTACCGGGCACTTGGACTATGTAGGTTAACTAAAGGGCCCTTGGACTATCTAGGTTACCTAGCCGGCACTTCGACTATGTAGGTTAACTACCGGGCACTTGCACTATCTAGGTTACCGAACGGGCATTTGGACTATGTAGGCAACCTAGCGGGCACTTGGAGAGTCTAGGTTACCTAGCGGGCACTTGGACTTCTAGGTTAAAGAACGGGCACTTGGACTATGTATGTTGCATAGCGGGCAATTGGACTATCTAGGTTAGGTAACGGGCACAAGAACTATCTAGGTTACCTAGCTGGCACTTGAACTATCTACGTTATAGCGGGTTCTTGGAGTATGTAGGTTACCTAGTGGGCTGTTGGACTATCTAGTTTAACTAACGGACACTTGACTATGTAGGTTCCCTAGCGGGCCCTTGGACTATGTAAATTCCCTAGCGGGCACTTGGACTATGTGGGTTTCATGGCGGGCATTTGGACTATCTAGGTTACCTAACGGGCACTTGGACTATGTAGGTTCCCTAGCGGGCACTTGGATTATGTAGGTTCCCTATCGGGCACTTGGACAATATAGGTTACCTAGCGGGCACTTGGACTATGTAGGTTCCCTATCGGGCACTTGGAGAATGTAGGTTAACTAGGGGGCACTAGGACTATGTAGGTTTCCTAGCGGGCCCTTGTACTACCTAGGTTACCTAGCGGGCATTTGGACTATGTAGGCTCCCTAGTGGTCATTTGGACTATATAGATTACCTAGCGGGCATTAGACTTTGTAGGTTACCTAGCGGGCACTTGAACTATCTACGTTACCTAGCGGGTACTTGGAGTATGTAGGTTACCTACCGGGCTGTTGGACTTTCTAGGTTACCTAGCGGGCACGGGGACTATCTAGGTTAACTAACGGGCACTTGGACTATGTAGGTTCCCTAGCGGGCCCTTGGACTATGTAAGTTCCCTAGCGGGCACTTGGACTATGTGGGTTCCCTAGCGGGCATTTGGACTATCTAGGTTACCTAACGGGCACTTGGACAGTGTAGGTTCCCTAGCGGGCACTTGGAGTATGTAGGTTCCCTATCGGGCACTTGGACTATGTAGGTTAAGTAGCGGGCATTTGGACTATGTAGGTTACCTAGCGGGCACTTGGACTATGTAGGTTCCCTATCGGGCACTTGGACTATGTAGGTTAACTAGCGGGCATTTGGACTATGTAGGTTACCTAGCGGGCACTTGGACTATGTAGGTTCCCTATCGGGCATTTGGACTATGTAGGTTACCTAGTGGGCCCCTGGACTATCTAGGTTACCTAGGGGGAACCTGGACTATGTAGGTTAACTAGTGGGCACTTGGACTATCTAGGTTACCTAGCAGGCACTTGGAGTATGTAGGTTAACTAGCGAGCACTTGGACTATCTAGGTTACCTAGCGGACTCTTGGACTATGTACGTTCCCTAGCGGGCACTTGGACTATCTATGTTACCTAGCGGGCACTTGGACTATGTATGTTTCCTAGAGGGTACTTGGACTAGATAGGTTCCCTAGCGGGTACTTGGTCTATCTAGGTTAACTAGCGGGCACTTGGACTATCTAGGTTAACTAGCGAGCACTTGGACTATCTAGGTTAACGAAGAAGGGGACTTGGACTATGTAAGTAACCTAGCGGGCACTTGGACAGTCTAGGTTACCTAGCGGGCACTTGGACTATATAGGTTAACGAACGGGCACTTGGACTATGTAGGTTACCTAGAGGGCACTTGGACTATGTAGGATCCCTATCGGACATTTGGACTTCTTAGGTTACCTAGCGGGCACTTGGAATTTCTAGGTTAACTAGTGGGCACTTGGACTATCTTGGTCAACTAGCGGGCCCTTGTACTATGTAGGTTAACTAGCGAGCACTTGGACTACGTAGGTTAACTAGGGTGCACTTGGACTATCTAGGTTAACTAGCGGGCACTTGGATGCTCAATGTTAACTCGCGGTCACTTGGACTATCTAGGTTAGCTAACGGGCACTTGGACTAAGTACGTCCCCTAGTGGGCACTTGGACACTCTAGGTTAACTAACGGGCACTAGGACTATCAAGGTTAACTAGCGGGCACTTGGACAATCTAGGTTACCTAGCTGGCACTAGGACTATGAAGGTTCCCTAGCAGGCACTAGGATTATCTAGGTTACCTAGCGGGCACTTGGACTATGTAGGTCAACTAGCGGGCACTTGGATTATGTAGGTTCCCTATCGGGCCCTTGGACTATGTAGGTTATCTAGAGGGCATTTGGACTATGTAGGTTACCTAGCAGGCACTTGGACTATGTAGGTTTCCTATCGGGCACTTGGAAAATGTAGTTTAACTGTGGGGCACTAGGACTATGTAGGTTACCTTGCGGGCCCATAGACTATCTAGGTTACCTAGCGGGCATTTGGACTATGTAGGCTCCCTAGCGTTTATTTGGACTATATAGATTATTTAGCGGGCACTTAGACTTTGTAGGTTACCTAGCGGGCACTTTGACTATCTAGGTTACCTAGCAGGCACTTGAACTATCTACGTTACCTAGCGGGTACTTGGAGTATGTAGGTTACCTACCGGGCTGTTGGACAATCAAGGTTACTTAGCGGGTACATGGACTATCTAGGTTAACTAACGGGCACTTGGACTATGTAGGTTCCCTAGCGGGCACTTGGATTATGTAGGTTCCCTAGCGGGCACTAGGACAATGTAGGTTACCTAGCGGGCCCTTGGACTATCTAGGTTACCTAGGGGGAAGCTGGACTATGTAGGTTAACTAGTGGGCACTTGGACTATCTTCGTTACCTAGCAGGCACTTGGACTATGTGCTTTCCCAAGCAGGCCCTTGGACTATCTACGTTACCTAGCGGGCACTTAGATTATGTACGTTACCTAGCGAGCACTTGGAGTATGTACGTTTCCTAGCGGGTACTTGGACTAGATTGGTTCCCTAGCGGGCACTTGGTCTATCTAGGTTAACTAGCGGGCACTTGGAGTATCTAGGTTAACTAGCGGACATTTGGACTATTAGGGCCCCTAGCGGGCATTTGGACTATATTGGTTATCTAGCGGGCACTTGGACTATGTAGGTTAACGAAAGGGCACTTGGACTATGTAGGTAACCTAGTGGTCACTTGAAATGTCTAGGTTACCTCGTGGGCACTTGGACTATGTAGGTTAATTAGCGGGCACTTGGAATATCTAGGTTAACTAGCAGGCCCATGGACGATGTAGGTTAACTAGCGGGCCCTTGGACTATGTAGGTTAACTAGCGGGCCCTTGGACTTTGTAGGTTAACTAGCGGGCCCTTGGACTATGTAGGTTAACTAGCGGGCCCTTGGACTTTGTAGGTGACATAGAGGGCACTTGGACGATCTAGGTTAACTAGCGGGTACTTGGACTATGTAGGTTAACTAGCGGGCCCTTGGACTATGTAGATTCCCTTGCGGGCACTTGGACTATATATGTTCCAGAGCGGGCACTTGGACTATGTAGGTTCCCTAGCAGTCACTTGGACTATGTAGGTTCCAGAGCGGGCACTTGGACTATCTAGGTTCCCTAGCGGGCACTTGTACTATGTAGGTTAATTAGCGGACACTTGGACGATCTAGGTTAACTAGCGGGTACTTGGATTATGTAGGTTAACCAGCGGGCCCTTGAACTATGTAGATTAACTCGCGGCACTTGGACTATCTACATTAACTAGCGGGCACTTGGACTATGTAGGCTAACTAGGGGGGCCTTGGACTATGTAGGTTCCCTAGCGGGCACTTGGACTCTATATGTTCCCTACGGACACTTGAACTATGTAAGTTAACTACCGGGCACTTGGACTATGTAGGTTAACTAAAGGGCCCTTGGACTATCTAGGTTACCTAGCGGGCACTTGGACTATGTAGGTTAACTACCGGGCACTTGCACTATCTAGGTTACCGAACGGGCATTTGGACTATGTAGGCAACCTAGCGGGCACTTGGAGAGTCTAGGTTACCTAGCGGGCACTTGGACTTCTAGGTTAAAGAACGGGCACTTGGACTATGTATGTTGCATAGCGGGCAATTGGACTATCTAGGTTAGGTAACGGGCACAAGAACTATCTAGGTTACCTAGCTGGCACTTGAACTATCTACGTTATTGCGGGTTCTTGGAGTATGTAGGTTACCTAGCGGGCTGTTGGACTATCAAGTTTAACTAACGGACACTTGGACTATGTAGGTTCCCTAGCGGGCCCTTGGACTATATAAATTCCCTAGCGGGCACTTGGACTATGTGGGTTTCATGGCGGGCATTTGGACTATCTAGGTTACCTAACGGGCACTTGGACTATGTAGGTTCCCTAGCGGGCACTTGGATTATGTAGGTTCCCTATCGGGCACTTGGACAATATAAGTTACCTAGCGGGCACTTGGACTATGTAGGTTCCCTATCGGGCACTTGGAGAATGTAGGTTAACTAGGGGGCACTAGGACTATGTAGGTTTCCTAGCGGGCCCTTGGACTACCTAGGTTACCTAGCGGGCATTTGGACTATGTAGGCTCCCTAGTGGTCATTTGGAGTACATAGATTTCCTAGCGGGCACTTAGACTTTGTAGGTTACCTAGCGGGCACTTGAACTATCTACGTTACCTAGCGGGTACTTGGAGTATGTAGGTTACCTACCGGGCTGTTGGACTTTCTAGGTTACCTAGCGGGCACTGGGACTATCCAGGTTAACTAACGGGCACTTGGACTATGTAGGTTCCCTAGCGGGCCCTTGGACTATGTAAGTTCCCTAGCGGGCACATGGACTATGTGGGTTCCCTAGCGAGCATTTGGACTATCTAGGTTACCTAACGGGCACTTGGACAATGTAGGTTCCCTAGCGGGCACTTGGATTATGTAGGTTCCCTATAGGGCACTTGGTCTATGTAGGTTAAGTAGCGGGCATTTGGACTATGTAGGTTACCTAGCGGGCACTTGGACTATGTAGGTTCCCTATCGGGCACTTGGACTATGTAGGTAACCTAGCGGGCACTTGGACAGTCTAGGTTACCTAGCGGGCACTTGGACTATCTACGTTCCCTAGCGGGCACTTGGACTATCTATGTTACCTAGCGGGCACTTGGACTATGTCCGTTTCCTAGAGGGTACTTGGACTAGATAGGTTCCCTAGCGGGTACTTGGTCTATCTAGGTTAACTAGCGGGCACTTGGACTATCTAGGTTAACTTGCGAGCACTTGGACTATCTAGGTTAACGAACGGGCACTTGGACTATGTAGGTAACCTAGCGGGCACTTGGACAGTCTAGGTTACCTAGCGGGCACTTGGACTATATAGGTTAACGAAAGGCACTTGGACTATGTAGGTTACCTAGCGGGCACTTGGACTATGTAGGATCCCTATCGGACATTTGGACTTCTTAGGTTACCTAGCGGGCACTTGGGATTTCTAGGTTAACTAGCGGGCACTTGGACTATCTAGGTCAACTAGCGGGCCCTTGTACTATGTAGGTTAACTAGCGAGCACTTGGACTACGTAGGTTAACTAGCGTGCACTTGGACTATCTAGGTTAACTAGCGGGCACTTGGATGCTCAATGTTAACTAGCGGTCACTTGGACTATCTAGGTTAGCTAACGGGCACTTGGATTAAGTCCTTCCCCTAGTGGGCACTTGGACACTCTAGGTTAACTAACGGGCACTAGGACTATCTAGGTTAACTAGCGGGCACTTGGACTATCTAGGTTACCTAGCTGGCACTAGGACTATGAAGGTTCCCTAGCGGGCATTAGGATTATCTAGGTTACCTAGCGGGCACTTGGACTATGTAGGTTAACTAGAGGGCATTTGGACTATGTAGGTTACCTAGCAGGCACTTGGACTATGTAGGTTTCCTATCGGGCACTTGGAAAATGTAGGTTAAGTAGGGGGCACTAGGACTATGTAGGTTACCTAGCGGGCCCATAGACTATCTAGGTTACCTAGCGGGCATTTGGACTGTGTAGGCTCCCTAGCGTTTATTTGGACTATATAGATTATTTAGCGGGCAATTAGACTTTGTAGGTTACCTAGCGGGCACTTTGACTATCTAGGTTACCTAGCAGGCACTTGAACTATCTACGTTACCTAGCGGGTACTTGGAGTATGTAGGTTACCTACCGGGCTGTTGGACAATATAGGTTACCTCGCGGGCACTTGGACTATGTAGGTTAACTAGCGGGCAGTTGGAATATCTAGGTTAACTAGCAGGCCCTTGGACGATGTAGGTTAACTAGCGGGCCCTTGGACTATGTAGGTGACATAGAGGGCACTTGGACGATCTAGGTTAACTAGCGGGTACTTGGACTATGTAGGTTAACTAGCGGGCCCTTGGACTATGTAGATTAACTAGCGGCACTTGGACTATCTACATTAACTAGCGGGCCCTTGGACTATGTAGATTCCCTTGCTGGCACTTGGACTATATATGTTCCAGAGCGGGCACTTGGACTATGTAGGTTCCCTAGCAGTCACTTGGACTATGTAGGTTCCAGAGCGGGCACTTGGACTATCTAGGTTCCCTAGCGGGCACTTGTACTATGTAGGTTAATTAGCGGACACTTGGACGATCTAGGTTAGCTAACGGGCACTTGGACTAAGTCCGTCCCCTAGTGGGCACTTGGACACTCTATGTTAACTAACGGGCACTAGGACTATCTTGGTTAACTAACGGGCACTTTGACTATCTAGGTTACCTAGCAGGCACTTGAACTATCTACGTTACCTAGCGGGTACTTGGAGTATGTAGGTTACCTACCGGGCTGTTGGACAATCTAGGTTACCTAGCGGGCACTTGGACTATCTAGGTTAACTAATGGGCACTTGGACTATGTAGGTTCCCTAGCGGGCACTTGGACTATGTAAGTTCCCTAGAGGGCACTTGGACTATGTAGGTTACCTAGCGGGCCCTTGAACTATCTAGGTTACCTAGGGGGAACCTGGACTATGTAGGTTAACTAGTGGGCACTTGGACTATCTAGGTTACCTAGAAGGCACTTGGACTATGTAGGTTAACTAGCGAGCACTTGGACTATCTAGGTTAACTAATGGGCACTTGGACTATGTAGGTTCCCTACCGGGCACTTGGACTATGTAAGTTCCCTAGCGGGCACTTGGACTATGTGGGTTTCCTAGCGGGCATTTGGACTATCTAGGTTACCTAACGGGCACTTGGACTATGTAGGTTCCCCAGCGGGCACTTGGATTATGTAGGTTCCCTATCGGGCACTTGGACTATGTAGGTTACCTAGCGGGCCCTTGAACTATCTAGGTTACCTAGGGGGAACCTGGACTATGTAGGTTAACTAGTGGGCACTTGGACTATCTAGGTTACCTAGCAGGCACTTGGACTATGTAGGTTAACTAGCGAGTACTTGGATTATCTAGGTTACCTAGCGGGCACTTGGACTATGTACATTCCCTAGCCGGCACTTGGACTATCTATGTTACCTAGCGGGCACTTGGACTATGTACGTTTCCTAGCGGGTACTTGGACTAGATATGATCCCTAGCGGGCACTTGGTCTATCTAGGTTAACTAGCGGGCACTTTGACTATCTAGGTTAACTAGTGAGCACTTGGACTATCTAGGTTAACTAGCGGGCATTTGGACTATTAGGGACCCTAGCGGGCATTTGGACTATATTGGTTACTTAGCGGGCACTTGGTCTATGTAGGTTAACTAGCGGGCACTTGGACTATCTAGGTTAACTAGCAGGCCCTTGAACGATGTAGGTTAACTAGCGGTCCCTTGGACTATGTAGGTTAATAGCGGGCCCATGGAGTATGTAGGTTACCTAGCGGGCACTTGGACGATCTAGGTTAACTAGCGGGTACTTGGACTATGTAGGTTAACTAGCGGGCCCTTGGACTATGTAGATTAACTAGTGGCACTTGGACTATCTACATTAACTAGCGGGCCCTTGGACTATGTATATTCCCTAGCGAGCACTTGGACTATGTATGTTCCAGCGCGGGCTCTTGGAATATGTAGGTTCCAGAGCGGGCACTTGGACTAACTAGATTCCCTAGCGGGCACTTGTACTATGTAGATTAACTAGCGGACACTTGGACGATCTAGGTTAACTAGCGGGTACTTGCACTATGTAGGTTAACTTGCGGGCCCTTGAACTATGTAGATTAACTAGCGGAACTTGGACTATCTGCATTAACTAGCGGGCCCTTGGAGTATGTAGATTCCCTAGCGGGCACTTGGAGTATGTATGTTCCCTAGCGGGCACTTGGCCTATGTATGTTCCCTATGGACACTTGAACTATGAAAGTTAACTACCAGGAATTTGGTCTATGTAGGTTAACTAGCGGGCACTTGGACTATGTAGGATCCCTATCGGACATTTGGACTTCTTAGGTTACTTAGCGGGCACTTGGAATTTCTAGGTTAACTAGCGGGCACTTGGACTATCTATGTCAACTAGCGGGCCCTTGTACTATGTAGGTTAACTAGCGAGCACTTGGACTATCTAGGTTAACTAGCGGACCTTGGACTACGTAGGTTAACTAGCGTGCACTTGGACTATCTAGGTTAACTAGCGGGCACTTGGATGCTCAATGTTAACTAGCGGTCACTTGGACTATCTAGGTTAGCTAACGGGCACTTGGACTAAGTACGTCCCCTAGTGGGCACTTGGACACTCTAGGTTAACTAACGGGCACTAGAACTATCTAGGTTAACTGGCGGGCACTTGGACTATCTAGGTTACCTAGCTGGCACTAGGACTATGAAGGTTCCCTAGCGGGCACAAGGATTATCTAGGTTACCTAGCGGGCACTTGGACTATGTAGGTCAACTAGCGGGCACTTTGATTATGTAGGCTCCCTATCGGGCCCTTGGACTATGTAGGTTAACTAGAGGGCATTTGGACTATGTAGGTTACCTAGCAGGCACTTGGACTTCTAGGTTAAAGAACGGGCACTTGGACTATGTATGTTGCGTAGCGGGCAATTGGACTATCTAGGTTAGGTAACGGGCACAAGAACTATCTAGGTTACTGAGCTGGCACTTGAACTATCTACGTTATAGCGGGTTCTTGGAGTATGTAGGTTACCTAGCGGGCTGTTGGACTATCTAGTTTAACTAATGGACACTTGGACTATGTAGGTTCCCTAGCGGGCCCTTGGACTATGTAAATTCCCTAGCGGGCACTTGGACTATGTAGGCTAACTAGGGGGGCCTTGGACTATGTAGGTTCCCTAGCGGGCACTTCGACTCTATATGTTCCCTACGGACACTTGAACTATGTAAGTTAACTACCGGGCACTTGGTCTATGTAGGTTAACTAGCGGGCCCTTGGACTATCTAGGTTACCTAGCGGGCCCTTGGACTATGTAGATTATCTAGCGGCACTTGGACTATCTACGTTAACTAGCGGGCCCTTGGACTATGTAGATTCCCTAGCGGGCATTTGGACTATATAGATATACTAGTGGGCACTTAGACTTTGTCGGATACCTAGAGTACACTTGGACTATCTAGGTTAACTAGCGAGCACTTGGACTATCTAGGTTAACGAACGGGCACTTGGACTATGTAGGTATCCTAGCGGGCACTTGGATAGTCTAGGTTACCTAGCGGGCACTTGGACTATATAGGTTAACGAACGGGCACTTGGACTATGTAGGTTACGTAGCGGGCACTTGGACTATGTAGGATCCCTATCGGACATTTGGACTTCTTAGGTTACCTAGCGGGCACTTGGAATTTCTAGGTTAACTAGCGGGCACTTGGACTATCTAGGTCAACTAGCGGACCCTTGTACTATGTAGGTTATCTAGCGAGCACTTGGACTATCTAGGTTAACTAGCGGACCTTGGACTACATAGGTTAACTAGCGTGCACTTGGACTATCTAGGTTAACTAGCGGGCACTTGGATGCTCAATGTTAACTAGCGGTCACTTGGACTATGTAGGTTAGCTAACGGGCACTTGGACTAAGTACATCCCCTAGTGGGCACTTGGACACTCTAAGTTAACTAACGGGCACTAGGACTATTTAGGTTAACTAGCGGGCACTTGGCTATCTAGGTTAACTAGCGGGCACTTGGACTATCTAGGTTACCTAGCTGGCACTAGGACTATGAAGGTTCCCTAGCGGGCACAAGGTTATCTAGGTTACCTAGCGGGCACTTGGACTATGTAGGTCAACTAGCGGGCACTTTGATTATGTAGGCTCCCTATCGGGCACTTGGAAAATGTAGGTTAACTAGGGGGCACTAGGACTATGTAGGTTACCTAGCGGGCCCATAGACTATCTAGGTTACCTAGCGGGCATTTGGACTATGTAGGCTCCCTAGCGTTTATTTGGACTATATAGATTATTTAGCGGGCACTTAGACTTTGTAGGTTACCTAGCGGGCACTTTGACTATCTTGGTTACCTAGCAGGCACTTAAACTATCTACGTTACCTAGCGGGTACTTGGAGTATGTAGGTTACCTACCGGGCTGTTGGACAATCTAGGTTACCTAGCGGGCACATGCACTATCTAGGTTAACTAACGGGCACTTGGACTATGTAGGTTCCCTAGCGGGCACTTGGATTATGTAGGTTCCCTATCGGGTACTAGGACAATGTAGGTTACCTAGCGGGCCCTTGGACTAAGTACGTTTCCAAGCAGGCCCTTGGACTATCTACGTTACCTAGCGGGCACTTAGACTATGTACGTTACCTAGCGAGCACTTGGAGTATGTACGTTTCCTAGCGGGTACTTGGACTAGATTGGTTCCCTAGCGGGCACTTGGTCTATCTAGGTTAACTGGCGTGCACTTGGACTATCTAGGTTACCTAGCGGACATTTGGACTATTAGGGCCCCTAGCGGGCATTTGGACTATATTGGTTACCTAGCGGACACTTGGACTATGTAGGTTAACGAAAGGGCACTTGGACTATGTAGGTAAGCTAGTGGTCACTTGAAATGTCTAGGTTACCTCGCGGGCACTTGGACTATGTAGGTTAACTAGCGGGCACTTGGACTATCTAGGTTAACTAGCAGGCCCTTGGACGATGTAGGTTAACTAGCGGGCCCTTGGACTATGTAGGTTAACTAGCGGGCCCTTGGACTATGTAGGTGACATAGAGGGCACTTGGACGATCTAGGTTAACTAGCGGGTACTTGGACTATGTAGGTTAACTAGCGGGCACTTGGACTATCTAGGTTAACTAGCAGGCCCTTGGACGATGTAGGTTAACTAGCGGGCCCTTGGACTATGTAGGTTAACTAGCGGGCCCTTGGACTATGTAGGTGACATAGAGGGCACTTGGACGATCTAGGTTAACTAGCGGGTACTTGGACTATGTAGGTTAACTAGCGGGCCCTTGGACTATGTAAATTAACTAGCGGCACTTGGACTATCTACATTAACTAGCGGGCCCTTGGACTATGTAGATTCCCTAGCGGGCACTTGGACTGTATATGTTCCAGAGCGGGCACTTGGACTATGTAGGTTCCCTAGCAGTCACTTGGACTATGTAGGTTCCAGAGCGGGCACTTGGACTATCTAGGTTCCCTAGCGGGCACTTGTACTATGTAGGTTAATTAGCGGACACTTGGACGATCTAGGTTAACTAGCGGGTACTTGGATTATGTAGGTTAACCAGCGGGCCCTTGAACTATGTAGATTAACTAGCGGCACTTGGACTATCTACATTAACTAGCGGGCACTTGGACTATGTAGGCTAACTAGCGGGGTCTTGGACTATGTAGTTTCCCTAGCGGGCAATTGGACTGTATATGTTCCCTACGGACACTTGAACTATGTAAGTTAACTACCGGGTACTTGGACTATGTAGGTTAAGTAGAGGGCCCTTGGACTATCTAGGTTACCTAGCGGGCACTTGGAGTATGTAGGTTAACTACCGGGCACTTGCACTACGTACGTTACCGAACGGGCATTTGGACTATGTAGGTAACCTAGTGGGCACTTGGAGAGTCTAGGTTACCTAGCGGCACTTGGACTTCTAGGTTAAAGAACGGGCACTTGGACTATGTATGTTGCATAGCGGGCAATTGGACTATCTAGGTTAGGTAACGGGCACGAGAACTATCTAGGTTACCTAGCTGGCACTTGAACTATCTACGTTATAGCGGGTTCTTGGAGTATGTAGGTTACCTAGCGGGCTGTTGGACTATCTAGTTTAACTAACGGACACTTGGACTATGTAGGTTCCCTAGCGGGCCCTTGGACTATGTAAATTCCCTAGCCGGCACTTGGTCTATGTGGGTTTCATGGCGGGCATTTGGACTATCTAGGTTACCTAACGGGCACTTGGACTATGTAGGTTCCCTAGCGGGCACTTGAATTATGTAGGTTCCCTATCGGGCACTAGGAATATGTAGGTTACCTAGCGGGCACTTGGACTATGTAGGTTCCCTATCGGGCACTTGGAGAATGTAGGTTAACTAGGGGGCACTAGGACTATGTAGGTTTCCTAGCGGGCCCATTGACAACCTAGTTTTCCTAGCGGGCATTTGGACTATGTAGGCTTCCTAGTGGTCAATTGGACTATATAGATTACCTAGCGGGCACTTAGACTTTGTAGGTTACCTAGCGGGCACTTGAACTACCTACATTACCTAGCGGGTACTTGGAGTATGTAGGTTACCTACCAGGCTGTTGGACTTTCTAGGTTACCTAGCGGGCACTGGGACTATCTAGGTTAACTAACGGGCACTTGGACTATGTAGGTTCCCTCTCGGGCCCTTGGACTATGTAAGTTCCCTAGCGGGCACTTGGACTATGTAGGTTTCCTAGCGGGCATTTGGACTATCTAGGTTACCTAACGGGCACTTGGACTATGTAGGTTCCCTAGCGGGCACGGATTATGTAGGTCCCCTATCGGGCACTTGGACTATGTAGGTTACCTAGCGGGCACTTGGATTATGTAGGTTACCTAGCGGGCCCTTGAACTATCTAGGTTACCTAGGGGGAACCTGGACTATGTAGGTTAACTAGTGGGCACTTGGAATATCTAGGTTACCTAGCAGGCACTTGGACTATGTAGGTTAACTAGCGAGCACTTGGACTATCTAGGTTACCTAGCGGGCACTTGGACTATGTACGTTCCCTAGCCGGCACTTGGACTATCTATGTTACCTAGCGGGCACTTGGTCTATCTAGGTTAACTAGCGGGCACGTGGACTATCTAGGTTAACTAGTGAGCACTTGGACTATCTAGGTTAACTAGCGGGCATTTGGACTATTAGGGCCCGTAGCGGGCATTTGGACTATATTGGTTACTTAGCGGGCACTTGGTCTATGTAGGTTAACTAGCGGGCACTTGGACTATCTAGGTTAACTAGCAGGCCCTTGAATGATGTAGGTTAACTAGCGGTCCCTTGGACTATGTAGGTTAATAGCGGGCCCTTGGACTATGTAGGTTACCTAGCGGGCACTTGGACGATCTAGGTTAACTAGCGGGTACTTGGACTATGTAGGTTAACTAGCGGGTCCTTGTACTATGTAGATTAACTAGCGGCATTTGGACTATCTACATTAACTAGCGGGCCCTTGGACTATGTAGATTCCCTAGCGAGCACTTGGACTATGTATGTTCCAGCGCGGGCTCTTGGAATATGTAGGTTCCAGAGCGGGCACTTGGACTAACTAGATTCCCTAGCAGGCACTTGTACTATGTAGATTAACTAGCGGACACTTGGACGATCTAGGTTAAGTAGCGGGTACTTGGACTATGTAGGTTAACTTGCGGGCCCTTGAACTATGTAGATTAACTAGCGGAACTTGGACTATCTGCATTAACTAGCGGGCCCTTGGAGTATGTAGATTCCCTAGCGGGCACTTGGACTATGTATGTTCCCTAGCGGGCACTTGCGCTATGTATATTCCCTATGGACACTTGAACTTTGTAAGTTAACTACCGGGCACTTGGACTATGTAGGTTAACTAGCGGGCCCTTGGAGTATGTAGGTTACCTAGCGGGCCCTTGGACTATGTAGATTAACTAGCGGCACTTGGACTATCTACGTTAACTAGCGGGCCCTTGGACTATTTAGATTCCCTAGCGGGCATTTGGACTATATAGATATACTAGTGGGCACTTAGACTTTGTAGGTTACCGAGAGGACACTCGGACTATCTAGGTTAACTAGCGAGCACTTGGACAATCTAGGTTAACGAACGGGCACTTGGACTATGTAGGTATCCTAGCGGGCACTTGGATAGTCTAGGTTACCTAGCGGGCACTTGGAGTATATAGGTTAACGAACGGGCACTTGGACTATGTAGGTTACCTAGCGGGCACTTGGACTATGTAGGATCCCTATCGGACATTTGGACTTCTTAAGTTACCTAGCGGGCACTTGGAATTTCTAGGTTAACTAGCGGGCACTTGGACAATCTAGGCCAACTAGCGGGCCCTTGTACTATGTAGGTTAACTAGCGAGCACTTGGACTATCTAGGTTAACTAGCGGACCTTGGACTACGTAGGTTAACTAGCGTGCACTTGGACTATCTAGGTTAACTAGTGGGCACTTGGATGCTCAATGTTAACTAGCGGTCACTTGTACTATCTAGGTTAGCTAACGGGCACTTGGACTAAGTACGTCCCCTAGTGGGCACTTGGACACTCTAGGTTAACTAACGGGCACTAGGACTATGTAGGTTAACTAGCGGGCACTTGGACTATCTAGGTTACCTAGCTGGCACTAGGACTATGAAGGTTCCCTAGCAGGCACTAGGATTATCTAGGTTACCTAGCGGGCACTTGGACTATGTAGGTCAACTAGCGGGCACTTGGATTATGTTGGTTCCCTATCGGGCCCTTGGACTATGTAGGTTATCTAGAGGGCATTTGGACTATGTAGGTTACCTAGCAGGCACTTGGACTATGTAGGTTTCCTATCGGGCACTTGGAAAATGTAGTTTAACTGTGGGGCACTAGGACTATGTAGGTTACCTAGCGGGCCCATAGACTATCTAGGTTACCTAGCGGGCATTTGTACTATGTAGGCTCCCTAGCGTTTATTTGGACTATATAGATTATTTAGCGGGCACTTAGACTTTGTAGGTTACCTAGCGGGCACTTTGACTATCTAGGTTACCTAGCAGGCACTTGAACTATCTACGTTACCTAGCGGGTACTTGGAGTATGTAGGTTACCTACCGGGCTGTTGGACAATCTAGGTTACCTAGCGGGTACATGGACTATCTAGGTTAACTAACGGGCACTTGGACTATGTAGGTTCCCTAGCGGGCACTTGGATTATGTAGGTTCCCTAGCGGGCACTAGGACAATGTAGGTTACCTAGCGGGCCCTTGGACTATCTAGGTTACCTAGGGGGAAGCTGGACTATGTAGGTTAACTAGTGGGCACTTGGACTATCTACGTTACCTAGCAGGCACTTGGACTATGTACGTTCCCAAGCAGGCCCTTGGACTATCTACGTTACCTAGCGGGCACTTAGACTATGTACGTTACCTAGCGAGCACTTGGAGTATGTACGTTTCCTAGCGGGTACTTGGACTAGATTGGTTCCCTAGCGGGCACTTGGTCTATCTAGGTTAACTAGCGGGCACTTGGACTATCTAGGTTAACTAGCGGACATTTGGACTATTAGGGCCCCTAGCGGGCATTTGGACTATATTGGTTACCTAGCGGGCACTTGGACTATGTAGGTAACCTAGTGGTCACTTGAAATGTCTAGGTTACCTCGTGGGCACTTGGACTATGTAGGTTAACTAGCGGGCAGTTGGAATATCTAGGTTAACTAGCAGGCCCTTGGACGATGTAGGTTAACTAGCTGGCCCTTGGACTATGTAGGTTAACTAGCGGGCCCTTGGACTTTGTAGGTGACATAGAGGGCACTTGGACGATCTAGGTTAACTAGCGGGTACTTGGACTATGTAGGTTAACTAGCGGGCCCTTGGACTATGTAGATTAACTAGCGGCACTTGGACTATCTACATTAACTAGCGGGCCCTTGGACTATGTAGATTCCCTTGCGGGCACTTGGACTATATATGTTCCAGAGCGGGCACTTGGACTATGTAGGTTCCCTAGCAGTCACTTGGACTATGTAGGTTCCAGAGCGGGCACTTGGACTATCTAGGTTCCCTAGCGGGCACTTGTACTATGTAGGTTAATTAGCGGACACTTGGACGATCTAGGTTAACTAGCGGGTACTTGGATTATGTAGGTTAACCAGCGGGCCCTTGAACTATGTAGATTAACTCGCGGCACTTGGACTATCTACATTAACTAGCGGGCACTTGGACTATGTAGGCTAACTAGGGGGGCCTTGGACTATGTAGGTTCCCTAGCGGGCACTTGGACTCTATATGTTCCCTACGGACACTTGAACTATGTAAGTTAACTACCGGGCACTTGGACTATGTAGGTTAACTAAAGGGCCCTTGGACTATCTAGGTTACCTAGCGGGCACTTGGACTATGTAGGTTAACTACCGGGCACATGCACTATCTAGGTTACCGAACGGGCATTTGGACTATGTAGGCAACCTAGCGGGCACTTGGAGAGTCTAGGTTACCTAGCGGGCACTTGGACTTCTAGGTTAAAGAACGGGCACTTGGACTATGTATGTTGCATAGCGGGCAATTGGACTATCTAGGTTAGGTAACGGGCACAAGAACTATCTAGGTTACCTAGCTGGCACTTGAACTATCTACGTTATAGCGGGTTCTTGGAGTATGTAGGTTACCTAGCGGGCTGTTGGACTATCTAGTTTAACTAACGGACACTTGGACTATGTAGGTTCCCTAGCGGGCCCTTGGACTATGTAAATTCCCTAGCGGGCACTTGGACTATGTGGGTTTCATGGCGGGCATTTGGACTATCTAGGTTACCTAACGGGCACTTGGACTATGTAGGTTCCCTAGCGGGCACTTGGATTATGTAGGTTCCCTATCGGGCACTTGGACAATATAGGTTACCTAGCGGGCACTTGGACTATGTAGGTTCCCTATCGGGCTCTTGGAGAATGTAGGTTAACTAGGGGGCACTAGGACTATGTAGGTTTCCTAGCGGGCCCTTGGACTACCTAGGTTACCTAGCGGGCATTTGGACTATGTAGGCTCCCTAGTGGTCATTTGGAGTACATAGATTACCTAGCGGGCACTTAGACTTTGTAGGTTACCTAGCGGGCACTTGAACTATCTACGTTACCTAGCGGGTACTTGGAGTATGTAGGTTACCTACCGGGCTGTTGGACTTTCTAGGTTACCTAGCGGGCACTGGGACTATCCAGGTTAACTAACGGGCACTTGGACTATGTAGGTTCCCTAGCGGGCCCTTGGACTATGTAAGTTCCCTAGCGGGCACTTGGACTATGTGGGTTCCCTAGCGAGCATTTGGACTATCTAGGTTACCTAACGGGCACTTGGACAATGTAGGTTCCCTAGCGGGCACTTGGATTATGTAGGTTCCCTATAGGGCACTTGGACTATGTAGGTTAAGTAGCGGGCATTTGGACTATGTAGGTTACCTAGCGGGCACTTGGACTATGTAGGTTCCCTATCGGGCACTTGGACTATGTAGGTAACCTAGCGGGCACTTGGACAGTCTAGGTTACCTAGCGGGCACTTGGACTATCTACGTTCCCTAGCGGGCACTTGGACTATCTATGTTACCTAGCGGGCACTTGGACTATGTACGTTTCCTAGAGGGTACTTGGACTAGATAGGTTCCCTAGCGGGTACTTGGTCTATCTAGGTTAACTAGCGGGCACTTGGAATATCTAGGTTAACTAGCGAGCACTTGGACTATCTAGGTTAACGAACGGGCACTTGGACTATGTAGGTAACCTAGCGGGCACTTGGACAGTCTAGGTTACCTAGCGGGCACTTGGACTATATAGGTTAACGAAAGGCACTTGGACTATGTAGGTTACCTAGCGGGCACTTGGACTATGTAGGATCCCTATCGGACATTTGGACTTCTTAGGTTACCTAGCGGGCACTTGGAATTTCTAGGTTAACTAGCGGGCACTTGGACTATCTAGGTCAACTAGCGGGCCCTTGTACTATGTAGGTTAACTAGCGAGCACTTGGACTACGTAGGTTAACTAGCGTGCACTTGGACTATCTAGGTTAACTAGCGGGCACTTGGATGCTCAATGTTAACTAGCGGTCACTTGGACTATCTAGGTTAGCTAACGGGCACTTGGACTAAGTCCGTCCCCTAGTGGGCACTTGGACACTCTAGGTTAACTAACGGGCACTAGGACTATCTAGGTTAACTAGCGGGCACTTGGACTATCTAGGTTACCTAGCTGGCACTAGGACTATGAAGGTTCCCTAGCGGGCACTAGGATTATCTTGGTTACCTAGCGGGCACTTGGACTATGTAGGTCAACTAGCGGGCACTTGGATTATGTAGGTTCCCTATCGGGCCCTTGGACTATGTAGGTTAACTAGAGGGCATTTGGACTATGTAGGTTACCTAGCAGGCACTTGGACTATGTAGGTTTCCTATCGGGCACTTGGAAAATGTAGGTTAAGTAGGGGGCACTAGGACTATGTAGGTTACCTAGCGGGCCCATAGACTATCTAGGTTACCTAGCGGGCATTTGGACTGTGTAGGCTCCCTAGCGTTTATTTGGACTATATAGATTATTTAGCGGGCAATTAGACTTTGTAGGTTACCTAGCGGGCACTTTGACTATCTAGGTTACCTAGCAGGCACTTGAACTATCTACGTTACCTAGCGGGTACTTGGAGTATGTAGGTTACCTACCGGGCTGTTGGACAATATAGGTTACCTCGCGGGCACTTGGACTATGTAGGTTAACTAGCGGGCAGTTGGAATATCTAGGTTAACTAGCAGGCCCTTGGACGATGTAGGTTAACTAGCGGGCCCTTGGACTATGTAGGTTAACTAGCGGGCCCTTGGACTTTGTAGGTTAACTAGCGGGCCCTTGGACTATGTAGGTTAACTAGCGGGCCCTTGGACTTTGTAGGTGACATAGAGGGCACTTGGACGATCTAGGTTAACTAGCGGGTACTTGGACTATGTAGGTTAACTAGCGGGCCCTTGGACTATGTAGATTCCCTTGCGGGCACTTGGACTATATATGTTCCAGAGCGGGCACTTGGACTATGTAGGTTCCCTAGCAGTCACTTGGACTATGTAGGTTCCAGAGCGGGCACTTGGACTATCTAGGTTCCCTAGCGGGCACTTGTACTATGTAGGTTAATTAGCGGACACTTGGACGATCTAGGTTAACTAGCGGGTACTTGGATTATGTAGGTTAACCAGCGGGCCCTTGAACTATGTAGATTAACTCGCGGCACTTGGACTATCTACATTAACTAGCGGGCACTTGGACTATGTAGGCTAACTAGGGGGGCCTTGGACTATGTAGGTTCCCTAGCGGGCACTTGGACTCTATATGTTCCCTACGGACACTTGAACTATGTAAGTTAACTACCGGGCACTTGGACTATGTAGGTTAACTAAAGGGCCCTTGGACTATCTAGGTTACCTAGCGGGCACTTGGACTATGTAGGTTAACTACCGGGCACTTGCACTATCTAGGTTACCGAACGGGCATTTGGACTATGTAGGCAACCTAGCGGGCACTTGGAGAGTCTAGGTTACCTAGCGGGCACTTGGACTTCTAGGTTAAAGAACGGGCACTTGGACTATGTATGTTGCATAGCGGGCAATTGGACTATCTAGGTTAGGTAACGGGCACAAGAACTATCTAGGTTACCTAGCTGGCACTTGAACTATCTACGTTATAGCGGGTTCTTGGAGTATGTAGGTTACCTAGCGGGCTGTTGGACTATCTAGTTTAACTAATGGACACTTGGACTATGTAGTTTCCCTAGCGGGCCCTTGGACTATGTAAATTCCCTAGCGGGCACTTGGACTATGTGGGTTTCATGGCGGGCATTTGGACTATCTAGGTTACCTAACGGGCACTTGGACTATATAGGTTCCCTAGCGGGCACTTGGATTATGTAGGTTCCCTATCGGGCACTTGGACAATATAGGTTACCTAGCGGGCACTTGGACTATGTAGGTTCCCTATCGGGCACTTGGAGAATGTAGGTTAACTAGGGGGCACTAGGACTATGTAGGTTTCCTAGCGGGCCCTTGGACTACCTAGGTTACCTAGCGGGCATTTGGACTATGTAGGCTCCCTAGTGGTCATTTGGAGTACATAGATTACCTAGCGGGCACTTAGACTTTGTAGGTTACCTAGCGGGCACTTGAACTATCTACGTTACCTAGCGGGTACTTGGAGTATGTAGGTTACCTACCGGGCTGTTGGACTTTCTAGGTTACCTAGCGGGCACTGGGACTATCCAGGTTAACTAACGGGCACTTGGACTATGTAGGTTCCCTAGCGGGCCCTTGGACTATGTAAGTTCCCTAGCGGGCACTTGGACTATGTGGGTTCCCTAGCGAGCATTTGGACTATCTAGGTTACCTAACGGGCACTTGGACAATGTAGGTTCCCTAGCGGGCACTTGGATTATGTAGGTTCCCTATAGGGCACTTGGACTATGTAGGTTAAGTAGCGGGCATTTGGACTATGTAGGTTACCTAGCGGGCACTTGGACTATGTAGGTTCCCTATCGGGCACTTGGACTATGTAGGTAACCTAGCGGGCACTTGGACAGTCTAGGTTACCTAGCGGGCACTTGGACTATCTACGTTCCCTAGCGGGCACTTGGACTATCTATGTTACCTAGCGGGCACTTGGACTATGTACGTTTCCTAGAGGGTACTTGGACTAGATAGGTTCCCTAGCGGGTACTTGGTCTATCTAGGTTAACTAGCGGGCACTTGGAATATCTAGGTTAACTAGCGAGCACTTGGACTATCTAGGTTAACGAACGGGCACTTGGACTATGTAGGTAACCTAGCGGGCACTTGGACAGTCTAGGTTACCTAGCGGGCACTTGGACTATATAGGTTAACGAAAGGCACTTGGACTATGTAGGTTACCTAGCGGGCACTTGGACTATGTAGGATCCCTATCGGACATTTGGACTTCTTAGGTTACCTAGCGGGCACTTGGAATTTCTAGGTTAACTAGCGGGCACTTGGACTATCTAGGTCAACTAGCGGGCCCTTGTACTATGTAGGTTAACTAGCGAGCACTTGGACTACGTAGGTTAACTAGCGTGCACTTGGACTATCTAGGTTAACTAGCGGGCACTTGGATGCTCAATGTTAACTAGCGGTCACTTGGACTATCTAGGTTAGCTAACGGGCACTTGGACTAAGTCCGTCCCCTAGTGGGCACTTGGACACTCTAGGTTAACTAACGGGCACTAGGACTATCTAGGTTAACTAGCGGGCACTTGGACTATCTAGGTTACCTAGCTGGCACTAGGACTATGAAGGTTCCCTAGCGGGCACTAGGATTATCTTGGTTACCTAGCGGGCACTTGGACTATGTAGGTCAACTAGCGGGCACTTGGATTATGTAGGTTCCCTATCGGGCCCTTGGACTATGTAGGTTAACTAGAGGGCATTTGGACTATGTAGGTTACCTAGCAGGCACTTGGACTATGTAGGTTTCCTATCGGGCACTTGGAAAATGTAGGTTAAGTAGGGGGCACTAGGACTATGTAGGTTACCTAGCGGGCCCATAGACTATCTAGGTTACCTAGCGGGCATTTGGTCTGTGTAGGCTCCCTAGCGTTTATTTGGACTATATAGATTATTTAGCGGGCAATTAGACTTTGTAGGTTACCTAGCGGGCACTTTGACTATCTAGGTTACCTAGCAGGCACTTGAACTATCTACGTTACCTAGCGGGTACTTGGAGTATGTAGGTTACCTACCGGGCTGTTGGACAATATAGGTTACCTCGCGGGCACTTGGACTATGTAGGTTAACTAGCGGGCAGTTGGAATATCTAGGTTAACTAGCAGGCCCTTGGACGATGTAGGTTAACTAGCGGGCCCTTGGACTATGTAGGTTAACTAGCGGGCCCTTGGACTTTGTAGGTTAACTAGCGGGCCCTTGGACTATGTAGGTTAACTAGCGGGCCCTTGGACTTTGTAGGTGACATAGAGGGCACTTGGACGATCTAGGTTAACTAGCGGGTACTTGGACTATGTAGGTTAACTAGCGGGCCCTTGGACTATGTAGATTCCCTTGCGGGCACTTGGACTATATATGTTCCAGAGCGGGCACTTGGACTATGTAGGTTCCCTAGCAGTCACTTGGACTATGTAGGTTCCAGAGCGGGCACTTGGACTATCTAGGTTCCCTAGCGGGCACTTGTACTATGTAGGTTAATTAGCGGACACTTGGACGATCTAGGTTAACTAGCGGGTACTTGGATTATGTAGGTTAACCAGCGGGCCCTTGAACTATGTAGATTAACTCGCGGCACTTGGACTATCTACATTAACTAGCGGGCACTTGGACTATGTAGGCTAACTAGGGGGGCCTTGGACTATGTAGGTTCCCTAGCGGGCACTTGGACTCTATATGTTCCCTACGGACACTTGAACTATGTAAGTTAACTACCGGGCACTTGGACTATGTAGGTTAACTAAAGGGCCCTTGGACTATCTAGGTTACCTAGCGGGCACTTGGACTATGTAGGTTAACTACCGGGCACTTGCACTATCTAGGTTACCGAACGGGCATTTGGACTATGTAGGCAACCTAGCGGGCACTTGGAGAGTCTAGGTTACCTAGCGGGCACTTGGACTTCTAGGTTAAAGAACGGGCACTTGGACTATGTATGTTGCATAGCGGGCAATTGGACTATCTAGGTTAGGTAACGGGCACAAGAACTATCTAGGTTACCTAGCTGGCACTTGAACTATCTACGTTATAGCGGGTTCTTGGAGTATGTAGGTTACCTAGCGGGCTGTTGGACTATCTAGTTTAACTAATGGACACTTGGACTATGTAGGTTCCCTAGCGGGCCCTTGGACTATGTAAATTCCCTAGCGGGCACTTGGACTATGTGGGTTTCATGGCGGGCATTTGGACTATCTAGGTTACCTAACGGGCACTTGGACAATATAGGTTCCCTAGCGGACACTTGAATTATGTAGGTTCCCTATCGGGCACTTGGACTAAGTAGGTTACCTAGCGGGCACTTGGACTATGTAGGTTCCCTATCGGGCACTTGGAGAATGTAGGTTAACTAGGGGGCACTAGGACTATGTAGGTTTCCTAGCGGGCCCATGGACTACCTAGGTTACCTAGCGGGCATTTGGACTATGTAGGCTCCCTAGTGGTCAATTGGACTATATAGATTACCTAGCGGGCACTCAGACTTTGTAGGTTACCTAGCGGGCACTTGAACTATCTACGTTACCTAGCGGGTACTTGGAGTATGTAGGTTACCTACCGGGCTGTTGGACTTTCTAGGTTACCTAGCGGGCACGGGGACTATCTAGGTTAACTAACGGGCACTTGGACTATGTAGGTTCCCTAGCGGGCCCTTGGACTATGTAAGTTCCCTAGCGGGCACTTGGACTATGTGGGTTAACTAGCGGGCATTTGGACTATATAGGTTCCCTATCGGGCCCTTGGACTCTGTAAGTACCCTAGCGGGCACTTGGACTATGTGGGTTCCCTAGCGGGCATTTGGACTATCTAGGTTACCTAACGGGCACTTGAACAATGTAGGTTCCCTAGCGGGCACTTGGATTATGTAGGTTCCCTATCGGGCACTTGGAATATGTAGGGTAACTAGCGGGCATTTGGACTATGTAGGATACCTAGCGGGCACTAGGACTAAGTAGGTTCCCTATCGGGCATTTGGACTATGTAGGTTACCTAGTGGGCCCTTGGACTATCTAGGTTACCTAAGGGGAACCTGGACTATGTAGGTTAACTAGTGGGCACTTGGACTATCTAGGTTACCTAGCAGGCACTTGGAGTATGTAGGTTAACTAGCGAGCACTTGGACTATCTAGGTTACCTAGCGGGCACTTGGCTATGTACGTTCCCTAGCGGGCACTTGGACTATCTATGTTACCTAGCGGGCACTTGGACTATGTACGTTTCCTAGAGGGTACTTGGACTAGATAGGTTCCCTAGCGGGCATGTGGTCTATCTAGGTTACCTAGCGGGCACTTGGACTATGTAGGTCAACTAGCGGGCACTTGGACTATCTAGGTTAACGAACGGGCACTTGGACTATGTAGGTATCCTAGCGGGCACTTGGACAGTCTAGGTTACCTAGCGGGCACTTGGACTATATAGGTTAACGAACGGGCACTTGGACTATGTAGGTTACCTAGCGGGCACTTGGACTATGTAGGATCCCTATCGGACATTTGGACTTCTTAAGTTACCTAGCGGGCACTTGGAATTTCTAGGTTAACTAGCGGACCTTGGACTACGTAGGTTAACTAGCGTGAACTTGGACTATCTAGGTTAACTAGCGGGCACTTGGATGCTCAATGTTAACTAGCGGTCACTTGGACTACCTAGGTTAGCTAACGTGCACTTGGACTAAGTACGTCCCCTAGTGGGCACTTGGACACTCTAGGTTAACTAACGGGCACTAGGAATATCTAGGTTAACTAGCAGGCACTTGGACTATCTAGGTTAACTAGCTGGCACTAGGACTATGAAGGTTCCCCAGCGGGCACTAGGATTATCTAGGTTACCTAGCGGGCCCTTGGACTATGTAGGTCAACTAGCGGGCACTTGGATTATGTAGGTTAACTATCGGGCCCTTGAACTATGTAGGTTAACTAGTGGGCATTTGGACTATGTAGGTTACCTAGCAGGCACTTGGACTATGTAGGTTTCCTATCAGGCACTTGGAAAATGTAGGTTAACTAGGGGGCACTAGGACTATGTAGATTACCTAGCGGGCCCATAGACTATCCAGGTTACCTAGCGGGCATTTGGTCTATGTAGGCTCCCTAGCGTTTATTTGGACTATATAGATTATTTAGCGGGCACTTAGACTTTGTAGGTTACCTAGCGGGCACTTTGACTATCTAGGTTACCTAGCAGGCACTTGAACTATCTACGTTACCTAGCGGGTACTTGGAGTATGTAGGTTACCTACCGGGCTGTTGGACAATCTAGGTTACCTAGCGGGCACATGCACTATCTAGGTTAACTAACGGGCACTTGGACTATGTAGGTTCCCTAGCGGGCACTTGGATTATGTAGGTTCCCTATCGGGCACTAGGACAATGTAGGTTACCTAGTGGGCCCTTGGACTATCTAGGTTACTTAGGGGGAACCTGGACTATGTAGGTTAACTAGTGGGCACTTGGACTATCTACGTTACCTAGCAGGCACTTGGACTATGGACGTTCCCAAGCAGGCCCTTGGACTATCTACGTTACCTAGCGGGCACTTAGACTATGTACGTTACCTAGCGAGCACTTGGAGTATGTACGTTTCCTAGCGGGTACTTGGACTAGATTGGTTCCCTAGCGGGCACTTGGTCTATCTAGGTTAACTAGTGGGCACTTGGACTATCTAGGTTAACTAGCGGACATTTGGACTATTAGGGCCCCTAGCGGGCATTTGGACTATATTGGTTACCTAGCGGGCACTTGGACTATGTAGGTTAACGAAATGGCACTTGGACTATGTAGGTAACCTAGTGGTCACTTGAAATGTCTAGGTTACCTCGCGGGCACTTGGACTATGTAGGTTAACTAGCGGGCACTTGGACTATCTAGGTTAACTAGCAGGCCCTTGGACGATGTAGGTTAACTAGCGGGCCCTTGGACTATGTAGGTTAACCAGCGGGCCCTTGGACTATGTAGGTGACATAGAGGGCACTTGGACGATCTAGGTTAACTAGCGGGTACTTGGACTATGTAGGTAAACTAGCGGGCCCTTGGTCTATGTAGATTAACTAGCGGCACTTGGACTATCTACATTAACTAGCGGGCCCTTGGACTATGTAGATTCCCTTGCGGGCACTTGGACTATATATGTTCCAGAGCGGGCACTTGGACTATGTAGGTTCCCTAGCAGTCACTTGGACTATGTAGGTTCCAGAGCGGGCACTTGGACTATCTAGGTTCCCTAGCGGGCACTTGTACTATGTAGGTTAATTAGCGGACACTTGAACGATCTAGGTTAACTAGCAGGTACTTGGATTATGTAGGTTAACCAGCGGGCCCTTGAACTATGTAGATTAACTAGCGGCACTTGGGTTATCTACATTAACTAGCGGGCACTTGGACTATGTAGGCTAACTAGGGGGACCTTGGACTATGTAGGTTCCTTAGCGGGCACTTGGACTCTATATGTTCCCTACGGACACTTGAACTATGTAAGTTAACTACCGGGCACTTGGACTATGTAGGTTAACCAAAGGGCCCTTGGACTATCTAGGTTACCGAACGGGCATTTGGACTATGTAGGTAACCTAGCGGGCACTTGGAGAGTCTAGGTTACCTAGCGGGCACTTGGACTTCCAGGTTAAAGAACGGGCACTAGGACTATGTATGTTGCATAGCGGGCAATTGGACTATCTAGGTTAGGTAACGGGCACAAGAGCTATCTAGGTTACCTAGCTGGCACTTGAACTATCTACGTTATAGCGGGTTCTTGGAGTATGTAGGTTACCTAGCGGGCTGTTGGACTATCTAGTTTAACTAATGGACACTTGGACCATGTAGGTTCCCTAGCGGGGCCTTGGACTATGTAAATTCCCTAGAGGGCACTTGGACTATGTGGGTTTCATGGCGGGCATTTGGACTATCTAGGTTACCTAACGGGCACTTGGACTATGTAGGTTCCCTAGCGGGCACTTGGATTATGTAGGTTCCCTATCGGGCACTTGGACAATATAGGTTACCTAGCGGGCACTTGGACTATGTAGGTTCCCTATCGGGCACTTGGAGAATGTAGGTTAACTAGGGGGCACTAGGACTATGTAGGTTTCCTAGCGGGCCCTTGGACTACCTAGGTTACCTAGCGGGCATTTGGACTATGTAGACTCCCTAGTGGTCATTTGGACTATTTAGATTACCTAGCGGGCACTTAGATTTTGTAGGTTACCTTGCGGGCACTTGAACTATCTACTTTACCTAGCGGGTACTTGGAGTATGTAGGTTACCTACCGGGCTGTTGGACTTTCTAGGTTACCTAGCGGGCACTGGGACTATCTAGGTTAACTAACGGGCACTTGGACTATGTAGGTTCCCTAGCGGGCCCTTGGACTATGTAAGTTCCCTAGCGGGCACTTGGACTATGTGGGTTCCCTACCGGGCATTTGGACTATCTAGGTTACCTAACGGGCACTTGGACAATGTAGGTTCCCTAGCGGGCACTTGGATTATGTAGGTTCCCTATCGGGCACTTGGACTATGTAGGTTAAGTAGCGGGCATTTGGACTATGTAGGTTACCTAGCGGGCATTTGGACTATGTAGGTTACCTAGCGGGCACTTGGACTATGTAGGTTCCCTATCGGGCATTTGGACTATGTAGGTTACCTAGTGGGCCCTTGGACTATCTAGGTTACCTAGGGGGAACCTGGACTATGTAGGTTAACTAGTGGGCACTTGGACTATCTAGGTTACCTAGCAGGCACTTGGAGTATGTAGGTTAACTAGCGAGCACTTGGACTATCTAGGTTACCTAGTGGGCACTTGGACTATGTACGTTCCCTAGCGGGCACTTGGACTATCTATGTTACCTAGCGGGCACTTGGACTATGTACGTTTCCTAGAGGGTACTTGGACTAGATAGGTTCCCCAGCGGGTACTTGGTCTATCTAGGTTAACTAGCGGGCACTTGAACTATCTAGGTTAACTAGCGAGCACTTGGACTATCTAGGTTAACGAACGGGCACTTGGACTATGTAGGTAACCTAGCGGTCACTTGGACAGTCTAGGTTACCTAGCGGGCACTTGGACTATATAGGTTAACGAACGGGCACTTGGACTATGTAGGTTACCTAGCGGGCACTTGGACTATGTAGGATCCCTATGGGACATTTGGACTTCTTAGGTTACCTAGCGGGCACTTGGAATTTCTAGGTTAACTAGCGGGCACTCGGACTATCTAGGTCAACTAGCGGGCCCTTGTACTATGTAGGTTAACTAGCGAGCACTTGGACTACGTAGGTTAACTAGCGTGCACTTGGACTATCTAGGTTAACTAGCGGGCACTTGGATGCTCAATGTTAAATAGCGGTCACTTGGACTATCTAGGTTAGCTAACGGGCACTTGGACTAAGTACGTCTCCTAGTGGGCACTTGGACACTCTAGGTTAACTAACGGGCACTAGGACTATCTAGGTTAACTAGCGGGCACTTGGACTATCTAGGTTACCTAGCTGGCACTAGGACTATGAAGGTTCCCTAGCGGGCACTAGGATTATCTAGGTTACCTAGCGGGCACTTGGACTATATAGGTCAACTAGCGGGCACTTGGATTATGTAGGTTCCCTATCGGGCCCTTGGACTATGTAGGTTAACTAGAGGGCTTTTGGACTATGTAGGTTACCTAGCAGGCACTTGGACTATGTAGGTTTCCTATCGGGCACTTGGAAAATGTAGGTTAAGTAGGGGGCACTAGGACTATGTAGGTTACCTAGCGGGCCCATAGACTATCTAGGTTACCTAGTGGGCATTTGGACTATGTAGGCTCCCTAGCATTTATTTGGACTATATAGATTATTTAGCGGGCACTTAGACTTTGTAGGTTACCTAGCGGGCACTTTGACTATCTAGGTTACCTAGCAGGCACTTGAACTATCTACGTTACCTAGCGGGTACTTGGAGTATGTAGGTTACCTACCGGGCTGTTGGACAATCTAGGTTACCTAGCGCGCACATGCACTATCTAGGTTAACTAATGGGCACTTGGACTATGTAGGTTCCCTAGCGGGCACTTGGATTATGTAGGTTCCCTATCGGGCACTAGGACAATGTAGGTTACCTAGCGGGCCCTTGGACTATCTAGGTTACCTAGGGGGAACCTGGACTATGTAGGTTAACTAGTGGGCACTTGGACTATCTACGTTACCTAGTAGGCACTTGGACTAAGTACGTTTCCAAGCAGGCCCTTGGACTATCTACGTTACCTAGCGGGCACTTAGACTATGTACGTTACCTAGCGAGCACTTGGAGTATGTACGTTTCCTAGCGGGTACTTGGAATAGATTGGTTCCCTAGGGGGCACTTGGACTATCTAGGTTAACTAGCGGACATTTGGACTATTAGGGCCCCTAGCGGGCATTTGGACTATATTGGTTACCTAGCGGGCACTTGGACTATGTAGGTTAACGAAAGGGCACTTGGACTATGTAGGTAACCTAGTGGTCACTTGAAATGTCTAGGTTACCTCGCGGGCACTTGGACTATGTAGGTTAACTAGCGGGCACTTGAATTATCTAGGTTAACTAGAAGGCCCTTGGACGATGTAGGTTAACTAGCTGGCCCTTGGACTATGTAGGTTAACTAGCGGGCCCTTGGACTATGTAGGTGACATAGAGGGCACTTGGACGATCTAGTTTAACTAGCGGGTACTTGGACTATGTAGGTTAACTAGCGGGCCCTTGGACTATGTAGATTAACTAGCGGCACTTGGACTATCTACATTAACTAGCGGTCCTTTGGACTATGTAGATTCCCTAGCGGGCACCTCGACTCTATATGTTCCAGAGCGGGCACTTGGACTATGTAGGTTCCCTAGCAGTCACTTGGACTATGTAGGTTCCAGAGCGGGCACTTGGACTATCTAGGTTCCCTAGCGGGCACATGTACTATGTAGGTTAATTAGCGGACACTTGGACGATCTAGGTTAACTAGCGGGTACTTGGATTATGTAGGTTAACCAGCGGGCCCTTGAACTATGTAGACTAACTAGCGGCACTTGGGTTATCTACATTAACTAGCGGGCACTTGGATTATGTAGGCTAACTAGGGGGGCCTTGGACTATGTAGGTTCCCTAGCGGGCACTTGGACTCTATATGTTCCCTACGGACACTTGAACTATGTAAGTTAACTACCGGGCACTTGGACTATGTAGGTTAACTAGAGGGCCCTTGGACTACCTAGGTTACCTAGCGGGCACTTGGAATATGTAGGTTAACTACCGGGCACTTGCACTATCTAGGTTACCGAACGGGCATTTGGACTATGTAGGTAACCTAGCGGGCACTTGGAGAGTCTAGGTTACCTAGCGGGCACTTGGACTTCTAGGTTAAAGAACGGGCACTTGGACTATGTATGTTGCATAGCGGGCAATTGGACTATCTAGGTTAGGTAACGGGCACGAGAACTATCTAGGTTACCTAGCTGGCACTTGAACTATCTACGTTATAGCGGGTTCTTGGAGTATGTAGGTTACCTTGCGGGCTGTTGGAGTATCTAAGTTACCAAGCGGGCACTGGGAATATCTAGGTTAACTAACGGGCTCTTGGAATATGTAGGTTCCCTAGCGGGCCCTTGGAATATGTAGGTTACCTACCGGGCTGTTGGACTATGTGGGTTCCCTAGCGGGCATTTGGACTATCTAGGTTAAATAACGGGCACTTGGACTATGTAGGATCCCTAGCGGGCACTTGGATTATGTAGGTTCCCTATCAGGCACTTGGACTATGTAGGTTACCTAGCGGGCATTAGGACTATGTAAGTTACCTAGCGGGCACTTGGTCTATATAGGTTACCTAGCAGGCACTTTGGCTCTCTAGGTTAACAAACGGGCACTGGGACTATGCAGGTTGCCTAGCAGGTACTTGGATTATGTAGGTTCCCTATCGGGCACTTGGACTATGTAGGTTAACTAGCAGGCATTTGGACGATGTAGGTTAACTAGCGGGTATTTGGACTATGTAGGTTACCTAGCGGGCACTTGGACTATATAGGTTCCCTATCGGGCATTTGGACTATGTAGGTTAACTAGTGGGCACTTGGAATATCTAGGTTACCTAGCAGGCACTTGGACTATGTAGGTTAACTAGCGGGCACTTGGACTATCTAGGTTACCTAGCGGGCACTTGGACTATGTACGTTCCCTAGCGGGCACTTGGACTATCTACGTTACCTAGCGAGCACTTGGACTATGTACGTTACCTAGCGGGCACTTGGACTATGTACGTTTCCTAGCGGGTACTTGGACTAGTATGTTCCCAGCGGGCACTTAGTCTATCTAGGTTAACTAGCGGGCACTTGGACTGTCTAGGTTAACTAGCGGGCATTTGGACTATTACGGCCCCTAGCGGGCATTTGGACTATATTGGTTACCTCGTGGGCACTTGGACTATGTAGGTTAATGAACGGGCACATGGACTATGTAGGTAACCTAGTGATCACTTGAACTGTCTTGGATACCTAGCGGGCACTTAGACTATGTAGGTTAACTAGCGGGCACTTGGACTATCTAGGTTAACTAGTGGGCATTTGGACTATTTAGGTTACCTAGCGGGCACTTGGACTATGTAGGCTTACTAGGGGGCCCTTTGACGATCTAGGTTACCTAGCAGGTACTTGAACTATGTAGGTTACCTAGCGGGGACTTGAACTATCTAGGTTACCTAGCGGGCACTTGGATTATGTACATTCCCTAGTGGGCACTTGGACTATCCAGGTTAACTAGCAGACAATTGGACTATCTAGGTTAACTAGTGGGCCCTTGGACTATGTACGTTCCCTAGCGGGCACTTGGACTATCTATGTTACCTAGCGGGCACTTGGACTATGTACGTTTCCTAGCGGGTACTTGGACTAGATATGTTCCCTAGCGGGCACTTGGTCTATCTAGGTTAACTAGTGAGCACTTGGACTATCTAGGTTAACTAGCGGGCATTTGGACTATTAGGGCCCCTAGCGGGCATTTGGACTATATTGGTTACCTAGCGGGCACTTGGACTATGTAGGTTAACTAGCGGGCACTTGGACTATCTAGGTTAACTAGCAGGCCCTTGGACGATGTAGGTTAACTAGCGGTCCCTTGGAATATGTAGGTTAACTAGCGGGCCCTTGGACTATGTAGGTTACCTAGCGGGCACTTGGACGATCTAGGTTAACTAGCGGGTACTTGGACTTCTAGGTTAAAGAACGGGCACTTGGACTATGTATGTTGCATAGCGGGCAATTGGACTATCTAGGTTAGGTAACGGGCACGAGAACTATCTAGGTTACCTAGCAGGCACTTGAACTATCTACGTTATAGCGGGTTCTTGGAGTATGTAGGTTACCTTGCGGGCTGTTGGAGTATCTAAGTTACCAAGCGGCACTGGGACTATCTAGGTTAACTAACGGGCACTTGGAATATGTAGGTTCCCTAGTGGGCCCTTGGAATATGTAGGTTACGTACCGGGCTGTTGGACTATATGGGTTCCCTAGCGGGCATTTGGACTATCTAGGTTAAATAACGGGCACTTGGACTATGTAGGATCCCTAGCGGGCACTTGGATTATGTAGGTTCCCTATCAGGCACTTGGACTATGTAGGTTACCTAGCGGGCATTAGGACTATGTAAGTTACCTAGCGGGCACTTGGTCTATATAGGTTACCTAGCAGGCACTTTGACTCTCTAGGTTAACAAACGGGCACTTGGACTATGCAGGTTGCCTAGCAGGTACTTGGATTATGTAGGTTCCCTATCGGGCACTTGGACTATGTAGGTTAACTAGCAGGCATTTGGACTATGTAGGTTAACTAGCGGGTATTTGGACTATGTAGGTTACCTAGCGGGCACTTGGACTATATAGGTTCCCTATCGGGCATTTGGACTATGTAGGTTAACTAGTGGGCACTTGGACTATCTAGGTTACCTAGCAGGCACTTGGACTATGTAGGTTAACTAGCGGGCACTTGGACTATCTAGGTTACCTAGCGGGCACTTGGACTATGTACGTTCCCTAGCGGGCACTTGGACTATCTACGTTACCTAGCGAGCACTTGGACTATGTACGTTACCTAGCGGGCACTTGGACTATGTACGTTTCCTAGCGGGTACTTGGATTAGTAGGTTCCCAGCTGGCACTTAGTCTATCTACGTTAACTAGCCGGCACTTGGACTGTCTAGGTTAACTAGCGGGCATTTGGACTATTACGGCCCCTAGCGGACATTTGAACTATATTGGTTACCTCGCGGGCACTTGGACTATGTAGGTTAACGAACGGGCACATGGACTATGTAGGTAACCTAGTGATCACTTGAACTGTCTTGGTTACCTAGCGGGCACTTAGACTATGTAGGTTAACTAGCGGGCACTTGGACTATCTAGGTTAACTAGTGGGCATTTGGACTATTTAGGTTACCTAGCGGGCACTTGGACTATGTAGGCTTACTAGGGCGCCTTTTGATGATCTAGGTTACCTAGCGGGTACTTGAACTATCTAGGTTACCTAGCGGGCACTTGGATTATGTACATTCCCTAGTGGGCACTTGGACTATCCAGGTTAACTAGCGGACACTTGGACTATCTAGGTTAACTAGTGGGCCCTTGGACTATGTACGTTCCCTAGCGGGCACTTGGACTATCTATGTTACCTAGCGGGCACTTGGACTATGTACGTTTCCTAGCGGGTACTTGGACTAGATATGTTCCCTAGCGGGCACTTGGTCTATCTAGGTTAACTAGCGGGCACTTGGACTATCTAGGTTAACTAGTGAGCACTTGGACTATCTAGGTTAACTAGCGGGCATTTGGACTATTAGGGCCCCTAGCGGGCATTTGGACTATATTGGTTACCTAGCGGGCACTTGGACTATGTAGGTTAACTAGCGGTCCCTTGGAATATGTAGGTTACCTAGCGGGCACTTGGACGATCTAGGTTAACTAGCGGGTAATTGGACTTTGTAGGTTAACTATCGGGCCCTTGCACTATGTGGATTAACTAGCGGCACTTGGACTATCTACATTAACTAGAGGGCCCTTGGACTATGTAGATTCCCTAGCGAGCACTTGGACAATGTATGTTCCAGCGCGGGCACTTGGAATATGTAGGTTCCCTGGCAGGCACTTGGACTATGTAGGTTCCAGAGTGGGCACTTGGACTAACTAGATTCCCGAGCGGGCACTTGTACTATGTAGATTAACTAGCGGACACTTGGACGATCTAGGTTAACTAGCGGGTACTTGGACTATGTAGGTTAACTAGCGGGCCCTTGAACTCTGTAGATTAACTAGCGGAACTTGGACTATCTACATTAACTAGCGGGCCCTTGGACTATGTAGATTCCCTAGCGGGCACTTGGACTATGTATGTTCCCTAGCGGGCACTTTGGCTATGTATGTTCCCTATGGACACTTGAACGATGTAAGTTAACTACCGGGCACTTGGACTATGTAGGTTTCCTAGCCGGCCCTTGGACTACCTAGGTTACCTAGCGGGCATTTGGACTATGTAGACTCCCTAGTGGTCATTTGGACTATTTAGATTACCTAGCGGGCACTTAGATTTTGTAGGTTACCTTGCGGGCACTTGAACTATCTACTTTACCTAGCGGGTACTTGGAGTATGTAGGTTACCTACCGGGCTGTTGGACTTTCTAGGTTACCTAGCGGGCACTGGGACTATCTAGGTTAACTAACGGGCACTTGGACTATGTAGGTTCCCTAGCGGGCCCTTGGACTATGTAAGTTCCCTAGCGGGCACTTGGACTATGTGGGTTCCCTACCGGGCATTTGGACTATCTAGGTTACCTAACGGGCACTTGGACAATGTAGGTTCCCTAGCGGGCACTTGGATTATGTAGGTTCCCTATCGGGCACTTGGACTATGTAGGTTAAGTAGCGGGCATTTGGACTATGTAGGTTACCTAGCGGGCATTTGGACTATGTAGGTTACCTAGCGGGCACTTGGACTATGTAGGTTCCCTATCGGGCATTTGGACTATGTAGGTTACCTAGTGGGCCCTTGGACTATCTAGGTTACGTAGGGGGAACCTGGACTATGTAGGTTAACTAGTGGGCACTTGGACTATCTAGGTTACCTAGCAGGCACTTGGAGTATGTAGGTTAACTAGCGAGCACTTGGACTATCTAGGTTACCTAGTGGGCACTTGGACTATGTACGTTCCCTAGCGGGCACTTGGACTATCTATGTTACCTAGCGGGCACTTGGACTATGTACGTTTCCTAGAGGGTACTTGGACTAGATAGGTTCCCCAGCGGGTACTTGGTCTATCTAGGTTAACTAGCGGGCACTTGAACTATCTAGGTTAACTAGCGAGCACTTGGACTATCTAGGTTAACGAACGGGCACTTGGACTATGTAGGTAACCTAGCGGTCACTTGGACAGTCTAGGTTACCTAGCGGGCACTTGGACTATATAGGTTAACGAACGGGCACTTGGACTATGTAGGTTACCTAGCGGGCACTTGGACTATGTAGGATCCCTATGGGACATTTGGACTTCTTAGGTTACCTAGCGGGCACTTGGAATTTCTAGGTTAACTAGCGGGCACTCGGACTATCTAGGTCAACTAGCGGGCCCTTGTACTATGTAGGTTAACTAGCGAGCACTTGGACTACGTAGGTTAACTAGCGTGCACTTGGACTATCTAGGTTAACTAGCGGGCACTTGGATGCTCAATGTTAAATAGCGGTCACTTGGACTATCTAGGTTAGCTAACGGGCACTTGGACTAAGTACGTCTCCTAGTGGGCACTTGGACACTCTAGGTTAACTAACGGGCACTAGGACTATCTAGGTTAACTAGCGGGCACTTGGACTATCTAGGTTACCTAGCTGGCACTAGGACTATGAAGGTTCCCTAGCGGGCACTAGGATTATCTAGGTTACCTAGCGGGCACTTGGACGATATAGGTCAACTAGCGGGCACTTGGATTATGTAGGTTCCCTATCGGGCCCTTGGACTATGTAGGTTAACTAGAGGGCTTTTGGACTATGTAGGTTACCTAGCAGGCACTTGGACTATGTAGGTTTCCTATCGGGCACTTGGAAAATGTAGGTTAAGTAGGGGGCACTAGGACTATGTAGGTTACCTAGCGGGCCCATAGACTATCTAGGTTACCTAGTGGGCATTTGGACTATGTAGGCTCCCTAGCATTTATTTGGACTATATAGATTATTTAGCGGGCACTTAGACTTTGTAGGTTACCTAGCGGGCACTTTGACTATCTAGGTTACCTAGCAGGCACTTGAACTATCTACGTTACCTAGCGGGTACTTGGAGTATGTAGGTTACCTACCGGGCTGTTGGACAATCTAGGTTACCTAGCGCGCACATGCACTATCTAGGTTAACTAATGGGCACTTGGACTATGTAGGTTCCCTAGCGGGCACTTGGATTATGTAGGTTCCCTATCGGGCACTAGGACAATGTAGGTTACCTAGCGGGCCCTTGGACTATCTAGGTTACCTAGGGGGAACCTGGACTATGTAGGTTAACTAGTGGGCACTTGGACTATCTACGTTACCTAGCAGGCACTTGGACTAAGTACGTTTCCAAGCAGGCCCTTGGACTATCTACGTTACCTAGCGGGCACTTAGACTATGTACGTTACCTAGCGAGCACTTGGAGTATGTACGTTTCCTAGCGGGTACTTGGAATAGATTGGTTCCCTAGGGGGCACTTGGTCTATCTAGGTTAACTAGCGGGCACTTGGACTATCTAGGTTAACTAGCGGACATTTGGACTATTAGGGCCCCTAGCGGGCATTTGGACTATATTGGTTACCTAGCGGGCACTTGGACTATGTAGGTTAACGAAAGGGCACTTGGACTATGTAGGTAACCTAGTGGTCACTTGAAATGTCTAGGTTACCTCGCGGGCACTTGGACTATGTAGGTTAACTAGCGGGCACTTGAATTATCTAGGTTAACTAGAAGGCCCTTGGACGATGTAGGTTAACTAGCTGGCCCTTGGACTATGTAGGTTAACTAGCGGGCCCTTGGACTATGTAGGTGACATAGAGGGCACTTGGACGATCTAGTTTAACTAGCGGGTACTTGGACTATGTAGGTTAACTAGCGGGCCCTTGGACTATGTAGATTAACTAGCGGCACTTGGACTATCTACATTAACTAGCGGTCCTTTGGACTATGTAGATTCCCTAGCGGGCACCTCGACTCTATATGTTCCAGAGCGGGCACTTGGACTATGTAGGTTCCCTAGCAGTCACTTGGACTATGTAGGTTCCAGAGCGGGCACTTGGACTATCTAGGTTCCCTAGCGGGCACATGTACTATGTAGGTTAATTAGCGGACACTTGGACGATCTAGGTTAACTAGCGGGTACTTGGATTATGTAGGTTAACCAGCGGGCCCTTGAACTATGTAGATTAACTAGCGGCACTTGGGTTATCTACATTAACTAGCGGGCACTTGGATTATGTAGGCTAACTAGGGGGGCCTTGGACTATGTAGGTTCCCTAGCGGGCACTTGGACTCTATATGTTCCCTACGGACACTTGAACTATGTAAGTTAACTACCGGGCACTTGGACTATGTAGGTTAACTAGAGGGCCCTTGGACTACCTAGGTAACCTAGCGGGCACTTGGACTATGTAGGTTAACTACCGGGCACTTGCACTATCTAGGTTACCGAACGGGCATTTGGACTATGTAGGTAACCTAGCGGGCACTTGGAGAGTCTAGGTTACCTAGCGGGCACTTGGACTTCTAGGTTAAAGAACGGGCACTTGGACTATGTATGTTGCATAGCGGGCAATTGGACTATCTAGGTTAGGTAACGGGCACGAGAACTATCTAGGTTACCTAGCTGGCACTTGAACTATCTACGTTATAGCGGGTTCTTGGAGTATGTAGGTTACCTTGCGGGCTGTTGGAGTATCTAAGTTACCAAGCGGGCACTGGGAATATCTAGGTTAACTAACGGTCTCTTGGAATATGTAGGTTCCCTAGCAGGCCCTTGGAATATGTAGGTTACCTACCGGGCTGTTGGACTATGTGGGTTCCCTAGCGGGCATTTGGACTATCTAGGTTAAATAACGGGCACTTGGACTATGTAGGATCCCTAGCGGGCACTTGGATTATGTAGGTTCCCTATCAGGCACTTGGACTATGTAGGTTACCTAGCGGGCATTAGGACTATGTAAGTTACCTAGCGGGCACTTGGTCTATATAGGTTACCTAGCAGGCACTTTGGCTCTCTAGGTTAACAAACGGGCACTTGGACTATGCAGGTTGCCTAGCAGGTACTTGGATTATGTAGGTTCCCTATCGGGCACTTGGACTATGTAGGTTAACTAGCAGGCATTTGGACGATGTAGGTTAACTAGCGGGTATTTGGACTATGTAGGTTACCTAGCGGGCACTTGGACTATATAGGTTCCCTATCGGGCATTTGGACTATGTAGGTTAACTAGTGGGCACTTGGAATATCTAGGTTACCTAGCAGGCACTTGGACTATGTAGGTTAACTAGCGGGCACTTGGACTATCTAGGTTACCTAGCGGGCACTTGGACTATGTACGTTCCCTAGCGGGCACTTGGACTATCTACGTTACCTAGCGAGCACTTGGACTATGTACGTTACCTAGCGGGCACTTGGACTATGTACGTTTCCTAGCGGGTACTTGGACTAGTATGTTCCCAGCGGGCACTTAGTCTATCTAGGTTAACTAGCGGGCACTTGGACTGTCTAGGTTAACTAGCGGGCATTTGGACTATTACGGCCCCTAGCGGGCATTTGGACTATATTGGTTACCTCGTGGGCACTTGGACTATGTAGGTTAATGAACGGGCACATGGACTATGTAGGTAACCTAGTGATCACTTGAACTGTCTTGGATACCTAGCGGGCACTTAGACTATGTAGGTTAACTAGCGGGCACTTGGACTATCTAGGTTAACTAGTGGGCATTTGGACTATTTAGGTTACCTAGCGGGCACGTGGACTATGTAGGCTTACTAGGGGGCCCTTTGACGATCTAGGTTACCTAGCAGGTACTTGAACTATGTAGGTTACCTAGCGGGGACTTGAACTATCTAGGTTACCTAGCGGGCACTTGGATTATGTACATTCCCTAGTGGGCACTTGGACTATCCAGGTTAACTAGCAGACACTTGGACTATCTAGGTTAACTAGTGGGCCCTTGGACTATGTACGTTCCCTAGCGGGCACTTGGACTATCTATGTTACCTAGCGGGCACTTGGACTATGTACGTTTCCTAGCGGGTACTTGGACTAGATATGTTCCCTAGCGGGCACTTGGTCTATCTAGGTTAACTAGTGAGCACTTGGACTATCTAGGTTAACTAGCGGGCATTTGGACTATTAGGGCCCCTAGCGGGCATTTGGACTATATTGGTTACCTAGCGGGCACTTGGACTATGTAGGTTAACTAGCGGGCACTTGGACTATCTAGGTTAACTAGCAGGCCCTTGGACGATGTAGGTTAACTAGCGGTCCCTTGGAATATGTAGGTTAACTAGCGGGCCCTTGGACTATGTAGGTTACCTAGCGGGCACTTGGACGATCTAGGTTAACTAGCGGGTACTTGGACTTCTAGGTTAAAGAACGGGCACTTGGACTATGTATGTTGCATAGCGGGCAATTGGACTATCTAGGTTAGGTAACGGGCACGAGAACTATCTAGGTTACCTAGCAGGCACTTGAACTATCTACGTTATAGCGGGTTCTTGGAGTATGTAGGTTACCTTGCGGGCTGTTGGAGTATCTAAGTTACCAAGCGGCACTGGGACTATCTAGGTTAACTAACGGGCACTTGGAATATGTAGGTTCCCTAGTGGGCCCTTGGAATATGTAGGTTACGTACCGGGCTGTTGGACTATATGGGTTCCCTAGCGGGCATTTGGACTATCTAGGTTAAATAACGGGCACTTGGACTATGTAGGATCCCTAGCGGGCACTTGGATTATGTAGGTTCCCTATCAGGCACTTGGACTATGTAGGTTACCTAGCGGGCATTAGGACTATGTAAGTTACCTAGCGGGCACTTGGTCTATATAGGTTACCTAGCAGGCACTTTGACTCTCTAGGTTAACAAACGGGCACTTGGACTATGCAGGTTGCCTAGCAGGTACTTGGATTATGTAGGTTCCCTATCGGGCACTTGGACTATGTAGGTTAACTAGCAGGCATTTGGACTATGTAGGTTAACTAGCGGGTATTTGGACTATGTAGGTTACCTAGCGGGCACTTGGACTATATAGGTTCCCTATCGGGCATTTGGACTATGTAGGTTAACTAGTGGGCACTTGGACTATCTAGGTTACCTAGCAGGCACTTGGACTATGTAGGTTAACTAGCGGGCACTTGGACTATCTAGGTTACCTAGCGGGCACTTGGACTATGTACGTTCCCTAGCGGGCACTTGGACTATCTACGTTACCTAGCGAGCACTTGGACTATGTACGTTACCTAGCGGGCACTTGGACTATGTACGTTTCCTAGCGGGTACTTGGATTAGTAGGTTCCCAGCTGGCACTTAGTCTATCTACGTTAACTAGCCGGCACTTGGACTGTCTAGGTTAACTAGCGGGCATTTGGACTATTACGGCCCCTAGCGGACATTTGAACTATATTGGTTACCTCGCGGGCACTTGGACTATGTAGGTTAACGAACGGGCACATGGACTATGTAGGTAACCTAGTGATCACTTGAACTGTCTTGGTTACCTAGCGGGCACTTAGACTATGTAGGTTAACTAGCGGGCACTTGGACTATGTAGGTTGCCTAGCAGGTACTTGGATTATGTAGGTTCCCTATCGGGCACTTGGACTATGTAGGTTAACTAGCAGGCATTTGGACTATGTAGGTTAACTAGCGGGTATTTGGACTATGTAGGTTACCTAGCGGGCACTTGGACTATATAGGTTCCCTATCGGGCATTTGGACTATGTAGGTTAACTAGTGGGCACTTGGACTATCTAGGTTACCTAGCAGGCACTTGGACTATGTAGGTTAACTAGCGGGCACTTGGACTATCTAGGTTACCTAGCGGGCACTTGGACTATGTACGTTCCCTAGCGGGCACTTGGACTATCTACGTTACCTAGCGAGCACTTGGACTATGTACGTTACCTAGCGGGCACTTGGACTATGTACGTTTCCTAGCGGGTACTTGGATTAGTAGGTTCCCAGCTGGCACTTAGTCTATCTACGTTAACTAGCCGGCACTTGGACTGTCTAGGTTAACTAGCGGGCATTTGGACTATTACGGCCCCTAGCGGACATTTGAACTATATTGGTTACCTCGCGGGCACTTGGACTATGTAGGTTAACGAACGGGCACATGGACTATGTAGGTAACCTAGTGATCACTTGAACTGTCTTGGTTACCTAGCGGGCACTTAGACTATGTAGGTTAACTAGCGGGCACTTGGACTATCTAGGTTAACTAGTGGGCATTTGGACTATTTAGGTTACCTAGCGGGCACATGGACTATGTAGGCTTACTAGGGGGCCTTTTGATGATCTAGGTTACCTAGCGGGTACTTGAACTATCTAGGTTACCTAGCGGGCACTTGGATTATGTACATTCCCTAGTGGGCACTTGGACTATCCAGGTTAACTAGCGGACACTTGGACTATCTAGGTTAACTAGTGGGCCCTTGGACTATGTACGTTCCCTAGCGGGCACTTGGACTATCTATGTTACCTAGCGGGCACTTGGACTATGTACGTTTCCTAGCGGGTACTTGGACTAGATATGTTCCCTAGCGGGCACTTGGTCTATCTAGGTTAACTAGCGGGCACTTGGACTATCTAGGTTAACTAGTGAGCACTTGTACTATCTAGGTTAACTAGCGGGCATTTGGACTATTAGGGCCCCTAGCGGGCATTTGGACTATATTGGTTACCTAGCGGGCACTTGGACTATGTAGGTTAACTAGCGGGCACTTGGACTATCTAGGTTAACTAGCAGGCCCTTGGACGATGTAGGTTAACTAGCGGTCCCTTGGAATATGTAGGTTAACTAGCGGGCCCTTGGAGTATGTAGGTTACCTAGCGGGCACTTGGACGATCTAGGTTAACTAGCGGGTACTTGGACTTTGTAGGTTAACTATCGGGCCCTTGCACTATGTGGATTAACTAGCGGCACTTGGACTATCTACATTAACTAGCGGGCCCTTGGACTATGTAGATTCCCTAGCGAGCACTTGGACAATGTATGTTCCAGCGCGGGCACTTGGAATATGTAGGTTCCCTGGCAGTCACTTGGACTATGTAGGTTCCAGAGTGGGCACTTGGACTAACTAGATTCCCGAGCGGGCACTTGTACTATGTAGATTAACTAGCGGACACTTGGACGATCTAGGTTAACTAGCGGGTACTTGGACTATGTAGGTTAACTAGCGGGCCCTTGAACTCTGTAGATTAACTAGCGGAACTTGGACTATCTACATTAACTAGCGGGCCCTTGGACTATGTAGATTCCCTAGCGGGCACTTGGACTATGTATGTTCCCTAGCGGGCACTTGGGCTATGTATGTTCCCTATGGACACTTGAACTATGTAAGTTAACTACCGGGCACTTGGACTATGTAGGTTAACTAGCGGGCCCTTGGACTATCTAGGTTACCTAGCGGGCCCTTGGACTATGTAGATTAACTAGCGGCATTTGGACTATCTACGTTAACTAGCGGGCCTTTGGACTATGTAGATTCCCTAGCGGGCATTTGGACTTTATAGATATACTAGCGGGCACTTAGACTTTGTAGGTTACCTAGCAGACACTTGGACTATCTAGGTTACCTAGCTGGCACTTGAACTATCTTCGTTACCTAACGGGCACTTGGACTATGTAGGTTCCCTAGCGGGCACTTGGATTATGTATGTTCCCTATCGGGCACTTGGACTATGTAGGGTACCTAGCGGGCACTTGGACTATGTAGGTTCCCTATCGGGCACTTGGAGAATGTAGGTTAACTAGGGGGCACTAGGACTATGTAGGTTTCCTAGCGGGCCCTTGGACTACCTAGGTTACCGAGCGGGCATTTGGACTATGTATGCTCCCTAGTGGTCATTTGGACTACATAGATTACCTAGCGGGCACTTAGACTTTGTAGGTTACCTAGCGGGCACTTAGACTATCTAGGTTACCTAGCTGGCACTTGAACTATCTTCATCCCTAGCGGGTACTTGGAGTATGTAGGTTACCTACCGTGCTGTTGGACTATCTAGGTTACCTAGCGGGGACTGGGACTATCTAGGTTAACTAACGGGCACTTGGACTATGTAGGATCCCTAGCGGGCCCATGGACTATTAAGTTCCCTAGCAGCCACTTGGACTATGTGGGTTCCCTAGCGGGCGTTTGGACTATCTAGGTTACCTAACGGGCACTTGGACAATGTAGGTTCCCTAGCGGGCACTTGAATTATGTAGGTTGTATATCGGGCACTTGTACAATGTAGGTTAACTAGCGGGCATTTGGACTATGTAGGTTGCCTAGCAGGCACTTGGACTATGTAGGTTCCCTATCGGGCATTTTGACTATGTAGGTTACCTAGCGGGCCCTTGGACTATCTAGGTTACCTAGGGGGAACCTGGACTATGTAGGTTAACTACTGGGCACTTGGACTACCTAGGTTATTTAGCAGGCACTTGGACTATCTAGGTTACCTAGCGGGCACTTGGACTATGTACGTTCCCTAGCGGGCACTTGGACTATATATGTTACCTAGCGGGCACTTGGACTATGTACGTTTCCTAGCAGGTACTTGGAGTTAGATAGGTTCCCTAGCGGGCACTTGGTCTATCTAGGTTAACTAGCGGGCACTTGGACTATCTAGGTTAACTAGCGAGCACTTGGACTATCTAGGTTAACTAGCGGGCATTTGGACTATTAGGGCCCCTAGCAAGCATTTGGACTATATTGGTTACCTAGCGGTCATTTGGACTATGTAGGTTAACGAACGGGCACTTGGACTATGTAGGTAACCTAGTGGTCCCTTGAACTGTCTAGGTTACCTCGCGGGCACTTGGACTATGTAGGTTAACTAGCGGGCACTTGGACTATCTAGGTTAACTAGCGGGTCCTTGGACGATGTAGGTTAACTAGCGGGCCCTTGGACTATGTAGGTCAACTAGCGGGCCCATGGACTATGTAGGTTACCTAGCGGGCACTTGGACGATCTAGGTTAACTAGCGGGTACTTGGACTATGTAGGTTAACTAGCAGGCCCTTGGACTATGTTGATTAACTAGCGGCACTTGGACTATCTACGTTAACTAGCGGACCCTTGGACTATGTAGATTCCCTAGCGGGCACTTGGACTATGTATGATCCAGCGCGGGCACTTGGACTATGTAGGTTCCCTAGCAGGCACTTGGACTATGTAGGTTCTAGAGCGGGCACTTGGACTAACTAGATTCCCGAGCGGGCTCTTGTACTATGTAGATTAACTAGCGGACACTTGGACGATCTAGGTTAACTAGTGGGTACTTGGACTATGTAGGTTAACTAGCGGGTCCTTGAACTATGCAGATTAACTAGCGGAACTTGGACTATCTACATTAACTAGCGGGCCCTTGGACTATGTAGATTCCCTAGCGGGCACTTGGACTATGTATGTTCCCTAGCGGGCAGGTGGACTATGTATGTTCCCTATGGACACTTGAACTATGTAAGTTAACTACCGGGCACTTGGACTATATAGGTTAACTAGCGGGCCCTTGGACTATCTAGGTTACCTAGCGGGCACTTGGACTATGTAGGTAAGCTAGCGGGCACTTGGACAGTCTAGGTTACCTAGCGGGCACTTGGACTTCTAGGTTAACGAACGGGCACTTGGACTATGTATGTTGCATAGCGGGCAATTGGACTATCAGGTTAGGTAATGGGCACATGGACTATCTAGGTTACCTAGTGGGAACTTGGACTATGTAGGTTACCTAGCGGGCACTTGGACTATCTATGTTACTTACTGGGCACTTGAACTGTCTAGGTTTCTTAGCGAGCACTTGGACGATCTAGGGTAACTAGAAGGCACTTGGACTATCTAGGTTAACTAGCGTGCACTTGGACTATCTAGGTTAACTAGCGGGCACTTGGATGATCAATGTTAACTAGCGGGCACTTGGACTATCTAGGTTAGCTAACGGGCACTTGGACTAAATACATCCCCTAGAGGGCACTTGGACACTCTAGGTTAACTAACAGGCACTAGGAATATCTAGGTTAACTAGCGGGGACTAGGACTATCAAAGTTAACAAGTGAGCCCTTGGACTATGTAGGCTAACTAGCGGGCCCTTGGACTATCTAGGTTACCTAGCGGGCACTTGGACTATATAGGTTACCTAGCGGGCACTTGGACTATGTAGGTTACCTAGTGGGCACTTGGACTATCTAGGTTAACGAACGGGCACTTGGAATATGCAGGTAACCTAGCGGGCACTTGGACTGTATAGGTTACCTAGCGGGCACTTGGACTTCTAGGTTAACTAACGGGCACTTGGACTATGTAGGTTGCTTAGCGGGCACTTGGACTATCTAGGTTAGGTAACGGGCACTTTGAGTTTCTAGGTTACCTAGCGGGCACTTGGACTATCTAGGTTACCTAACGGGCACTTTGACTATCTAGGTTACATAGCGGGCACTTGGACTATGTAGGTTAACTAGCGAGCACTTGGACTATCTAGGTTAACTAGCGGACCTTGGACTACGTAGGTTAACTAGCGTGCACTTGGACTATCTAGGTTAACTAGCGGGCACTTGGATGCTCAATGTTAACTAGCGGTCACTTGGACTATCTAGGTTAGCTAACGGGCACTTGGACTAAGTACGTCTCCTAGTGGGCACTTGGACACTCTAGGTTAACTAACGGGCACTAGGACTATCAAGGTTAACTAGCGGGCACTTGGACTATCTAGGTTACCTAGCTGGCACTAGGACTATGAAGGTTCCCTAGGGGGCACAAGGATTATCTAGGTTAACTAGCGGGCACTTGGACTATCTAGGTTACCTAGCTGGCACTAGGACTATGAAGGTTCCCTAGCGGGCACTAGGATTATCTAGGTTCCCTATCGGGCCCTTGGACTATGTAGGTTAACTAGAGGGCATTTGGACTATGTAGGTTACCTAGCAGGCACTTGGACTATGTAGGTTTCCTATAGGGCACTTGGAAAATGTAGGTTAACTAGGGGGCACTAGGACTATGTAGGTTACCTAGCGGGCCCATAGACTATCTAGGTTACCTAGCGGGCATTTGGACTATGTAGGCTCCCTAGCGTTTCTTTGGACTATATAGATTATTTAGCGGGCACTTAGACTTTGTAGGTTACCTAGCGGGCACTTTGACTATCTAGGTTACCTAGCAGGCACTTGAACTATCTACGTTACCTAGCGGGTACTTGGTGTATGTAGGTTACCTACCGGGCTGTTGGACAATCTAGGTTACCTAGCGGGCACATGGACTATCTAGGTTAACTAACGGGCACTTGGACTATGTAGGTTCCCTAGCGGGCACTTGGATTATGTAGGTTCCCTATCGGGCACTAGGACAATGTAGGTTACCTAGCGGGCCCTTGGACTATCTAGGTTACCTAGGGGGAACCTGGACTATGTAGGTTAACTAGTGGGCACTTGGACTATCTACGTTACCTAGCAGGCACTTGGACTATGTACGTTCCCAAGCAGGCCCTTGGACTATCTACGTTACCTAGCGGGCACTTAGACTATATGGGTTACCTAGCGAGCACTTGGAGTATGTACGTTTCCTAGCGGGTACTTGGACTAGATTGGTTCCCTAGCGGGCACTTGGTCTATCTAGGTTAACTAGCGGGCACTTGGTCTATCTAGGTTAACTAGCGGACATTTGGACTATTAGGGCCCCTAGCGGGCATTTGGACTATATTGGTTACCTAGCGGGCACTTGGACTATGTAGGTTAAGGAAAGGGCACTTGGACTATGTAGGTAACCTAGTGGTCACTTGAAATGTCTAGGTTACCTCGCGGGCACTTGGACTATGTAGGTTAACTAGCGGGCACTTGAATTATCTAGGTTAACTAGCAGGCCCTTGGACGATGTAGGTTAACTAGCGGGCCCTTGGACTATGTAGGTTAACTAGCGGGCCCTTGGACTATGTAGGTGACATAGAGGGCACTTGGACGATCTAGGTTAACTAGCGGGTACTTGGACTATGTAGGTTAACTAGCGGGCCCTTGGACTATGTAGATTAACTAGCGGCACTTGGACTATCTACATTAACTAGCGGTCCCTTGGACTATGTAGATTCCCTAGCGGGCACCTTGACTGTATATGTTCCAGAGCGGGCACTTGGACTATGTAGGTTCCCTAGCAGTCACTTGGACTATGTAGGTTCCAGAGCGGGCACTTGGACTATCTAGGTTCCCTAGCGGGCACTTGTACTATGTAGGTTAATTAGCGGACACCTGGACGATCTAGGTTAACTAGCGGGTACTTGGATTATGTAGGTTAACCAGCGGGCCCATGAACTATGTAGATTAACTAGCGGCACTTGGACTATCTACATTAACTAGCGGGCACTTGGACTATGTAGGCTAACTAGGGGGGCCTTGGACTATGTAGGTTCCCTAGCGGGCACTTGGACTCTATATGTTCCCTACGGACACTTGAACTATGTAAGTTAACTACTGGGCACTTGGACTATGTAGGTTAACTAGAGGGCCCTTGGACTACCTAGGTTACCTAGCGGGCACTTGGACTATGTAGGTTAACTACCGGGCCCTTGCACTATCTAGGTTACCGAACGGGCATTTGGACTATGTAGGTAACCTAGCGGGCACTTGGAGAGTCTAGGTTACCTAGCGGGCACTTGGACTTCTAGGAAAAAGAATGGGCACTTGGACTATGCATGTTGCATAGCGGGCAATTGGACTATCTAGGTTAGGTAACGGGCACGAGAACTATCTAGGTTACCTAGCTGGCACTTGAACTATCTACGTTATAGCGGGTTCTTGGAGTATGTAGGTTACCTTGCGGGTTGTTTAAATATCTAAATTACCAAGCGGGCACTGGGACTATCTCGGTTAACTAACGGGCACTTGGAATATGTAGGTTCCCTAGCGGGCCCTTGGAATATGCAGGTTACCTACCGGGCTGTTGGACTATGTGGGTTCCCTAGCGGGCATTTGGACTATCTAGGTTAAATAACGGGCACTTGGACTATGTAGGATCCCTAGCGGGCACTTGGATTATGTAGGTTCCCTATCAGGCACTTGGACTATGTAGGTTACCTAGCGGGCATTAGGACTATGTAAGTTACCTAGCGGGCACTTGGTCTATATAGGTTACCTAGCAGGCACTTTGACTCTCTAGGTTAACAAACGGGCACTTGGACTATGCAGGTTGCCTAGCAGGTACTTGGATTATGTAGGTTCCCTATCGGGCACTTGGACTATGTACGTTCCCAAGCAGGCCCTTGGACTATCTTCGTTACCTATCGGGCACTTAGACTATGTGGGTTACCTAGCGAGCACTTGGAGTATGTACGTTTCCTAGCGGGTACTTGGACTAGATTGGTTCCCTAGCGGGCACTTGGTCTATCTAGGTTAACTAGCGGGCACTTGGTCTATCTAGGTTAACTAGCGGACATTTGGACTATTAGGGCCCCTAGCGGGCATTTGGACTATATTGGTTACCTAGCGGGCACTTGGACTATGTAGGTTAAGGAAAGGGCACTTGGACTATGTAGGTAACCTAGTGGTCACTTGAAATGTCTAGGTTACCTCGCGGGCACTTGGACTATGTAGGTTAACTAGCGGGCACTTGAATTATCTAGGTTAACTAGCAGGCCCTTGGACGATGTAGGTTAACTAGCGGGCCCTTGGACTATGTAGGTTAACTAGCGGGCCCTTGGACTATGTAGGTGACATAGAGGGCACTTGGACGATCTAGGTTAACTAGCGGGTACTTGGACTATGTAGGTTAACTAGCGGGCTCTTGGACTACGTAGATTAACTAGCGGCACTTGGACTATCTACATTAACTAGCGGTCCCTTGGACTATGTAGATTCCCTAGCGGGCACCTCGACTGTATATGTTCCAGAGCGGGCACTTGGACTATGTAGGTTCCCTAGCAGTCACTTGGACTATGTAGGTTCCAGAGCGGGCACTTGGACTATCTAGGTTCCCTAGCGGGCACTTGTACTATGTAGGTTAATTAGCGGACACCTGGACGATCTAGGTGAACTAGCGGGTATTTGGATTATGTAGGTTAACCAGCGGGCCCATGAACTATGTAGATTAACTAGCGGCACTTGGACTATCTACATTAACTAGCGGGCACTTGGACTATGTAGGCTAACTAGGGGGGCCTTGGACTATGTAGGTTCCCTAGCGGGCACTTGGACTCTATATGTTCCCTACGGACACTTGAACTATGTAAGTTAACTACCGGGCACTTGGACTATGTAGGTTAACTAGAGGGCCCTTGGACTACCTAGGTTACCTAGCGGGCACTTGGACTATGTAGGTTAACTACCGGGCACTCGCACTATCTAGGTTACCGAACGGGCATTTGGACTATGTAGGTAACCTAGCGGGCACTTGGAGAGTCTAGGTTACCTAGCGGGCACTTGGACTTCTAGGAAAAAGAATGGGCACTTGGACTATGCATGTTGCATAGCGGGCAATTGGACTATCTAGGTTAGGTAACGGGCACGAGAACTATCTAGGTTACCTAGCTGGCACTTGAACTATCTACGTTATAGCGGGTTCTTGGAGTATGTAGGTTACCTTGCGGGTTGTTGGAGTATCTAAGTTACCAAGCGGGCACTGGGACTATCTAGGTTAACTAACGGGCACTTGGAATATGTAGGTTCCCTAGCAGGCCCTTGGAATATGTAGGTTACGTACCGGGCTGTTGGACTATGTGGGTTCCCTAGCGGGCATTTGGACTATCTAGGTTAAATAACGGGCACTTGGACTATGTAGGATCCCTAGCGGGCACTTGGATTATGTAGGTTCCCTATCAGGCACTTGGACTATGTAGGTTACCTAGCGGGCATTAGGACTATGTAAGTTACCTAGCGGGCACTTGGTCTATATAGGTAACCTAGCAGGCAATTTGACTCTCTAGGTTAACTAACGGGCACTTGGACTATGCAGGTTGCCTAGCAGGTACTTGGATTATGTAGGTTCCCTATCGGGCACTTGGACTATGTAGGTTAACTAGCAGGCATTTGGACTATGTAGGTTAACTAGCGGGTATTTGGACTATGTAGGTTACCTAGCGGGCACTTGGACTATATAGGTTCCCTATCGGGCATTTGGACTATGTAGGTTAACTAGTGGGCACTTGGACTATCTAGGTTACCTAGCAGGCACTTGGACTATGTACGTTCCCTAGCGGGCACTTGGACTATCTACGTTACCTAGCGAGCACTTGGACTATGTACGTTACCTAGCGGGCACTTGGACTATGTACGTTTCCTAGCGGGTACTTGGATTAGTAGGTTCCCAGCGGGCACTTAGTCTATCTACGTTAACTAGCGGGCACTTGGACTGTCTAGGTTAACTAGCGGGCATTTGGACTATTACGGCCCCTAGCGGGCATTTGGACTATATTGGTTACCTCGCGGGCACTTGGACTATGTAGGTTAACGAACGGGCACATGGACTATGTAGGTAACCTAGTGATCACTTGAACTGTCTTGGATACCTAGCGGGCACTTAGACTATGTAGGTTAACTAGCGGGCCCTTGGACTATCTAGGTTAACTAGTGGGCATTTGGACTATTTAGGTTACCTAGCGGGCACTTGGACTATGTAGGCTTACTAGGGGGCCCTTTGACGATCTAGGTTACCTAGCGGGTACTTGAACTATGTAGGTTACCTAGCGGGTACTTGAACTATCTAGGTTACCTAGCGGGCACTTGGATTATGTACATTCCCTAGTGGGCACTTGGACTATCCAGGTTAACTAGCGGACACTTGGACTATCTAGGTTAACTAGTGGGCCCTTGGACTATGTACGTTCCCTAGCGGGCACTTGGACTATCTATGTTACCTAGCGGGCACTTGGACTATGTACGTTTCCTAGCGGGTACTTGGACTAGATATGTTCCCTAGCGGGCACTTGGACTATCTAGGTTAACTAGCGGGTACTTGGACTATCTAGGTTAACTAGTGAGCACTTGGACTATCTAGGTTAACTAGCGGGCATTTGGACTATTAGGGCCCCTAGCGGGCATTTGGACTATATTGGTTACTTAGCGGGCACTTGGTCTATGTAGGTTAACTAGCGGGCACTTGGACTATCTAGGTTAACTAGCAGGCCCTTGGACGATGTAGGTTAACTAGCGGTCCCTTGGAATATGTAGGTTAACTAGCGGGCCCTTGGACTATGTAGGTTACCTAGCGGGCACTTGGACGATCTAGGTTAACTAGTGGGTACTTGGACTTTGTAGGTTAACTATCGGGCCCTTGCACTATGTGGATTAACTAGCTGCACTTGGACTATCTACATTAACTAGCGGGCCCTTGGACTATGTAGATTCCCTAGCGAGCACTTGGACAATGTATGTTCCAGCGCGGGCACTTGGAATATGTAGGTTCCCTGGCAGGCACTTGGACTATGTAGGTTCCAGAGTGGGCACTTGGACTAACTAGATTCCGAGCGGGCACTTGTACTATGTAGATTAACTAGCGGACACTTGGACGATCTAGGTTAACTAGCGGGTACTTGGACTATGTAGGTTAACTAGCGGGCCCTTGAACTCTGTAGATTAACTAGCGGAACTTGGACTATCTACATTAACTAGCGGGCCCTTGGACTATGTAGATTCCCTAGCGGGCACTTGGACTATGTATGTTCCCTAGCGGGCACTTGGGCTATGTATGTTCCCTATGGACACTTGAACTATGTAAGTTAACTACCGGGCACTTGGACTATGTAGGTTAACTAGCGGGCCCTTGGACTATCTAGGTTACCTAGCGGGCCCTTGGACTATGTAGATTAACTAGCGGCATTTGGTCTATGTACGTTAACTAGCGGGCCCTTGGACTATGTAGATTCCCTAGCGGGCATTTGGACTTTATAGATATACTAGCGGGCACTTAGACTTTGTAGGTTACCTAGCAGACACTTGGACTATCTAGGTTACCTAGCTGGCACTTGAACTATCTTCGTTACCTAACGGGCACTTGGACTATGTAGGTTCCCTAGCGGGTACTTGGATTATGTATGTTCCCTATCGGGCACTTGGACTATGCAGGGTACCTAGCGGGCACTTGCACTATGTAGGTTCCCTATCGGGCACTTGGAGAATGTAGGTTAACTAGGCGGCACTAGGACTATGTAGGTTTCCTAGCGGGCCCTTGGACTACCTAGGTTACCTCGCGGGCACTTGGACTATGTAGGTTAACTAGCGGGCACTTGGACTATCTAGGTTAACTAGCGGGCCCTTGGACGATGTAGGTTAATTAGCGGGCCCTTGGACTATGTAGGTCAACTAGCGGGCCCTTGGACTATGTAGGTTACCTAGCGGGCACTTGGACGATCTAGGTTAACTAGTGGGTACTTAGACTATGTAGGTTAACTAGCAGGCCCTTGGACTATGTTGATTAACTAGCGGCACTTGGACTATCTACGTTAACTAGCGGGCCCTTGGACTATGTAGATTCCCTAGCGGGCACTTGGACTATGTATGATCCAGCGCGGGAACTTGGACTATGTAGGTTCCCTAGCAGGCACTTGGACTATGTAGGTTCTAGAGCGGGCACTTGGACTAACTAGATTCCCGAGCGGGCTCTTTTACTATGTAGATTAACTAGCGGACACTTGGACGATCTAGGTTAACTAGTGGGTACTTGGACTATGTAGGTTAACTAGCGGGCCCTTGAACTATGCAGATTAACTAGCGGAACTTGGACTATCTACATTAACTCGCGGGCCCTTGGACTATGTAGATTCCCTAGCGGGCACTTGGACTATGTATGTTCCCTAGCGGGCACGTGGACTATGTATGTTCCCTATGGACACTTGAACTATGTAAGTTAACTACCGGGCACTTGGACTATGTAGGTTAACTAGCGGTCCCTTGGACCATCTAGGTTACCTAGCGGGCACTTGGACTATGTAGGTAAGCTAGCGGACACTTGGACAGTCTAGGTTACCTAGCGGGCACTTGGACTTCTAGGTTAACGAACGGGCACTTGGACTATGTATGTTGCATAGCGGGCAATTGGACTATCAGGTTAGGTAATGGGCACTTGGACTATCTAGGTTACCTAGTGGGAACTTGGACTATGTAGGTTACCTAGCGGGCACTTGGACTATCTAGGTTACTTAACGGGCACTTGAACTGTCTAGGTTTCTTAGCGAGCACTTGGACGATCTAGGGTAACTAGAAGGCACTTGGACTATCTAGGTTAACTAGCGTGCACTTGGACTATCTAGGTTAACTAGCGGGCACTTGGATGATCAATGTTAACTAGCGGGCACTTGGACTATCTAGGTTAGCTAACGGGCACTTGGACTAAGTACATCCCCTGGAGGGCACTTGGACACTCTAGGTTATCTAACAGGCACTAGGAATATCTAGATTAACTAGCGGGGACTAGGACTATCAAAGTTAACAAGTGAGCCCTTGGAATATGTAGGCTAACTAGCGGGCCCTTGGACTATCTAGGTTACCTAGCGGGCACTTGGACTATATAGGTTACCTAGCGGGCACTTGGACTATGTAGGTTACCTAGTGGGCACTTGGACTATCTAGGTTAACGAACGGGCACTTAGAATATGCAGGTAACCTAGCTTGCACTTGGACTGTCTAGGTTACCTAGCGGGCACTTGGACTTCTAGGTTAACGAACGGGCACTTGGACTATGTAGGTTGCTTAGCGGGCACTTGGACTATCTAGGTTAGGTAACGGGCACTTTGAGTATCTAGGTTACCTAGGGGGCACTTCGACTATCTAGGTTACCTAACGGGCACTTTGACTATCTAGGTTACATAGCGGGCACTTGGACTATCTAGGTTAACTAGCGAGCAGTTGGACTATCTAGGTTAACTAGCGGACCTTGGACTACGTAGGTTAACTAGCGTGCACTTGGACTATCTAGGGTAACTAGCGGGCACTTGGATGCTCAATGTTAACTGGCGGTCACTTGGACTATCTAGGTTAGCTAACGGGCACTTGGACTAAGTACGTCCCCTAGTGGGCACTTGGACACTCTAGGTTAACTAACGGGCAGTAGGACTATCTAGGTTAACTAGCGGACACTTGGACTATCTAGGTTACCTAGCTGGCACTAGGACTATGAAGGTTCCCTAGCGGGCACTAGGAGTATCTAGGTTACCTAGCGGGCACTTGGACTATGTAGGTTAACTAGAGGGCATTTGGACTATGTAGGTTACCTAGCAGCCACTTGGATTATATAGGTTCCCTATCGGGCACTTGGAAAATGTAGGTTAACTAGGGGGCACTAGGACTATGTAGGTTACCTAGCGGGCCCATAGACTATCTAGGTTACCTTGCGGGCATTTGGACTGTATAGGCTCCCTAGCGTTTATTTGGAGTATAAAGATTATTTAGCGGGCACTTAGACTTTGTAGGTTACCTAGCGGGCACTTGGACTATCTAGGTTACCTAGCAGGCACTTGAACTATCTACGTTACCTAGCGGGTACTTGGAGTATGTATGTTACCTACCGGGCTGTTGGACAATCTAGGTTACCTAGCGGGCACTTGGACTATCTAGGTTAACTAACGGTCACTTGGACTATGTAGGTTCCCTAGCGGGCACTTGGATTATGTAGGTTCCGTGTCGGGCACTTGGGCTATGTAGGTTAACTAGCAGGCATTTGGAACATGTTGGTTACCTAGCGGGCACTTGGACTATGTAGGTTCCCTATCGGGCACTTGGAGAATGTAGGTTAACTAGGGGGCACTCGGACAATGTAGGTTACCTAGCGGGCCCTTGGACTATCTAGGTTACCTAGGGGGAACCTGGACTATGTAGGTTAACTAGTGGGCACTTGGACTATTTAGGTTACCTAGCAGGCACTTGGACTATGTACGTTCCCAAACAGGCCCTTGGACTATCTACGTTACCTAGCGGGCACTTGGACTATGTACGTTCCCAAACAGGCCCTTGGACTATCTACGTTACCTAGCGGGCACTTAGACTATGTACGTTACGTAGCGGGCACTTGGAGTATGTACGTTTCCTAGCGGGTACTAGGACTAGATAGGTTCCCTAGCGGGCACTTGGTCTATCTAGGTTAACTAGCGGGCACTTGGACTGTCTAGGTTAACTAGCGGACATTTGGAGTATTAGGGCTCCTAGCGGGTATTTGGATTATATTGGTTACCTAGCGGGCAATTGGACTATGTAGGTTTCCTATTGGGCACTTGGAAAATGTAGGTTAACTAGGGGGCACTAGGACTATGTAGGTTACCTAGCGGGCCCATAGACTATCTAGGTTACCTAGCGGGCATTTGGACTATGTAGGCTCCCTAGCGTTTATTTGGACTATATAGATTATTTAGCGGGCACTTAGACTTTGTAGGTTACCTAGCGGGCACTTGGACTATCTAGGTTACCTAGCAGGCACTTGAACTATCTACATTACCTAGCGGGTACTTGGAGTATGTAGGTTACCTACCGGGCTGTTGGACAATCTAGGTTACCTAGCGGGCACTTGGACTATCTAGGTTAACTAACGGGCACTTGGACTATGTAGGTTCCCTAGCGGGCACTTGGATTATGTAGGTTCCGTATCGGGCACTTGGACTATGTAGGTTAACTAGCGGGCATTTTGAACATGTTGGTTACCTAGCGGGCACTTGGACTATGTAGGTTCCCTATCGGGCACTTGGAGAATGTAGGTTAACTAGGGGGCACTAGGACAATGTAGGTTACCTAGCGGACCCTTGGACTATCTAGGTTACCTAGGGGGAACATGGACTATGTAGGTTAACTAGTGGGCACTTGGACTATCTAGGTTACCTAGCAGGCACTTGGACTATGTACGTTCCCAAACAGGCCCTTGGACTATCTACGTTACCTAGCGGGCACTTGGACTATGTACGTTCCCAAACAGGCCCTTGGACTATCTACGTTACCTAGCGGGCACTTAGACTATGTACGTTACCTAACGGGCACTTGGAGTATGTACGTTTCCTAGCGGGTACTTGGACTAGATAGGTTCCCTAGCGGGCACTTGGTCTATCTAGGTTAACTAGCGGGCACTTGGACTATCTAGGTTAACTAGCGGACATTTGGACTATGTAGGTTAGGTAACGGGCACTTGGACTATCTAGGTTACGTAGCGGGAACTTGGACAATGTAGGTTACCTAGCGGGCCCTTGGACTATGTAGGTTACCTTGCGGGCACTTGGACGATCTAGGTTAACGAACGTGCACTTGGACTATGTAGGTAACCTAGAGGGCACTTGGACAGTCTAGGTTACCTAGCGGGCACTTGGACTATCTAGGTTAAGGAATGGGCACTAGGACTATGTAGGTTACCTAGCAGGCACTTGGACAATCTAGGTTAGCTAACAGGAACTTGGAATATCTAGGTTACCTAGCGGGCACTTGGATTATGTAGGTTACCTTGCGGGCACTTGGACTATCTAGGTTACCTAACGGGAACTTGGACTATGTAGGTTAACAAGCGGACTCTTGGATGATCTAGGTTAACTGGCGTGCACTTGGAATATCTAGGTTAACTAGTGGGCCCTTGGACTATATAGGTTATCTAGCGGGCACTTGGACTATCTAGGTAAACTAGCGGGTTCTGGACTATGTAGGTTAACTAGCGGGCACTTGGACAATGCAGGTTCCCTAGTGGGCACTTTGACTATGTAGGCTCCCTAGCGGGCACTTGGACTATATATGTTCCCTACGGGCACTTGGACTATCTAAGTTCCCTAACAGGCACATGGAATATGTAGGTTCCCTATCGGGCACTTGGACTATGTAGGTTCCTCAGCGGGCACTTGGACTATGTAGGCTCCCTATCGGGCACTTGGACTATCTAGGTTAACTAGCGGGCACTTGGACGATCTAGGTTAACTAGCGGGCACGTGTACAATGCAGGTTCCCTAGCGGGCACTTTGACTATGTAGGTTCCCTAGCGGGCACTTGGACTATATAGGTTCCCTACGGGCACTTGGACTATCTAGGTTCCCTAACGGGCACTTGGAATATGTAGGTTCCCTATCGGGCACTTGGACTATGTAGGTTCCTCACGGGCACTTGGACTATGTAGGTTAACTAGCGGGTACTTGGACTATGTAGGTTAACTAGCAGGCACTTGAACTATCAGGTTAACCAGCGGTCACTTGGACTATGTAGGTAACCTAGCGGGAACTTGGACTGTCTAGGTTACCTAGTGGGCACTTGGACTATCTAGGATAACAAACAGGAACTTGGACTATGTACGTCCCCCAGCGGGCACTTGGAATATCTAGGTTAACTAGAGGGCACTTGGACTATGTAGGTTAACTAGCGGGCACTTGGACTATCTAGGTTAAGTAGAGGACCTTGGACTATGTAGGTTAACTAGCGGGCACTTGGACTATCTAGATTAACTAGCGGGCACTTGGATGATGCAGGTTCCCTAGTGGGCACTTGGATGATGCAGGTTCCCTAGTGGGCACTTGGACTATCTAGGTTCCCTAATGGGCACTTGGACTATGTAGATTCCCTAGCGGGCACTTAGACTATGTAAGTTCCTTAGCGGGCGCTTGGACTATGTACGTTCCCTATTGCGCACTTGGACTATGTAGGTTAACTTGCGGGCCCTTGGACTATGTAGGTTAACTGGCGAGCACTTAGACTATCTAGGTTACCTAGCAGGCACTTGGACTATGTACGTCCCCTAGTGGGCACTTGGACTATCTAGGATAACTAACGGGCACTTGGACTATCTAGGTTAACGTACGGGCACTTGGACTATCTAGGTTACCTAGCGGGCACTTGGACTATGTAGGTTACCTAGCGGGCACTTGGACTATCTAGGTTAGCTAACGGGCACTTGGACTATGCAGGATACCTAGTGGGCCCTTGGACTATATAGGTTAACGAACGGGCACTTGGACTATGTAGGTTACCTAGCAGGCACTTGGACTGTCTAGGGTACCTAGCAGGCACTTGGACTATCTAGGATAACATACGGGCACTTGGACTATCTAGGTTACGTAGCGGGCACTTGGACTATCTAGGTTACCTAACGGGCACTTGGACTATGCAGGATACCTAGTGGGAACTTGGACTGTCTAGGTTACCTAGCGGGCACTTTGACTACGTAAGTTAACTAGCGGGCACTTGGACTATCTAGGTTACCTAACGGGCACTTGGACTATCTAGGTTACCTAGCAGGCACTTGGACTCTAAAGGTTACCTTGCGGGACCTTGGACTATGTAGGTTACCTAGCGGGCACTTGGACTATCTATGATATTAACGGGCACTTGGACTATGTAAGTAACCTAGCGGGCACTTGGACAGTCTAGGTTACCTAGCGGGCACATGGACTTCTAGGTTAACGAACGGGCACTTGGATTATGTAGGTTAGGTAGCGGGCACTTGGACTATCTATGCTATTAACGGGCATTTGGACTATGTAGGTAACCTAGCGGGCACTTGGACAGTCTAGGTTACCTAGCGGGCACTTGGACTATCTAGATTAACGAACGGGCACTTGGGATATCTAGGTTAGGTAACGGGCATTTGGACTATCTAGGTTACCTAGCGGTAACTTGGACAATGTAGGTTACCTAGGGGGAACTTGGACTATCTAGGTTACCTAACGGGCACTTGGACTATCTCGGTTACATAGCGGGTACTTGGAGTATGTAGGTTACCTAGCGGGCCTTTGGACTATGTAGGTTACCTTGCGGGCACTTGGACTATCTAGGTAAACTAGCGGATTCTGGACTATGTAGATTAACTAGCGGGCATTTGGACAATGCAGGTTCCCTTGCGGGCACTTTGACTATGTAGGTTCCCTAGCGGGCACTTGGACTATATATGTTCCCTACGGGTACTTGGAATATCTAAGTTCCCTAACAGGCACTTGGAATATGTAGTTTCCCTATCGGGCACTTGGATTATGTAAGTTCCCTAGCGGGCACTTGGACTATGTGGGTTTCCTGGCGGGCATTTGGGCTATCTAGGTTACCTACCGGGCACTTGGACTATGTAGGTTCCCCAGCGGGCACTTGGATTATGTATGTTCCCTATCGGGCACTTGGACTATGTAGGGTACCTAGCGGGCACTTGCACTATGTAGGTTCCCTATCGGGCACTTGGAGAATGTAGGTTAACTAGGCGGCACTAGGACTATGTAGGTTTCCTAGCGGGCCCTTGGACTACCTAGGTTACCGAGCGGGCATTTGGACTATGTATGCTCCCTAGTGGTCATTTGGACTATATAGATTACCTAGCGGGCACTTAGACTTTGTAGGTTACCTAGCGGGCACTTAGACTATCTAGGTTACCTAGCTGGCACTTGAACTATCTTCGTTACCTAGCGGGTACTTGGAGTATGTAGGTTACCTACCGGGCTGTTGGACTATCTAGGTTACCTAGCGGGGACTGGGACTATCTAGGTTAACTAACGGGCACTTGGACTATGTAGGTTCCCTAGCGGGCCCATGGACTATTTAAGTTCCCTAGCGGGCACTTGGACTATGTGGGTTCCCTAGCAGGCATTTGGACTATCTAGGTTACCTAACAGGCACTTGGACAATGTAGGTTCCCTAGCGGGCACTTGGATTATGTAGGTTGCCTATCGGGCACTTGTACTATGTAGGTTAACTAGCGGGCATTTGGACTATGTAGGTTACCTAGCAGGCACTTGGACTATGTAGGTTCCCTATCGGGCATTTTGACTATGTAGGTTACCTAGCGGGCCCTTGGACTATCTAGGTTACCTAGGGGGAACCTGGACTATGTAGGTTAACTACTGGGCACTTGGACTACCTAGGTTACTTAGCAGGCACTTGCACTATCTAGGTAACCTAGCGGGCACTTGGACTATGTACGTTTCCTAGCGGGTACTTGGAGTAGATAGGTTCCCTAGCGGGCACTTGGTCTATCTAGGTTAACTAGCGGGCACTTGGACTATCTTGGTTAACTAGCGAGCACTTGGACTATCTAGGTTAACTAGCGGGCATTTGGACTATTAGGGCCCCTAGCAAGCATTTGGACTATATTGGTTACGTAGCGGTGATTTGGACTATGTAGGTTAACGAACGGGCACTTGGACTATGTAGGTAACCTAGTGGTCACTTGAACTGTCTAGGTTACCTCGCGGGTAGTTGGACTATGTAGGTTAACTAGTGGGCACTTGGACTATCTAGGTTAACTAGCGGGCCCTTGGACGATGTAGGTTAACTAGCGGGCCCTTGGACTATGTAGGTCAACTAGCGGGCCCTTGGACTATGTAGGTTACCTAGCGGGCACATGGATGATCTAGGTTAACTAGCGGGTACTTGGACTATGTAGGTTAACTAGCAGGCCCTTGGACTATGTTGATTAACTAGCGGCACTTGGACTATCTACGTTAACTAGCGGGCCCTTGGACTATGTAGATTCCCTAGCGGGCACTTGGACTATGTATGATCCAGCGCGGGCACTTGGACTATGTAGGTTCCCTAGCAGGCACTTGGACTATGTAGGTTCTAGAGCGGGCACTTGGACTAACTAGATTCCCGAGCGGGCTCTTGTACTATGTAGATTAACTAGCGGACACTTGGACGATCTAGGTTAACTAGTGGGTACTTGGACTATGTAGGTTAACTAGCGGGCCCTTGAACTATGCAGATTAACTAGCGGAACTTGGACTATCTACATTAACTAGCGGGCCCTTGGACTATGTAGATTCCCTAGCGGGCACTTGGACTATGTATGTTCCCTAGCGTGCACTTGGGCTATGTATGTTCCCTATGGACACTTGAACTATGTAAGTTAACTACCGGGCACTTGGACTATGTAGGTTAACTAGCGGGCCCTTGGACTATGCAGATTAACTAGCGGAACTTGGACTATCTACATTAACTAGCGGGCCCTTGGACTATGTAGATTCCCTAGCGGGCACTTGGACTATGTATGTTCCCTAGCGGGCACTTGGGCTATGTATGTTCCCGATGGACACTTGAACTATGTAATTTAACTACCGGGCACTTGGACTATGTAGGTTAACTAGCGGGCCCTTGGACTATCTAGGTTACCTAGCGAGCCCTTGGACTAATTAGATTAACTAGCGGCATTTGGACTATCTACGTTAACTAGCGGGCCATTGGACTATGTAGATTCCCTAGCGGGCATTTGGACTATATAGATATACTAGCGGGCACTTAGACTTTGTAGGTTACCTAGCAGACACTTGGAATATCTAGGTTACCTAGCTGGCACTTGAACTATCTTCGTTACCTAACGGGCACTTGGACTATGTAGGTTCCCTAGCGGGCACTTGGATTATGTATGTTCCCTATCGGGCACTTGGACTATGTAGGGTACCTAGCGGGCATTTGGACTATGTAGGTTCCCTATCGGGCACTTGGAGAATGTAGGTTAACTAGGGGGCACTAGGACTATGAAGGTTTCCTAGCGGGCCCTTGGACTACCTAGGTTACCGAGCGGGCATTTGGACTATGTATGCTCCCTAGTGGTCATTTGGACTATATAGATTACCTAGCGGGCACTTAGACTTTGTAGGTTACCTAGCGGGCACTTAGACTATCTAGGTTACCTAGCTGGCACTTGAACTATCTTTGTTACCTAGCGGGTACTTGGAGTATGTATGTTACCTACCGGGCTGTTGGACTATCTAGGTTACCTAGCGGGGACTGGGACTATCTAGGTTAACTAACGGGCACTTGGACTATGTAGGTTCCCTAGCGGGCCCATGGACTATTTAAGTTCTCTAGCGGGCACTTGGACTATGTGGGTTCCCTAGCAGGCATTTGGACTATCTAGGTTACCTAAGGGGCACTTGGACAATGTAGGTTCCCTAGCGGGCACTTGGATTATGTAGGTTGCCTATCGGGCACTTGTACTATGTAGGTTAACTAGCGGGCATTTGGACTATGTAGGTTACCTAGCAGGCACTTGGACTATGTAGGTTCCCTATCGGGCATTTTGACTATGTAGGTTACCTAGCGGGCTCTTGGACTATCTAGGTTACCTAGGGGGAACCTGGACTATGTAGGTTAACTACTGGGCACTTGGACTACCTAGGTTACTTAGCAGGCACTTGGACTATCTAGGTTACCTAGCGGGCACTTGGACTATGTACGTTCCCTAGCGGGCACTTGGACTATCTATGTTACCTAGCGGGCACTTGGCCTATGTACGTTTCCTAGCGGGTACTTGGAGTAGATAGGTTCCCTAGCGGGCACTTGGTCTATCTAGGTTAACTAGCGGGCACTTGGATTATCTAGGTTAACTAGCGAGCACTTGGACTATCTAGGTTAACTAGCGGGCATTTGGACTATTAGGGCCCCGAGCAAGCATTTGGACTATATTGGTTACCTAGCGGTCATTTGGACTATGTAGGTTAACGAACGGGCACTTGGACTATGTAGGTAACCTAGTGGTCCCTTGAACTGTCTAGGTTACCTCGCGGGCACTTGGACTATGTAGGTTAACTAGCGGGCACTTGGACTATCTAGGTTAACTAGCGGGCCTTTGGACGATGTAGGTTAACTAGCGGGCCCTTGGACTATGTAGGTCAACTAGCGGGCCCTTGGACTATGTAGGTTACCTAGCGGGCACTTGGACGATCTAGGTTAACTAGCGGGTACTTGGACTATGTAGGTTAACTAGCAGGCCCTTGGACTATTTTGATTAACTAGCGGCACTTGGACTATCTACGTTAACTAGCGGGCCCTTGGACTATGTAGATTCCCTAGCGGGCACTTGGACTATGTATGATCCAGCGCGGGCACTTGGACTATGTAGGTTTCCTAGCAGGCACTTGGACTATGTAGGTTCTAGAGCGGGCACTTGGACTAACTAGATTCCCGAGCGGGCTCTTGTACTATGTAGATTAACTAGCGGACATTGGACGATCTAGGTTAACTAGTGGGTACTTGGACTATGTAGGTTAACTAGCGGGCCCTTGAACTATGCAGATTAACTAGCGGAACTTGGACTATCTACATTAACTAGCGGGCCCTTGGACTATGTAGATTCCCTAGCGGGCACTTGGACTATGTATGTTCCCTAGCGGGCACGTGGACTATGTATGTTCCCTATGGACACTTGAACTATGTAAGTTAACTACCGGGCACTTGGACTATGTAGGTTAACTAGCTGTCCCTTGGACTATCTAGGTTACCTAGCGGGCACTTGGACTATGTAGGTAAGCTAGCGGGCACTTGGACAGTCTAGGTTACCTAGCGGGCACTTGGACTTCTAGGTTAACGAACGGGCACTTGGACTATGTATGTTGCATAGCGGGCAATTGGACTATCAGGTTAGGTAATGGGCACTTGGACTATCTAGGTTACCTAGTGGGAACTTGGACTATGTAGGTTACCTAGCGGGCACTTGGACTATCTATGTTACTTACTGGGCACTTGAACTGTCTAGGTTTCTTAGCGAGCACTTGGACGATCTAGGGTAACTAGAAGGCACTTGGACTATCTAGGTTAACTAGCGTGCACTTGGACTATCTAGGTTAACTAGCGGGCACTTGGATGATCAATGTTAACTAGCGGGCACTTGGACTATCTAGGTTAGCTAACGGGCACTTGGACTAAGTACATCCCCTGGAGGGCACTTGGACACTCTAGGTTAACTAACAGGCACTAGGAATATCTAGGTTAACTAATGGGGACTAGGACTATCAAAGTTAACAAGTGAGCCCTTGGAATATGTAGGCTAACTAGCGGGCCCTTGGACTATGTAGGTTACCTAGTGGGCACTTGGACTATCTAGGTTAACGAACGGGCACTTGGAATATGCAGGTAACCTAGCGTGCACTTGGACTGTCTAGGTTACCTAGCGGGCACTTGGACTTCTAGGTTAACGAACGGGCACTTGGACTATGTAGGTTGCTTAGCGGGCACTTGGACTATCTAGGTTAGGTAACGGGCACTTTGAGTATCTAGGTTACCTAGGGGGCACTTGGACTATCTAGGTTACCTAACGGGCACTTTGACTATCTAGGTTACATAGCGGGCAATTGGACTATGTAGGTTAACTAGCGAGCAGTTGGACTATCTAGGTTACCTAGCGGACCTTGGACTACGTAGGTTAACTAGCGTGCACTTGGACTATCTAGGGTAACTAGCGGGCACTTGGATGCTCAATGTTAACTAGCGGTCACTTGGACTATCTAGGTTAGCTAACGGGCACTTGGACTAAGTACGTCCCCTAGTGGGCACTTGGACACTCTAGGTTAACTAACGGGCAGTAGGACTATCTAGGTTAACTAGCGGACACTTGGACTATCTAGGTTACCTAGCTGGCACTAGGACTATGAAGGTTCCCTAGCGGGCACTAAGAGTATCTAGGTTACCTAGCGGGCACTTGGACTATGTAGGTTAACTAGAGGGCATTTGGACTATGTAGGTTACCTAGCAGGCACTTGGATTATTTAGGTTCCCTATCGGGCACTTGGAAAATGTAGGTTAACTAGGGGGCACTAGGACTATGTAGGTTACCTAGCGGGCCCATAGACTATCTAGGTTACCTAGCGGGCATTTGGACTGTATAGGCTCCCTAGCGTTTATTTGGACTATAAAGATTATTTAGCGGGCACTTAGACTTTGTAGGTTACCTAGCGGGCACTTGGACTATCTAGGTTACCTAGCAGGCACTTGAACTATCTACGTTACCTAGCGGGTTCTTGGAGTATGTAGGTTACCTACCGGGCTGTTGGACAATCTAGGTTACCTAGCAGGCACTTGGACTATCTAGGTTAACTAACGGGCACTTGGACTATGTAGGTTACCTAGGGGGAACCTGGACTATGTAGGTTAACTAGTGGGCACTTGGACTATCTAGGTTATCTAGCAGGCACTTGGACTATTTACGTTCCCAAACAGGGCCTTGGACTATCTACGTTACCTAGCGGGCACTTAGACTATGTACGTTACCTAGCGGGCACTTGGAGTATGTACGTTTCCTAGCGGGTACTAGGACTAGATAGGTTCCCTAGCGGGCACTTGGTCTATCTAGGTTAACTAGCGGGCACTTGGACTGTCTAGGTTAACTAGCGGACATTTGGACTATTAGGGCCCCTAGCGGTTATTTGGATTATATTGGTTACCTAGCGGGCACTTGGACTATGTAGGTTTCCTATTGGGCACTTGGAAAATGTAGGTTAACTAGGGGGCACTAGGACTATGTAGGTTACCTAGCGGGCCCATAGACTATCTAGGTTACCTAGTGGGCATTTGGACTATGTAGGCTCCCTAGCGTTTATTTGGACTATATAGATTATTTAGCGGGCACTTAGACTTTGTAGGTTACCTAGCGGGCACTTGGACTATCTAGGTTACCTAGCAGGCACTTGAACTATCTACGTTACCTAGCGGGTACTTGGAGTATGTAGGTTACCTACCGGGCTGTTGGACAATCTAGGTTACCTAGCGTTCACTTGGACTATCTAGGTTAACTAACGGGCACTTGGACTATGTAGGTTCCCTAGCGGGCACTTGGATTATGTAGGTTCCGTATCGGGCACTTGGACTATGTAGGTTAACTAGGGGGCATTTCGAACATGTTGGTTACCTAGCGGGCACTTGGACTATGTAGGTTCCCTATCGGGCACTTGGAGAATGTAGGTTAACTAGGGGGCACTAGGACAATGTAGGTTACCTAGCGGGCCCTTGGACTATCTAGGTTACCTAGGGGGAACCTGGACTATGTAGGTTAACTAGTGGGCACTTGGACTATCTAGGTTACCTAGCAGGCACTTGGACTATGTACGTTCCCAAACAGGCCCTTGGACTATCTACGTTACCTAGCGGGCACTTGGACTATGTACGTTCCCAAACAGGCCCTTGGACTATCTACGTTACCTAGCGGGCACTTAGACTATGTACGTTACCTAACGGGCACTTGGAGTATGTACGTTTCCTAGCGGGTACTTGGACTAGATAGGTTCCCTAGCGGGCACTTGGTCTATCTAGGTTAACTAGCGGGCACTTGGACTATCTAGGTTAACTAGCGTACATTTGGACTATGTAGGTTAGGTAACGGGCACTTGGACTATCTAGGTTACGTAGCGGGAACTTGGACAATGTAGGTTACCTAGCTGGCCCTTGGACTATGTAGGTTACCTTGCGGGCACTTGGACGATCTAGGTTAACGAACGTGCACTTGGACTATGTAGGTAACCTAGAGGGCACTTGGACAGTCTAGGTTACCTAGCGGGCACTTGGACTATCTAGGTTAAGGAATGGGCACTTGGACTATGTAGGTTACCTAGCAGGCACTTGGACTATCTAGGTTAGCTAACAGGAACTTGGAATATCTAGGTTACCTAGCGGGCACTTGGATTATGTAGGTTACCTTGCGGGCACTTGGACTATCTAGGTTACCTAACGGGAACTTGGACTATGTAGGTTAACAAGCGGACTCTTGGATGATCTAGGTTAACTAGCGGGCACTTGGAATATCTAGGTTAACTAGTGGGCCCTTGGACTATATACGTTATCTAGCGGGCACTTGGACTATCTAGGTAAACTAGCGGGTTCTGGACTATGTAGGTTAACTAGCGGGCACTTGGACAATGCAGGTTCCCTAGTGGGCACTTTGACTATGTAGGCTCCCTAGCGGGCACTTGGACTATATATGTTCCCTACGGGCACTTGGACTATCTAAGTTCCCTAACAGGCACTTGGAATATGTAGGTTCCCTATCGGGCACTTGGACTATGTAGGTTCCTCAGCGGGCACTTGGACTATGTAGGTTCCCTATCGGGCACTTGGACTATCTAGGTTAACTAGCGGGCACTTGGACGATCTAGGTTAACTAGCGGGCACGTGTACAATGCACGTTCCCTAGCGGGCACTTTGACTATGTAGGTTCCCTAGTGGGCACTTGGACTATATAGGTTCCCTACGGGCACTTGGACTATCTAGGTTCCCTAACGGGCACTTGGAATATGTAGGTTCCCTATCGGGCACTTGGACTATGTAGGTTCCTCACGGGCACTTGGACTATGTAGGTTAACTAGCGGGCACTTGGACAATCTAGGTTAACTAGCAGGCCCTGGGCTATGTAGGTTAACTAGCGGGCACTTGGACTATGTAGGTTAACTAGCAGGCACTTGAACTATCAGGTTAACCAGCGGTCACTTGGACTATGTAGGTAACCTAGCGGGAACTTGGACTGTCTAGGTTACCTAGTGGGCACTTGGACTATCTAGGATAACAAACGGGCACTTGGACTATGTACGTCCCCTAGCGGGCACTTGGAATATCTAGGTTAACTAGAGGGCACTTGGACTATGTAGGTTAACTAGCGGGCACTTGGACTATCTAGGTTAAGTAGAGGACCTTGGACTATGTAGGTTAACTAGCGGGCACTTGGACTATCTAGATTAACTAGCGGGCACTTGGATGATGCAGGTTCCCTAGTGGGCACTTGGACTATCTAGGTTCCCTAACGGGCACTTGGACTATGTAGGTTCCCTAGCGGGCACTTAGACTATGTAAGTCCCTTAGCGGGCGCTTGGACTATGTAGGTTCCCTATTGAGCACTTGGACTATGTAGGTTAACTTGCAGGCCCTTGGACTATGTAGGTTAACTGGCGAGCACTTAGACTATCTAGGTTACCTAGCAGGCACTTGGACTATGTACGTCCCCTAGTGGGCACTTGGACTATCTAGGATAACTAACGGGCACTTGGACTATCTAGGTTAACGTACGGGCACTTGGACTATCTAGGTTACCTAGCGGGCACTTGGACTATGTAGGTTACCTAGCGGGTACTTGGACTATCTAGGTTACCTAACGGGCACTTGGACTATGCAGGATACCTAGTGGGCCCTTGGATTATATAGGTTAACGAACAGGCACTTGGACTATGTAGGTTACCTAGCAGGCACTTGGACTGTCTAGGGTACCTAGCAGGCACTTGGACTATCTAGGATAACATACGGGCACTTGGACTATGTAGGTTCCCTAGCGGGCACTTGGATTATGTAGGTTCCGTGTCGGGCACTTGGGCTATGTAGGTTAACTAGCGGGCATTTGGAACATGTTGGTTACCTAGCGGGCACTTGGACTATGTAGGTTCCCTATCGGGCACTTGGAGAATGTATGTTAACTAGGGGGCACTAGGACAATGTAGGTTACCTAGCGGGCCCTTGGACTATCTAGGTTACCTAGGGGGAACCTGGACTATGTAGGTTAACTAGTGGGCACTTGGACTATCTAGGTTACCTAGCAGGCACTTGGACTATGTACGTTCCCAAACAGGCCCTTGGACTATCTACGTTACCTAGCGGGCACTTAGACTATGTACGTTACCTAGCGGGCACTTGGAGTATGTACGTTTCCTAGCGGGTACTAGCACTAGATAGGTTCCCTAGCGGGCACTTGGTCTATCTAGTTTAACTAGCGGGCACTTGGACTGTCTAGGTTAACTAGCGGACATTTGGACTATTAGGGCCCCTAGCGGTTATTTGGATTATATTGGTTACCTAGCGGGCACTTGGACTATGTAGGTTTCCTATTGGGCACTTGGAAAATGTAGGTTAACTAGGGGGCACTAGGACTATGTAGGTTACCTAGCGGGCCCATAGACTATCTAGGTTACCTAGCGGGCATTTGGACTATGTAGGCTCCCTAGTGTTTATTTGGACTATATAGATTATTTAGCGGGCACTTAGACTTTGTAGGTTACCTAGCGGGCACTTGGACTATCTAGGTTACCTAGCAGGCACTTGAACTATCTACGTTACCTAGCGGGTACTTGGAGTATGTAGGTTACCTACCGGGCTGTTGGACAATCTAGGTTACCTAGCGGGCACTTGGACTATCTAGGTTAACTAACGGGCACTTGGACTATGTAGGTTCCCTAGCGGGCACTTGGATTATGTAGGTTCCGTATCGGGCACTTGGACTATGTAGGTTAACTAGGGGGCATTTCGAACATGTTGGTTACCTAGCGGGCACTTGGACTATGTAGGTTCCCTATCGGGCACTTGGAGAATGTAGGTTAACTAGGGGGCACTAGGACAATGTAGGTTACCTAGCGGGCCCTTGGACTATCTAGGTTACCTAGGGGGAACCTGGACTATGTAGGTTAACTAGTGGGCACTTGGACTATCTAGGTTACCTAGCAGGCACTTGGACTATGTACGTTCCCAAACAGGCCCTTGGACTATCTACGTTACCTAGCGGGCACTTGGACTATGTACGTTCCCAAACAGGCCCTTGGACTATCTACGTTACCTAGCGGGCACTTGGACTATGTACGTTCCCAAACAGACCCTTGGACTATCTACGTTACCTAGCGGGCACTTAGACTATGTACGTTACCTAACGGGCACTTGGAGTATGTACGTTTCCTAGCGGGTACTTGGACTAGATAGGTTCCCTAGCGGGCACTTGGTCTATCTAGGTTAACTAGCGGGCACTTGGACTATCTAGGTTAACTAGCGGACATTTGGACTATGTAAGTTAGGTAACGGGCACTTGGACTATCTAGGTTACGTAGCGGGAAGTTGGACAATGTAGGTTACCTAGAAGGCCCTTGGACTATGTAGGTTACCTTGCGGGCACTTGGACGATCTAGGTTAACGAACGTGCACTTGGACTATGTAGGTAACCTAGAGGGCACTTGGACAGTCTAGGTTACCTAGCGGGCACTTGGACTATCTAGGTTAAGGAATGGGCACTTGGACCATGTAGGTTACCTAGCAGGCACTTGGACTATCTAGGTTAGCTAACAGGAACTTGGAATATCTAGGTTACCTAGCGGGCACTTGGATTATGTAGGTTACCTTGCGGGCACGTGGACTATCTAGGTTACCTAACGGGAACTTGGACTATGTAGGTTAACAAGCGGACTCTTGGATGATCTAGGTTAACTAGCGGGCACTTGGAATATCTAGGTTAACTAGTGGGCCCTTGGACTATATACGTTATCTAGCGGGCACTTGGACTATCTAGGTAAACTAGCGGGTTCTGGACTATGTAGGTTAACTAGCGGGCACTTGGACAATGCAGGTTCCCTAGTGGGCACTTTGACTATGTAGGCTCCCTAGCGGGCACTTGGACTATATATGTTCCCTACGGGCACTTGGACTATCTAAGTTCCCTAACAGGCACTTGGAATATGTAGGTTCCCTATCGGGCACTTGGACTATGTAGGTTCCTCAGCGGGCACTTGGACTATGTAGGTTCCCTATCGGGCACTTGGACTATCTAGGTTAACTAGCGGACACTTGGACGATCTAGGTTAACTAGCAGGCACGTGTACAATGCAGGTTCCCTAGCGGGCACTTTGACTATGTAGGTTCCCTAGCGGGCACTTGGACTATATAGGTTCCCTACGGGCACTTGGACTATCTAGGTTCCCTAACGGGCACTTGGAATATGTAGGTTCCCTATCGGGCACTTGGACTATGTAGGTTCCTCACGGGCACTTGGACTATGTAGGTTAACTAGCGGGCACTTGGACAATCTAGGTTAACTAGCAGGCCCTGGGCTATGTAGGTTAACTAGCGCGCACTTGGACTATGTATGTTAACTAGCAGGCACTTGAACTATCAGGTTAACCAGCGGTCACTTGGACTATGTAGGTAACCTAGCGGGAACTTGGACTGTCTAGGTTACCTAGTGGGCACTTGGACTATCTAGGATAACAAACGGGCACTTGGACTATGTACGTCCCCTAGCGGGCACTTGGAATATCTAGGTTAACTAGAGGGCACTTGGACTATGTAGGTTAACTAGCGGGCACTTGGACTATCTAGGTTAAGTAGAGGACCTTGGACTATGTAGGTTAACTAGCGGGCACTTGGACTATCTAGATTAACTAGCGGGCACTTGGATGATGCAGGTTCCCTAGTGGGCACTTGGACTATCTAGGTTCCCTAACGGGCACTTGGACTATTTAGGTTCCCTAGCGGGCACTCAGACTATGTAAGTCCCTTAGCGGGCGCTTGGACTATGTAGGTTCCCTATTGCGCACTTGGACTATGTAGGTTAACTTGCAGGCCCTTGGACTATGTAGGTTAACTGGCGAGCACTTAGACTATCTAGGTTACCTAGCAGGCACTTGGACTATGTACGTCCCCTAGTGGGCACTTGGACTATCTAGGATAACTAACGGGCACTTGGACTATCTAGGTTAACGTACGGGCACTTGGACTATCTAGGTTACCTAGCGGGCACTTGGACTATGTAGGTTACCTAGCGGGCACTTGGACTATCTAGGTTAGCTAACGGGCACTTGGACTATGCAGGATACCTAGTGGGCCCTTGGACTATATAGGTTAACGAACGGGCACTTGGACTATGTAGGTTACCTAGCAGGCACTTGGACTGTCTAGGGTACCTAGCAGGCACTTGGACTATCTAGGATAACATACGGGCACTTGGACTATCTAGGTTACCTAGCGGGCACTTGCACTATCTAGGTTACCTAACGGGCACTTGGACTATGCAGGATACCTAGTGGGAACTTGGACTGTCTAGGTTACCTAGCGGGCACTTGGACTATCTAGGTTACCTAGCGGGCACTTGGACTCTAAAGGTTACCTTGCGGGACCTTGGACTATGTAGGTTACCTAGCGGGCACTTGGACTATCTATGCTATTAACGGGCACTTGGACTATGTAAGTAACCTAGCGGGCACTTGGACAGTCTAGGTTACCTAGCGGGCACATGGACTTCTAGGTTAACGAACGGGCACTTGGACTATGTAGGTTAGGTAGCGGGCACTTGGACTATCTATGCTATTAACGGGCACTTGGACTATGTAGGTAACCTAGCGGGCACTTGGACAGTCTAGGTTACCTAGCGTGCACATGGACTATCTAGATTAACGAACGGGTACTTGGGCTATCTAGGTTAGGTAACGGGCATTTGGACTATCTAGGTTACCTAGCGGTAACTTGGACAATGTAGGTTACCTAGGGGGAACTTGGACTATCTAGGTTACCTAACGGGCACGTGGACTATCTCGGTTACATAGCGGGTACTTGGAGTAGGTAGGTTACCTAGCGGGCCTTTGGACTATGTAGGTTACCTTGCGGGCACTTGGACTATCTAGGTAAACTAGCGGATTCTAGACTATGTAGATTAACTAGCGGGCATTTGGACAATGCAGGTTCCCTTGCGGGCACTTTGACTATGTAGGTTCCCTAGCGGGCACTTGGACTATATATGTTCCCTACGGGCACTTGGACTATCTAAGTTCCCTAACAGGCACTTGGAATATGTAGGTTCCCTATCGGGCACTTGGATTATGTAAGTTCCCTAGCGGGCACTTGGACTATGTGGGTTTCCTGGCGGGCATTTGGGCTATCTAGGTTACCTACCGGGCACTTGGACTCTATCGGTTCCCTAGCGGGCACTTGGATTATATAGGTTCCCTATCGGCCACTTGGACTATGTAGGTTAACTAGAGGGCATTTGGACTATGTAGGTAACCTTGCGGGCACTTGGACTCTGTAGGTTCCCTATCGGGAACTTGGAGAATGTAGGTTAACTAGGGGGCACTAGGACTATGTAGGTTACCTAGCGGGCCCTTGGAATATCTAGGTTACCTAGCGGGCATTTGGACTATGTAGGCTCCCTAGCGGTAATTTGGAGTATATAAATTACCTAGCGGGCACTTAGAATTTGTAGGTTACCTAGTGGGCACTTGGACTATCTAGGTTACCTATCGGGCACTAGGACTATCTAGGTTAACTAAAAGTCACTTGGAGTATGTAGGTTCCCTAGCGGGCCCTTGGACTATGTGGGTTCCCTAGCGGGCATTTGGACTATCTAGGTTACCTAACGGGCACTTGGACTATGTAGGTTCCCTAGCGAGCACTTGGATTATGTAGGTTCCCTATCGGGCACTTGGAATATGTAGGTTAACTAGCGGGCATTTGGACTATGTAGGTTACCTAGCGGGCACTTGGAGTATCTACGTTAGCTAACAGGAACTTGGACTATCTAGGTTACCTAGCGGGCACTTTGACTATCTAGGTTATCTAACGGGCACTTTGACTACCTAGGTTACCTAGCGGGCACTTGGACTATCTTAGTTAGCTAAAATGAACTTGGACTATCTAGGTTACGTAGCGGGCACTAGGACTATGTAGGTTACATAACGGGCACTTGGACTATGTAGGTTAACTAGCGGACACTTGGACGATCTAGGTTAACTAGCCGGCACTTGGAATATCTAGGTTAACTAGCGGGCACTTGGACTATCTAGGTTAACTAGCGGGTTCTTGGACTATGTAGGTTAACTAGCGGGCCCTTGGACTATGTAGGTTAACAAACGGGCACTTGGACGATCTAGGTTAACTAGCGGGCAATTGGACTATCTAGTTTAACTAGCGGGCACTTGGACTATCTAGGTTAACTAGCGGGCACTTGGACGATGCAGGTTCCCTAACGGGTACTTTGCCTATGTAGGTTCCCTAGCGGGAACTTGGACTATATAGATTCCCTATGGGCACTTGGACTCTCTAGTTTCCCTAAAGGGCACTTGGATTATGTAGGTTCCCTAGCGGGCACTTGGACTATGCAGATTCCGTATCGGGCACTTGGACTATGTAGGTTATCTAGCTGGCCCTTGGACTCTCTAGGTTACCTGGCGAGCACTTGGACGATGCAGGTTCCCTAGTGGGCACTTGGGCTGTCTAGGTTCCCTAACGGGCACTTGGACTGTGTAGGTTCCATAGGGGTCACTTGGACTATATAGGTTCCCTATTGGGCACTTGGACTATGTAGGTTTGTATCGGGCATTGGGACTATGTAGGTTAACTACCCGGCACTTGGACTATGTAGGTTACCTAGCGGGCACTTGCTCTATGTACATACCCTAGCTGGCACTTGGACTATGTAGGTTACCTAGCGGGCCCTTGGACTATCTAGGTTAGCTAGCGGGCACTTGAACTATGTAGGTTAACTAGTGGGCCCTTAGACTATCTAGGTTAGCTAACGGACACTTGGACAATATAGGTTAATTAGCCCGTACTTGGACTATGTAGGTCAACTAACGGGCCCTTGGACTATCTAGGTTAGCTAAGGGGCACTTGGATTATGTAGGTTAACTAGCGGGCACTTGGAAAATGTAGGTTAACTAGCGGACACTTGGACGATCTAGGTTAACTAGCGGGCCCTTTCACTATGTAGGTTAACTAGCGGTCCCTTGGACTATGTAGGTTAACTAGCGGGCACTTGGACGATCTAGGTTAACTAGCGGGCACTTGGACTATGTAGGTTAACAAACGGGCACTTGGACGATCTAGGTTAACTAGCGGGCAATTGGACTATCTAGTTTAACTAGCGGGCACTTGGACAATCTAGGTTAACTAGCAGGCCCTGGGCTATGTAGGTTAACTAGCGGGCACTTGGACTATGTAGGTTAACTAGCAGGCACTTGAACTATCAGGTTAACCAGCGGTCACTTGGACTATGTAGGTAACCTAGCGGGAACTTGGACTGTCTAGGTTACCTAGTGGGCACTTGGACTATCTAGGATAACAAACGGGCACTTGGACTATGTACGTCCCCTAGCGGGCACTTGGAATATCTAGGTTAACTAGAGGGCACTTGGACTATGTAGGTTAACTAGCGGGCACTTGGACTATCTAAGTTAAGTAGAGGACCTTGGACTATGTAGGTTAACTAGCGGGCACTTGGACTATCTAGATTAACTAGCGGGCACTTGGATGATGCAGGTTCCCTAGTGGGCACTTGGACTATCTAGGTTCCCTAACGGGCACTTGGACTATGTAGGTTCCCTAGCGGGCACTTAGACTATGTAAGTCCCTTAGCGGGCGCTTGGACTATGTAGGTTCCCTATTGCGCACTTGGACTATGTAGGTTAACTTGCAGGCCCTTGGACTATGTAGGTTAACTGGCGAGCACTTAGACTATCTAGGTTACCTAGCAGGCACTTGGACTATGTACGTCCCCTAGTGGGCACTTGGACTATCTAGGATAACTAACGGGCACTTGGACTATCTAGGTTAACGTACGGGCACTTGGACTATCTAGGTTACCTAGCGGGCACTTGGACTATGTAGGTTACCTAGCGGGCACTTGGACTATCTAGGTTAGCTAACGGGCACTTGGACTATGCAGGATACCTAGTGGGCCCTTGGACTATATAGGTTAACGAACGGGCACTTGGACTATGTAGGTTACCTAGCAGGCACTTGGACTGTCTAGGGTACCTAGCAGGCACTTGGACTATCTAGGATAACATACGGGCACTTGGACTATCTAGGTTACCTAGCGGGCACTTGGACTATCTAGGTTACCTAACGGGCACTTGGACTATGCAGGATACCTAGTGGGAACTTGGACTGTCTAGGTTACCTAGCGGGCACTTGGACTATCTAGGTTACCTAGCGGGCACTTGGACTCTAAAGGTTACCTTGCGGGACCTTGGACTATGTAGGTTACCTAGCGGGCACTTGGACTATCTATGCTATTAACGGGCACTTGGACTATGTAAGTAACCTAGCGGGCACTTGGACAGTCTAGGTTACCTAGCGGGCACATGGACTTCTAGGTTAACGAACGGGCACTTGGACTATGTAGGTTAGGTAGCGGGCACTTGGACTATCTATGCTATTAACGGGCACTTGGACTATGTAGGTAACCTAGCGGGCACTTGGACAGTCTAGGTTACCTAGCGTGCACTTGGACTATCTAGATTAACGAACGGGCACTTGGGCTATCTAGGTTAGGTAACGGGCATTTGGACTATCTAGGTTACCTAGCGGTAACTTGGACAATGTAGGTTACCTAGGGGGAACTTGGACTATCTAGGTTACCTAACGGGCACGTGGACTATCTCGGTTACATAGCGGGTACTTGGAGTAGGTAGGTTACCTAGCGGGCCTTTGGACTATGTAGGTTACCTTGTGGGCACTTGGACTATCTAGGTAAACTAGCGGATTCTGGACTATGTAGATTAACTAGCGGGCATTTGGACAATGCAGGTTCCCTTGCGGGCACTTTGACTATGTAGGTTCCCTAGCGGGCACTTGGACTATATATGTTCCCTACGGGCACTTGGACTATCTAAGTTCCCTAACAGGCACTTGGAATATGTAGGTTCCCTATCGGGCACTTGGATTATGTAAGTTCCCTAGCGGGCACTTGGACTATGTGGGTTTCCTGGCGGGCATTTGGGCTATCTAGGTTACCTACCGGGCACTTGGACTCTATCGGTTCCCTAGCGGGCACTTGGATTATATAGGTTCCCTATCGGCCACTTGGACTATGTAGGTTAACTAGAGGGCATTTGGACTATGTAGGTAACCTTGCGGGCACTTGGACTCTGTAGGTTCCCTATCGGGAACTTGGAGAATGTAGGTTAACTAGGGGGCACTAGGACTATGTAGGTTACCTAGCGGGCCCTTGGAATATCTAGGTTACCTAGCGGGCATTTGGACTATGTAGGCTCCCTAGCGGTAATTTGGAGTATATAAATTACCTAGCGGGCACTTAGAATTTGTAGGTTACCTAGTGGGCACTTGGACTATCTAGGTTACCTATCGGGCACTAGGACTATCTAGGTTAACTAAAAGTCACTTGGAGTATGTAGGTTCCCTAGCGGGCCCTTGGACTATGTGGGTTCCCTAGCGGGCATTTGGACTATCTAGGTTACCTAACGGGCACTTGGACTATGTAGGTTCCCTAGCGAGCACTTGGATTATGTAGGTTCCCTATCGGGCACTTGGAATATGTAGGTTAACTAGCGGGCATTTGGACTATGTAGGTTACCTAGCGGGCACTTGGAGTATCTACGTTAGCTAACAGGAACTTGGACTATCTAGGTTACCTAGCGGGCACTTGGACTATCTTAGTTAGCTAAAATGAACTTGGACTATCTAGGTTACGTAGCGGGCACTAGGACTATGTAGGTTACATAACGGGCACTTGGACTATGTAGGTTAACTAGCGGACACTTGGACGATCTAGGTTAACTAGCCGGCACTTGGAATATCTAGGTTAACTAGCGGGCACTTGGACTATCTAGGTTAACTAGCGGGTTCTTGGACTATGTAGGTTAACTAGCGGGCCCTTGGACTATGTAGGTTAACAAACGGGCACTTGGACGATCTAGGTTAACTAGCGGGCAATTGGACTATCTAGTTTAACTAGCGGGCACTTGGACTATCTAGGTTAACTAGCGGGCACTTGGACGATGCAGGTTCCCTAACGGGTACTTTGCCTATGTAGGTTCCCTAGCGGGAACTTGGACTATATAGATTCCCTATGGGCACTTGGACTCTCTAGTTTCCCTAAAGGGCACTTGGATTATGTAGGTTCCCTAGCGGGCACTTGGACTATGCAGATTCCGTATCGGGCACTTGGACTATGTAGGTTATCTAGCTGGCCCTTGGACTCTCTAGGTTACCTGGCGAGCACTTGGACGATGCAGGTTCCCTAGTGGGCACTTGGGCTGTCAAGGTTCCCTAACGGGCACTTGGACTGTGTAGGTTCCATAGGGGTCACTTGGACTATATAGGTTCCCTATTGGGCACTTGGACTATGTAGGTTTGTATCGGGCATTGGGACTATGTAGGTTAACTACCCGGCACTTGGACTATGTAGGTTACCTAGCGGGCACTTGCTCTATGTACATACCCTAGCTGGCACTTGGACTATGTAGGTTACCTAGCGGGCCCTTGGACTATCTAGGTTAGCTAGCGGGCACTTGAACTATGTAGGTTAACTAGTGGGCCCTTAGACTATCTAGGTTAGCTAACGGACACTTGGACAATATAGGTTAATTAGCCCGTACTTGGACTATGTAGGTCAACTAACGGGCCCTTGGACTATCTAGGTTAGCTAAGGGGCACTTGGATTATGTAGGTTAACTAGCGGGCACTTGGAAAATGTAGGTTAACTAGCGGACACTTGGACGATCTAGGTTAACTAGCGGGCCCTTTCACTATGTAGGTTAACTAGCGGTCCCTTGGACTATGTAGGTTAACTAGCGGGCACTTGGAAGATCTAGGTTAACTAGCGGGCACTTGGACTATGTAGGTTAGCTAGCGGGCACTTGAACTATGTATGTTAACTAGTGGGCCCTTAGACTATCTAGGTTAGCTAGCGGGCACTTGGACTATGTAGGTTAAAGAGCGGGTATTTCGACTATGTAGGTGCCCTAGCGGGCATTTGGACTAAATAGATTACCTAGGGGGCACTTGGACATTGTAGGTTACATAACGGGCACTTGAACTATCTAGGTTACCTAGCGTGCACTTGAACTATCTACGTTACCTAGCGGGTACTTGGACTATCTAGGTTAACTAGCGGGCACTTGGACTATCTAGGTTAACTAACGGGCACTTGGACTATGTAAGTTCCCTAGCGGGCACTTGGATTATGTAGGTTCCCTATCAGGCACTTGGACTATGTAGGTTACTAGCGGGCATTTGGACTATGTAGGTTACCTAACGGGCACTTGGACTATCTAGGTTATGTAACGGGCACTTGGACTATCTAGGTTACCTAGTGGGAACTTGGACTATGTAGGTTACTTAGCGGGCACTTTGACTATCTTGGTTATTTAGCGGGCACTTGGACTATGTAGGTTAACTAGCGGACACTTGGACGAACTAGGTTAAGGAGCGGGTCCTTGGACTATGTAGGTTACCTAGCGGGCACATGGACTATCTAGGTTAGCTAACAGGAACTTGGACTATCTAGGTTACCTAGCGGGCACTTTGACTATTTAGGTCACCTAGCGGGCACTTGGACTATCTAGGTTACCTAACGGGCACTTGGACTATGCAGGTAACCTAGCGGGCACTTGGACTGTCTAGGTAACATAGCGGCGACATGGATTTCTAGGTTAACGAACGGGCACTTGTACTATGTAGGTTGCCTAGCGGGTACTTGGACGATCTATGTTAGGTAACGGGCACTAGGACTATGTAGGTTACCTAGCGGGAACTAGGACTATGTAGGTAACCTAGGGGGCACATGGACTATCTAGGTTTCTTAACGGGCACTTGGATGATCTAGGTTAACTAGCGGGCACTTGGACTATTTAGGTTAACTAGCGGGCACTTGGACTATCTAAGTTAACTAGCGGGCACTTGGGCGATGCAGGTTCTCTTGCGGGCACTTGGACTATCTAGGTTCCCTAACGGGCACTTGGACTATGTAGGTTCCCTAGCGGGCACTTGGACTATGTAAGTCCCTTAGCGGGCACTTGGACTATGTTTGTTTCCTATCTGGCACTTGGACTATGGTGGTTAACTAGCGGGCCCTTGGACTATGTAGGTTAACTAGCGGGCACTTAGACTATCTAGGTTACCTAGCGGGCACTTGGACTATGTACATACCCTAGCGGGCACTTTGACTATCTAAGTTACCTAGCGGGCACATGGACAATGTACGTCCCCTAGTGGGCACTTGGACTATCTAAGTTACTTAGCGGGCACTTGGACTATGTAGGTTAACTAGAGGGCACTGGGAATATGTAGGTTAACTAGCGGACACTTGGACGATCTAGGTTAACTAGGGGGCCCTTGCACTATGTAGGTTAACTAGCGGGTCCTTGGATTATGTAGGTTTACTAGCAGGCACTTGGACTATCTAGGTTAACTAGCGGGCACTTGGACTATGTAGTTTCCCTAGCGGGCATTTGGACTATTTAGGTTACCTAGCGGGAAATTGGACTATGTAGGTTGCCTAGCGGGCACTTGGATTATGTAGGTTCCCTATCGGGCACTTGGACTATGTAGGTTAACTAGCGGGCACTTGGATTGTCAAGGTTACCTAGTGGGCACTTTGAAGATCTAGGTTAGCAAACGGGCACTTGGAATATGTAGGTTACCTAGCAGGCACTTGGACTGTCTAGGTTACTTAGCGGGCACTTGGACTATCTAGGTTAACGAACGGGCACTTGGACTATGTGGTTACCTAGCGGGCACTTGGACTATCTCTGTTAGCTAACGGGCACTTGGACTATCTAAGTTACCTAGTTGGCACTTGGACTACGTAGGTTCCCTAGCGGGCACTTGGTCTCTGTATGTTCCCTAGCGGGCACTTGGACTATGTATGTTCCCTACGGACACTTGAACTATGTAAGTTAACTACCGGGCACTTGGACTATGTAGGTTAACAAGCGGGCCTTTGGACTATCTAGGTTACTTAGCGGGCACTTGGACTATGTAGGTTAACTACCGGGCACTTGCACTATCTAGGTTCCCGAACGGGCATTTCGACTATGTAGGTAACCTAGCGGGCACTTGGACAGTCTAGGTTACCTAGCGGGCACTTGGACTTATAGGTTAACGAACGGGCACTTGGACTATGTATGTTGCATAGCGGGCAATTGGACTATCAAGGTTAGGTAACGGGCACTTGGACTATCTAGGTTACCTAGCGGGAACTAGGACTATGTAAGTAACCTAGCGGGCACTTGGACTATCTAGGTTACCTAACGGGCACTTGGACTATCTAGGTTACCTAGCGGGAACTTGGACTATGTAGGTTACCTAGCGGGCACTTGGACTATCTAGGTTACCTAACGGGCACTTGGACTATCTAGGTTTCTTAGCGGGCACTTGGACTATGTAGGTTAACTAGCGGGACCTTCGACTATCTAGGTTACCTAGCGGGCACTTGAACTATGTAGGTTACGTAGCGGGCACGTGGACTATCTAGGTTAACGAAAGGGCACTTGGACTATGTAGGTTACCTAGCGGGCACTTGGATTTTCTAGGTTAGCTAACAGGAACTTGGAATATCTAGGTTACCTAGCGGGCACTAGGACTATGAAGGTTCCCTAGCGGGCACAAGGATTATCTAGGTTACCTAGCGGGCACTTGGACTATGTATGTTAACTAGAGGGCATTTGGACTATGTAGGTTACCTAGCAGGCACTTGGACTATATAGGTTCCCTATCGGGCACTTGGAAAATGTAGGTTAACTAGGGGGCACTAGGACTATGTAGGTTACCTAGCGGGCCCATAGACTATCTAGGTTACCTAGCGGGCATTTGGACTGTATAGGCTCCCTAGCGTTTATTTGGACTATAAAGATTATTTAGCGGGCATTTAGACTTTGTAGGTTACCTAGCGGGCACTTGGACTATCTAGGTTACCTAGCAGGCACTTGAACTATCAACGTTACCTAGCGGGTTCTTGGAGTATGTAGGTTACCTACCGGGCTGTTGGACAATCTAGGTTACCTAGCGGGCACTTGGACTATCTAGGTTAACTAACGGGCACTTGGACTATGTAGGTTCCCTAGCGGGCACTTGGATTATGTAGGTTCCGTGTCGGGCACTTGGGCTATGTAGGTTAACTAGCGGGCATTTGGAACATGTTGGTTACCTAGCGGGCACTTGGACTATGTAGGTTCCCTATCGGGCACTTGGAGAATGTAGGTTAACTAGGGGGCACTAGGACAATGTAGGTTACCTAGCGGGCCCTTGGACTATCTAGGTTACCTAGGGGGAACCTGGACTATGTAGGTTAACTAGTGGGCACTTGGACTATCTACGTTACCTAGCAGGCACTTGGACTATGTACGTTCCCAAACAGGCCCTTGGACTATCTACGTTACCTAGCGGGCACTTAGACTATGTACGTTACCTAGCGGGCACTTGGAGTATGTACGTTTCCTAGCGGGTACTAGGACTAGATAGGTTCCCTAGCGGGCACTTGGTCTATCTAGGTTAACTAGCGGGCACTTGGACTATCTAGGTTCACTAGCGGACATTTGGACTATTAGGGCCCCTAGCGGGTATTTGGATTATATTGGTTACCTAGCGGGCACTTGGACTATGTAGGTTTCCTATCGGGCACTTGGAAAATGTAGGTTAACTAGGGGGCACTAGGACTATGTAGGTTACCTAGCGGGCCCATAGACTATCTAGGTTACCTAGCGGGCATTTGGACTATGTAGGCTCCCTAGCGTTTATTTGGACTATATAGATTATTTAGCGGGCACTTAGACTTTGTAGGTTACCTAGCGGGCACTTGGACTATCTAGGTTACCTAGCAGGCACTTGAACTATCTACATTACCTAGCAGGTACTTGGAGTATGTAGGTTACCTACCGGGCTGTTGGACAATCTAGGTTACCTAGCGGGCACATGGACTATCTAGGTTAACTAACGGGCACTTGGACTATGTAGGTTCCCTAGCGGGCACTTGGATTATGTAGGTTCCGTATCGGGCACTTGGACTATGTAGGTTAAGTAGCGCGCATTTGGACTATGTAGGTTACCTAGCGGGCACTTGGACTATGTAGGTTCCCTATCGGGCATTTGGACTATGTAGGTTACCTAGTGGGCCCTTGGACTATCTAGGTTACCTAGGGGGAACCTGGACTATGTAGGTTAACTAGTGGGCACTTGGACTATCTAGGTTACCTAGCAGGCACTTGGAGTATGTAGGTTAACTAGCGAGCACTTGGACTATCTAGGTTACCTAGCGGGCAGTTGGACTATGTACGTTCCCTAGCGGGCACTTGGACTATCTATGTTACCTAGCGGGCACTTGGACTATGTACGTTTCCTAGAGGGTACTTGGACTAGATAGGTTCCCTAGCGGGTACTTGGTCTATCTAGGTTAACCAGCGGGCACTTGGACTATCTAGGTTAACTAGCGAGCACTTGGACTATCTAGGTTAACGAACGGGCACTTGGACTATGTACGTAACCTAGCGGGCACTTGGACAGTCTAGGTTACCTAGCGGGCACTTGGACTATATAGGTTAACGAACGGGCACTTGGAGTATGTAGGTTACCTAGCGGGCACTTGGATTATGTAGGATCCCTATCGGACATTTGGACTTCTTAGGTTACCTAGCGGGCACTTGGAATTTCTAGGTTAACTAGCGGGCACTTGGACTATCTAGGTCAACTAGCGGGCCCTTGTACTATGTAGGTTAACTAGCGAGCACTTGGACTACGTAGGTTAACTAGCGTGCACTTGGACTATCTAGGTTAACTAGCGGGCACTTGGATGCTCAATGTTAACTAGCGGTCACTTGGACTATCTAGGTTAGCTAACGGGCACTTGGACTAAGTACGTCTCCTAGTGGGCACTTGGACACTGTAGGTTAACTAATGGGCACTAGGACTATCTAGGTTAACTAGCGGGCACTTGGACTATCTAGGTTACCTTGCCGGCACTTGGACTATGTACGTTCCCTAGTGGGCACTTGGAATATCTATGTTACCTAGCGGGCACTTGGACTATGTACGTTTCCTAGCGGGTACTTGGACTAGATATGTTCCCTAGCGGGCAGTTGGTCTATCTAGGTTAACTAGCAGGCACTTGGACTATCTAGGTTAACTAGTGAGCACTTGGACTATCTAGGTTAACTAGCGGGCATTTGGACTATTAGGGCCCCTAGCGGGCATTTGGACTATATTGGTTACTTAGCGGGCACTTGGTCTATGTAGGTTAACTAGCGGGCACTTGGACTATCTAGGTTAACTAGCAGGCCCTTGAACGATGTAGGTTAACTAGCGGTCCCTTGGACTATGTAGGTTAATAGCGGGCCCTTGGACTATGTAGGTTACCTAGCGGGCACTTGGACGATCTAGGTTAACTATCGGGTACTTGGACTATGTAGGTTAACTAGCGGGCCCTTGGACTATGTAGATTAACTAGCGGCACTTGGACTATCTACATTAACTAGCGGGCCCTTGGACTATGTAGATTCCCTAGCGAGCACTTGGACTATGTATGTTCCAGCGCGGGCTCTTGGAATATGTAGGTTCCAGAGCGGGCACTTGGACTCACTAAATTCTCTAGCGGGCACTTGTACTATGTAGATTAACTAGTGGACACTTGGACGATCTAGGTTAACTAGCGGGTACTTGGACTATGTAGGTTAACTTGCGGGCCCTTGAACTATGTAGATTAACTAGCGGAACTTGGACTATCTGCATTAACTAGCGGGCCCTTGTAGTATGTAGATTCCCTAGCGGGCACTTGGACTATGTATGTTCCCTAGCGGGCACTTGGGCTATGTATGTTCCCTATGGACACTTGAACTATGTAAGTTAACTACCGGGCACTTGGATTATGTAGGTTAACTAGCGGGCCCTTGGACTATCTAGGTTACCTAGCGGGCGCTTAGACTATGTAGATTAACTAGCGGCACTTGAACTATCTACGTTAACTAGCGAGCCCTTGGACTATGTAGATTCCCTAGCGGGCATTTGGACTATATAGATATACTAGCGGGCACTTAGACTTTGTAGGTTACCTAGAGGACACTTGGACTATCTAGGTTAACTAGCGAGCACTTGGACTATCTAGGTTAACGAACGGGCACTTGGACTATGTAGGTATCCTAGTGGGCACTTGGACAGTCTAGGTTACCTAGCGGGCACTTGGACTATATAGGTTAACGAACGGGCACTTGGACTATGTAGGTTACCTAGCGGGCACTTGGACTATGTAGGATCCCTATCGGACATTTGGACTTCTTAGGTTACCTAGCGGGCACTTGGAATTTCTAGGTTAACTAGCGGGCACTTGGAGTATCTAGGTCAACTAGCGGGCCCTTGCACTATGTAGGTTAACTAGCGAGCACTTGGACTATCTAGGTTAACTAGCGGACCTTGGACTACGTAGGTTAACTAGCGTGCACTTGGACTATCTAGGTTAACTAACGGGCCCTTGGATGCTCAATGTTAACTAGCGGTCACTTGGACTATCTAGGTTAGCTAACGGGCACTTGGACCAAGTGTGTCCCCTAGGGGGCACTTGGACACTCTAGGTTAACTAACGGGCACTAGGACTATCTAGGTTAACTAGCGGGCACTTGGACTATCTAGGTTACCTAGCTGGCACTAGGACTATGAAGGTTCCCTAGCGGGCACTAGGATTATCTAGGTTACCTAGCGGGCACTTGGACTATGTAGGTCAACTAGCGGGCACTTGGATTATGTAGGTTCCTTATCGGGCCCTTGGACTATGTAGGTTAACTAGAGGGCATTTGGACTATGTATTTTACCTAGCAGGCACTTGGACTATGTAGGTTTCCTATCGGGTACTTGGAAAATGTTGTTTAACTAGGGGGCACTAGGAATATGTAGGTTACCTAGCGGGCACATAGACTATCTAGGTTACCTAGCAGGCATTTGGACTATGTAGGCTCCCTAGCGTTTATTTGGACTATATAGATTATTTAGCGGGCACTTAGACTTTGTAGGTTACCTAGCGGGCACTTTGACTATCTAGGTTACCTGGCAGGCACTTGAACTATCTACGTTACCTAGCGGGTACTTGGAGTATGTAGGTTACCTACCGGGCTGTTGGACAATCTAGGTTACCTAGCGGGCACATGGACTATCTAGGTTAACTAACGGGCACTTGGACTATGTAGGTTCCCTAGCGGGCACTTGGATTATGTAGGTTCCGTATCGGGCACTTGGACTATGTAGGTTAAGTAGCGCGCATTTGGACTATGTAGGTTACCTAGCGGGCACTTGGACTATGTAGGTTCCCTATCGGGCATTTGGACTATGTAGGTTACCTAGTGGGCCCTTGGACTATCTAGGTTACCTAGGGGGAACCTGGACTATGTAGGTTAACTAGTGGGCACTTGGACTATCTAGGTTACCTAGCAGGCACTTGGAGTATGTAGGTTAACTAGCGAGCACTTGGACTATCTAGGTTACCTAGCGGGCAGTTGGACTATGTACGTTCCCTAGCGGGCACTTGGACTATCTATGTTACCTAGCGGGCACTTGGACTATGTACGTTTCCTAGAGGGTACTTGGACTAGATAGGTTCCCTAGCGGGTACTTGGTCTATCTAGGTTAACCAGCGGGCACTTGGACTATCTAGGTTAACTAGCGAGCACTTGGACTATCTAGGTTAACGAACGGGCACTTGGACTATGTACGTAACCTAGCGGGCACTTGGACAGTCTAGGTTACCTAGCGGGCACTTGGACTATATAGGTTAACGAACGGGCACTTGGAGTATGTAGGTTACCTAGCGGGCACTTGGATTATGTAGGATCCCTATCGGACATTTGGACTTCTTAGGTTACCTAGCGGGCACTTGGAATTTCTAGGTTAACTAGCCGGCACTTGGACTATCTAGGTCAACTAGCGGGCCCTTGTACTATGTAGGTTAACTAGCGAGCACTTGGACTACGTAGGTTAACTAGCGTGCACTTGGACTATCTAGGTTAACTAGCGGGCACTTGGATGCTCAATGTTAACTAGCGGTCACTTGGACTATCTAGGTTAGCTAACGGGCACTTGGACTAAGTACGTCTCCTAGTGGGCACTTGGACACTCTAGGTTAACTAATGGGCACTAGGACTATCTAGGTTAACTAGCGGGCACTTGGACTATCTAGGTTACGTAGCTGGCACTAGGACTATGAAGGTTCCCTAGCGGGCACTAGGATTATGTAGGTTACCTAGTGGGCACTTGGACTATGTAGGTCAACTTGCGGGCACTTGGACTATGTAGGTTCCCTATCGGGCACTTGGACTATGTAGGTTAACTAGAGGGCATTTGGACTATGTAGGTTACCTAGCAGGCACTTGGACTATGTAGGTTTCCTATCGGGCACTTGGAAAATGTAGGTTAACTAGGGGGCACTAGGACTATGTAGGTTACCTAGCGGGCCCATAGACTATCTAGGTTACCTAGAGGGCATTTGGACTATGTAGGCTCCCTAGCGTTTATTTGGACTATATAGATTATTTAGCGGGCACTTAGACTTTGTAGGTTACCTAGCGGGCACTTTGACTATCTAGGTCACCTAGCAGGAACTTGAACTATCTCCGTCACCTAGCGGGTACTTGGAGTATGTAGGTTACCTCCCGGGCTGTTGGACAATCTAGGTTACCTAGCGGGCACATGCACTATCTAGGTTAACTAACGGGCACTTGGACTATGTAGGTTCCCTAGCGGGCACTTGGATTATGTAGGTTCCCTACCGGGCACTATGACAATGTAGGGTACCTAGCGGGCCCTTCGACTATCTAGGTTACCTAGGGGGAAGCTGGACCATGTAGGGTAACTAGTGGGCACTTGGACTATCTACGTTACCTAGCAGGCACTTGGACTATGTACGTTCCCAAGCAGGCCCTTGGACTATCTACGTTACCCAGCGGGCACTTAGACTATGTACGTTACCTAGCGAGCACTTGGAGTATGTACGTTTCCTAGCGGGTACTTGGACTAGATTGGTTCCCTAGCGGGCACTTGGTCTATCTAGGTTAACTAGCGGGCACTTGGACTATCTAGGTTAACTAGCGGACATTTGGACTATTAGGGCCCCTAGCGGGCTTTTGGACTATATTGGTTACCTAGCAGGCACTTGGACTATGTAGGTTAACGAAAGGGCACTTGGACTATGTAGGTAACCTAGTGGTCACTTGAAATGTCTAGGTTACCTGGCGGGCACTTGGACTATGTAGGTTAACTAGCGGGCACTTGAACTATCTAGGTTAACTAGCAGGCCCTTGGACGATGTAGGTTATCTAGCGGGCCCTTGGACTATGTAGGTTAACTAGCGGGCCCTTGGACTATGTAGGTGACATAGAGGGCACTTGGACGATCTAGGTTAACTAGCGGGTACTTGGACTATGTAGGTTAACTAGCGGGCCCTTGGACTATGTAGATTAACTAGCGGCACTTGGACTATCTACATTAACTAGCGGGCCCTTGGACTATGTAGATTTCCTAGCGGGCACTTGGACTGTATATGTTCCAGAGCGGGCACTTGGACTATGTAGGTTCCCTAGCAGTCACTTGGACTATGTAGGTTCCAGAGCGGGCACTTGGACTATCTAGGTTCCCTAGCGGGCACTTGTACTATGTAGGTTAATTAGCGGACACTTGGACGATCTAGGTTAACTAGCGGGTACTTGGATTATGTAGGTTAACCAGCGGGCCCTTGAACTATGTAGATTAACTCGCGGCACTTGGACTATCTACATTAACTAGCGGGCACTGGGACTATGTAGGCTAACTAGGGGGGTCTTGGACTATGTAGGTTCCCTAGCGGGCACTTGGACTCTATATGTTCCCTACGGACACTTGAACTATGTAAGTTAACTACCGGGTACTTGGACTATGTAGGTTAAGTAGAGGGCCCTTGGTCTACCTAGGTTACCTAGCGGGCTCTTGAACTATGTAGGTTAACTACCGGGCACTTGCACTATCTACGTTACCGAACGGGCATTTGGACTATGTAGGTAACCTAGCGGTCACTTGCAGAGTCTAGGTTACCTAGCGTCACTTGGACTTCTAGGTTAAAGAACGGGCACTTGGACTATGTATGTTGCATAGCGGGCAATTGGACTATCTAGGTTAGGTAACGGGCACGAGAACTATCTAGGTTACCTAGCTGACACTTGAACTATCTACGTTATAGCGGGTTCTTGGAGTATGTAGGTTACCTAGCGGGCTGTTGGACTATCTAGGTTACCAAGCGGGCACTTGGACTATCTAGTTTAACTAACGGACACTTGGACTATGTAGGTTCCCTAGCAGGCCCGTGGACTAGGTAAATTCCCTTGCGGGCACTTGGACTATGTGGGTTTCATGGCGGGCATTTGCACTATCTAGGTTACCTAACGGGCACTTGGACTATGTAGGTTCCCTAGCGGGCACTTGAATTATGTAGGTTCCCTATCGGGCACTTGGACTATGTAGGTTATCTAGCAGGCACTTGGACTATGTAGGTTCCCTATCGGGCACTTGGAGAATGTAGGTTAACTAGGGGGCACTAGGACTATGTAGGTTTCCTAGCGGGCCCTTGGACTACCTAGGTTACCTAGCGGGCATTTGGACTATGTAGGCTCCCTAGTTGTCAATTGGATTATATAGATTACCTAGCGGGCACTTAGACTTTGTAGGTTACCTAGCGGGCACTTGAACTATCTACGTTACCTAGCGGGTACTTGGAGTATGTAGGTTACCTACCGGGCTGTTGGACTTTCTAGGTTACCTAGCGGGCACAGGGAATATCTAGGTTAACTAACGGGCACTTGGACTATGTAGGTTCCCATACGGGCCCTTGGACTATGTAAGTTCCCTAGCGGGCACTTGGACTATGTGGGTTCCCTTGCGGGCATTTGGACTATCTAGGTTACCTAACGGGCATTTGGACAATGTAGGTTCCCTAGCGGGCACTTGGATTATATAGGTTCCCTATCGGGCACTTGGACTATGTAGGTTAACTAGCGGGCATTTGGACTATGTAGGTTACCTAGCGGGCACTTGGACTATGTAGGTTCCCTATCAGGCATTTGGACTATGTAGGTTACCTAGTGGGCCGTTGGATTTTCTAGGTTAGCTAACAGGAACTTGGAATATCTAGGTTACCTAGCGGGCACTAGGACTATGAAGGTTCCCTAGCGGGCACAAGGATTATCTAGGTTACCTAGCGGGCACTTGGACTATGTATGTTAACTAGAGGGCATTTGGACTATGTAGGTTACCTAGCAGGCACTTGGACTATATAGGTTCCCTATCGGGCACTTGGAAAATGTAGGTTAACTAGGGGGCACTAGGACTATGTAGGTTACCTAGCGGGCCCATAGACTATCTAGGTTACCTAGCGGGCATTTGGACTGTATAGGCTCCCTAGCGTTTATTTGGACTATAAAGATTATTTAGCGGGCATTTAGACTTTGTAGGTTACCTAGCGGGCACTTGGACTATCTAGGTTACCTAGCAGGCACTTGAACTATCAACGTTACCTAGCGGGTTCTTGGAGTATGTAGGTTACCTACCGGGCTGTTGGACAATCTAGGTTACCTAGCGGGCACTTGGACTATCTAGGTTAACTAACGGGCACTTGGACTATGTAGGTTCCCTAGCGGGCACTTGGATTATGTAGGTTCCGTGTCGGGCACTTGGGCTATGTAGGTTAACTAGCGGGCATTTGGAACATGTTGGTTACCTAGCGGGCACTTGGACTATGTAGGTTCCCTATCGGGCACTTGGAGAATGTAGGTTAACTAGGGGGCACTAGGACAATGTAGGTTACCTAGCGGGCCCTTGGACTATCTAGGTTACCTAGGGGGAACCTGGACTATGTAGGTTAACTAGTGGGCACTTGGACTATCTACGTTACCTAGCAGGCACTTGGACTATGTACGTTCCCAAACAGGCCCTTGGACTATCTACGTTACCTAGCGGGCACTTAGACTATGTACGTTACCTAGCGGGCACTTGGAGTATGTACGTTTCCTAGCGGGTACTAGGACTAGATAGGTTCCCTAGCGGGCACTTGGTCTATCTAGGTTAACTAGCGGGCACTTGGACTATCTAGGTTCACTAGCGGACATTTGGACTATTAGGGCCCCTAGCGGGTATTTGGATTATATTGGTTACCTAGCGGGCACTTGGACTATGTAGGTTTCCTATCGGGCACTTGGAAAATGTAGGTTAACTAGGGGGCACTAGGACTATGTAGGTTACCTAGCGGGCCCATAGACTATCTAGGTTACCTAGCGGGCATTTGGACTATGTAGGCTCCCTAGCGTTTATTTGGACTATATAGATTATTTAGCGGGCACTTAGACTTTGTAGGTTACCTAGCGGGCACTTGGACTATCTAGGTTACCTAGCAGGCACTTGAACTATCTACATTACCTAGCAGGTACTTGGAGTATGTAGGTTACCTACCGGGCTGTTGGACAATCTAGGTTACCTAGCGGGCACATGGACTATCTAGGTTAACTAACGGGCACTTGGACTATGTAGGTTCCCTAGCGGGCACTTGGATTATGTAGGTTCCGTATCGGGCACTTGGACTATGTAGGTTAAGTAGCGCGCATTTGGACTATGTAGGTTACCTAGCGGGCACTTGGACTATGTAGGTTCCCTATCGGGCATTTGGACTATGTAGGTTACCTAGTGGGCCCTTGGACTATCTAGGTTACCTAGGGGGAACCTGGACTATGTAGGTTAACTAGTGGGCACTTGGACTATCTAGGTTACCTAGCAGGCACTTGGAGTATGTAGGTTAACTAGCGAGCACTTGGACTATCTAGGTTACCTAGCGGGCAGTTGGACTATGTACGTTCCCTAGCGGGCACTTGGACTATCTATGTTACCTAGCGGGCACTTGGACTATGTACGTTTCCTAGAGGGTACTTGGACTAGATAGGTTCCCTAGCGGGTACTTGGTCTATCTAGGTTAACCAGCGGGCACTTGGACTATCTAGGTTAACTAGCGAGCACTTGGACTATCTAGGTTAACGAACGGGCACTTGGACTATGTACGTAACCTAGCGGGCACTTGGACAGTCTAGGTTACCTAGCGGGCACTTGGACTATATAGGTTAACGAACGGGCACTTGGAGTATGTAGGTTACCTAGCGGGCACTTGGATTATGTAGGATCCCTATCGGACATTTGGACTTCTTAGGTTACCTAGCGGGCACTTGGAATTTCTAGGTTAACTAGCGGGCACTTGGACTATCTAGGTCAACTAGCGGGCCCTTGTACTATGTAGGTTAACTAGCGAGCACTTGGACTACGTAGGTTAACTAGCGTGCACTTGGACTATCTAGGTTAACTAGCGGGCACTTGGATGCTCAATGTTAACTAGCGGTCACTTGGACTATCTAGGTTAGCTAACGGGCACTTGGACTAAGTACGTCTCCTAGTGGGCACTTGGACACTGTAGGTTAACTAATGGGCACTAGGACTATCTAGGTTAACTAGCGGGCACTTGGACTATCTAGGTTACCTTGCCGGCACTTGGACTATGTACGTTCCCTAGTGGGCACTTGGAATATCTATGTTACCTAGCGGGCACTTGGACTATGTACGTTTCCTAGCGGGTACTTGGACTAGATATGTTCCCTAGCGGGCAGTTGGTCTATCTAGGTTAACTAGCAGGCACTTGGACTATCTAGGTTAACTAGTGAGCACTTGGACTATCTAGGTTAACTAGCGGGCATTTGGACTATTAGGGCCCCTAGCGGGCATTTGGACTATATTGGTTACTTAGCGGGCACTTGGTCTATGTAGGTTAACTAGCGGGCACTTGGACTATCTAGGTTAACTAGCAGGCCCTTGAACGATGTAGGTTAACTAGCGGTCCCTTGGACTATGTAGGTTAATAGCGGGCCCTTGGACTATGTAGGTTACCTAGCGGGCACTTGGACGATCTAGGTTAACTATCGGGTACTTGGACTATGTAGGTTAACTAGCGGGCCCTTGGACTATGTAGATTAACTAGCGGCACTTGGACTATCTACATTAACTAGCGGGCCCTTGGACTATGTAGATTCCCTAGCGAGCACTTGGACTATGTATGTTCCAGCGCGGGCTCTTGGAATATGTAGGTTCCAGAGCGGGCACTTGGACTCACTAAATTCTCTAGCGGGCACTTGTACTATGTAGATTAACTAGTGGACACTTGGACGATCTAGGTTAACTAGCGGGTACTTGGACTATGTAGGTTAACTTGCGGGCCCTTGAACTATGTAGATTAACTAGCGGAACTTGGACTATCTGCATTAACTAGCGGGCCCTTGTAGTATGTAGATTCCCTAGCGGGCACTTGGACTATGTATGTTCCCTAGCGGGCACTTGGGCTATGTATGTTCCCTATGGACACTTGAACTATGTAAGTTAACTACCGGGCACTTGGATTATGTAGGTTAACTAGCGGGCCCTTGGACTATCTAGGTTACCTAGCGGGCGCTTAGACTATGTAGATTAACTAGCGGCACTTGAACTATCTACGTTAACTAGCGAGCCCTTGGACTATGTAGATTCCCTAGCGGGCATTTGGACTATATAGATATACTAGCGGGCACTTAGACTTTGTAGGTTACCTAGAGGACACTTGGACTATCTAGGTTAACTAGCGAGCACTTGGACTATCTAGGTTAACGAACGGGCACTTGGACTATGTAGGTATCCTAGTGGGCACTTGGACAGTCTAGGTTACCTAGCGGGCACTTGGACTATATAGGTTAACGAACGGGCACTTGGACTATGTAGGTTACCTAGCGGGCACTTGGACTATGTAGGATCCCTATCGGACATTTGGACTTCTTAGGTTACCTAGCGGGCACTTGGAATTTCTAGGTTAACTAGCGGGCACTTGGAGTATCTAGGTCAACTAGCGGGCCCTTGCACTATGTAGGTTAACTAGCGAGCACTTGGACTATCTAGGTTAACTAGCGGACCTTGGACTACGTAGGTTAACTAGCGTGCACTTGGACTATCTAGGTTAACTAACGGGCCCTTGGATGCTCAATGTTAACTAGCGGTCACTTGGACTATCTAGGTTAGCTAACGGGCACTTGGACCAAGTGTGTCCCCTAGGGGGCACTTGGACACTCTAGGTTAACTAACGGGCACTAGGACTATCTAGGTTAACTAGCGGGCACTTGGACTATCTAGGTTACCTAGCTGGCACTAGGACTATGAAGGTTCCCTAGCGGGCACTAGGATTATCTAGGTTACCTAGCGGGCACTTGGACTATGTAGGTCAACTAGCGGGCACTTGGATTATGTAGGTTCCTTATCGGGCCCTTGGACTATGTAGGTTAACTAGAGGGCATTTGGATTATGTATTTTACCTAGCAGGCACTTGGACTATGTAGGTTTCCTATCGGGTACTTGGAAAATGTTGTTTAACTAGGGGGCACTAGGAATATGTAGGTTACCTAGCGGGCACATAGACTATCTAGGTTACCTAGCGTTTATTTGGACTATGTAGGCTCCCTAGCGTTTATTTGGACTATATAGATTATTTAGCGGGCACTTAGACTTTGTAGGTTACCTAGCGGGCACTTTGACTATCTAGGTTACCTGGCAGGCACTTGAACTATCTACGTTACCTAGCGGGTACTTGGAGTATGTAGGTTACCTACCGGGCTGTTGGACAATCTAGGTTACCTAGCGGGCACATGGACTATATAGGTTAACTAACGGGCACTTGGACTATGTAGGTTCCCTAGCGGGCACTTGGATTATGTAGGTTCCGTATCGGGCACTTGGACTATGTAGGTTAAGTAGCGCGCATTTGGACTATGTAGGTTACCTAGCGGGCACTTGGACTATGTAGGTTCCCTATCGGGCATTTGGACTATGTAGGTTACCTAGTGGGCCCTTGGACTATCTAGGTTACCTAGGGGGAACCTGGACTATGTAGGTTAACTAGTGGGCACTTGGACTATCTAGGTTACCTAGCAGGCACTTGGAGTATGTAGGTTAACTAGCGAGCACTTGGACTATCTAGGTTACCTAGCGGGCACTTGGACTATGTACGTTCCCTAGCGGGCACTTGGACTATCTATGTTACCTAGCGGGCACTTGGACTATGTACGTTTCCTAGAGGGTACTTGGACTAGATAGGTTCCCTAGCGGGTACTTGGTCTATCTAGGTTAACCAGCGGGCACTTGGACTATCTAGGTTAACTAGCGAGCACTTGGACTATCTAGGTTAACGAACGGGCACTTGGACTATGTACGTAACCTAGCGGGCACTTGGACAGTCTAGGTTACCTAGCGGGCACTTGGACTATATAGGTTAACGAACGGGCACTTGGAGTATGTAGGTTACCTAGCGGGCACTTGGATTATGTAGGATCCCTATCGGACATTTGGACTTCTTAGGTTACCTAGCGGGCACTTGGAATTTCTAGGTTAACTAGCCGGCACTTGGACTATCTAGGTCAACTAGCGGGCCCTTGTACTATGTAGGTTAACTAGCGAGCACTTGGACTACGTAGGTTAACTAGCGTGCACTTGGACTATCTAGGTTAACTAGCGGGCACTTGGATGCTCAATGTTAACTAGCGGTCACTTGGACTATCTAGGTTAGCTAACGGGCACTTGGACTAAGTACGTCTCCTAGTGGGCACTTGGACACTCTAGGTTAACTAATGGGCACTAGGACTATCTAGGTTAACTAGCGGGCACTTGGACTATCTAGGTTACGTAGCTGGCACTAGGACTATGAAGGTTCCCTAGCGGGCACTAGGATTATGTAGGTTACCTAGTGGGCACTTGGACTATGTAGGTCAACTTGCGGGCACTTGGATTATGTAGGTTCCCTATCGGGCACTTGGACTATGTAGGTTAACTAGAGGGCATTTGGACTATGTAGGTTACCTAGCAGGCACTTGGATTATGTAGGTTTCCTATCGGGCACTTGGAAAATGTAGGTTAACTAGGGGGCACTAGGACTATGTAGGTTACCTAGCGGGCCCATAGACTATCTAGGTTACCTAGAGGGCATTTGGACTATGTAGGCTCCCTAGCGTTTATTTGGACTATATAGATTATTTAGCGGGCACTTAGACTTTGTAGGTTACCTAGCGGGCACTTTGACTATCTAGGTCACCTAGCAGGAACTTGAACTATCTCCGTCACCTAGCGGGTACTTGGAGTATGTAGGTTACCTCCCGGGCTGTTGGACAATCTAGGTTACCTAGCGGGCACATGCACTATCTAGGTTAACTAACCGGCACTTGGACTATGTAGGTTCCCTAGCGGGCACTTGGATTATGTAGGTTCCCTACCGGGCACTATGACAATGTAGGGTACCTAGCGGGCCCTTCGACTATCTAGGTTACCTAGGGGGAAGCTGGACCATGTAGGGTAACTAGTGGGCACTTGGACTATCTACGTTACCTAGCAGGCACTTGGACTATGTACGTTCCCAAGCAGGCCCTTGGACTATCTACGTTACCCAGCGGGCACTTAGACTATGTACGTTACCTAGCGAGCACTTGGAGTATGTACGTTTCCTAGCGGGTACTTGGACTAGATTGGTTCCCTAGCGGGCACTTGGTCTATCTAGGTTAACTAGCGGGCACTTGGACTATCTAGGTTAACTAGCGGACATTTGGACTATTAGGGCCCCTAGCGGGCATTTGGACTATATTGGTTACCTAGCAGGCACTTGGACTATGTAGGTTAACGAAAGGGCACTTGGACTATGTAGGTAACCTAGTGGTCACTTGAAATGTCTAGGTTACCTGGCGGGCACTTGGACTATGTAGGTTAACTAGCGGGCACTTGAACTATCTAGGTTAACTAGCAGGCCCTTGGACGATGTAGGTTATCTAGCGGGCCCTTGGACTATGTAGGTTAACTAGCGGGCCCTTGGACTATGTAGGTGACATAGAGGGCACTTGGACGATCTAGGTTAACTAGCGGGTACTTGGACTATGTAGGTTAACTAGCGGGCCCTTGGACTATGTAGATTAACTAGCGGCACTTGGACTATCTACATTAACTAGCGGGCCCTTGGACTATGTAGATTTCCTAGCGGGCACTTGGACTGTATATGTTCCAGAGCGGGCACTTGGACTATGTAGGTTCCCTAGCAGTCACTTGGACTATGTAGGTTCCAGAGCGGGCACTTGGACTATCTAGGTTCCCTAGCGGGCACTTGTACTATGTAGGTTAATTAGCGGACACTTGGACGATCTAGGTTAACTAGCGGGTACTTGGATTATGTAGGTTAACCAGCGGGCCCTTGAACTATGTAGATTAACTCGCGGCACTTGGACTATCTACATTAACTAGCGGGCACTGGGACTATGTAGGCTAACTAGGGGGGTCTTGGACTATGTAGGTTCCCTAGCGGGCACTTGGACTCTATATGTTCCCTACGGACACTTGAACTATGTAAGTTAACTACCGGGTACTTGGACTATGTAGGTTAAGTAGAGGGCCCTTGGTCTACCTAGGTTACCTAGCGGGCTCTTGAACTATGTAGGTTAACTACCGGGCACTTGCACTATCTACGTTACCGAACGGGCATTTGGACTATGTAGGTAACCTAGCGGTCACTTGCAGAGTCTAGGTTACCTAGCGTCACTTGGACTTCTAGGTTAAAGAACGGGCACTTGGACTATGTATGTTGCATAGCGGGCAATTGGACTATCTAGGTTAGGTAACGGGCACGAGAACTATCTAGGTTACCTAGCTGACACTTGAACTATCTACGTTATAGCGGGTTCTTGGAGTATGTAGGTTACCTAGCGGGCTGTTGGACTATCTAGGTTACCAAGCGGGCACTTGGACTATCTAGTTTAACTAACGGACACTTGGACTATGTAGGTTCCCTAGCAGGCCCGTGGACTAGGTAAATTCCCTTGCGGGCACTTGGACTATGTGGGTTTCATGGCGGGCATTTGCACTATCTAGGTTACCTAACGGGCACTTGGACTATGTAGGTTCCCTAGCGGGCACTTGAATTATGTAGGTTCCCTATCGGGCACTTGGACTATGTAGGTTATCTAGCAGGCACTTGGACTATGTAGGTTCCCTATCGGGCACTTGGAGAATGTAGGTTAACTAGGGGGCACTAGGACTATGTAGGTTTCCTAGCGGGCCCTTGGACTACCTAGGTTACCTAGCGGGCATTTGGACTATGTAGGCTCCCTAGTTGTCAATTGGATTATATAGATTACCTAGCGGGCACTTAGACTTTGTAGGTTACCTAGCGGGCACTTGAACTATCTACGTTACCTAGCGGGTACTTGGAGTATGTAGGTTACCTACCGGGCTGTTGGACTTTCTAGGTTACCTAGCGGGCACAGGGAATATCTAGGTTAACTAACGGGCACTTGGACTATGTAGGTTCCCATACGGGCCCTTGGACTATGTAAGTTCCCTAGCGGGCACTTGGACTATGTGGGTTCCCTTGCGGGCATTTGGACTATCTAGGTTACCTAACGGGCATTTGGACAATGTAGGTTCCCTAGCGGGCACTTGGATTATATAGGTTCCCTATCGGGCACTTGGACTATGTAGGTTAACTAGCGGGCATTTGGACTATGTAGGTTACCTAGCGGGCACTTGGACTATGTAGGTTCCCTATCAGGCATTTGGACTATGTAGGTTACCTAGTGGGCCGTTGGACTATCTAGGTTACCTAGGGGGAACCTGGACTATGTAGGTTAACTAGTGGGCACTTGGACTATCTAGGTTACCTAGCAGGCACTTGGAGTATGTAGGTTAACTAGCGAGCACTTGGACTATCTAGGTTACCTAGCGGGCACTTGGCTATGTACGTTCCCTAGCGGGCACATGGACTATCTATGTTACCTAGCGGGCACTTGGACTATGTACGTTTCCTATAGGGTACTTGGACTAGATAGGTTCCCTAGCGGGCCCTTGGTCTATCTAGGTTAACTAGCGGGCACTTGGACTATCTAGGTTAACTAGCGAGCACTTGGACTATCTAGGTTAACGAACGGGCACTTGGACTATGTAGGTATCCTAGCGGGCACTTGGACAGTCTAGGTTACCTAGCGGGCTTGACTATATAGGTTAACGAACGGGCACTTGGACTATGTAGGTTACCTAGCGGGCACTTGGACTATGTAGGATCCCTATCGGACATTTGGACTTCTTAGGTTACCTAGCGAGCACTTGGAATTTCTAGGTTAACTAGCGGACACTTGGAGTATCTAGGTCAACTAGCGGGCCCTTGCACTATGTAGGTTAACTAGCGAGCACTTGGACTATCTAGGTTAACTAGCGGACCTTGGACTACGTAGGTTAACTAGCGTGCACTTGGACTATCTAGGTTAACTAGCAGGCACTTGGATGCTCAATGTTAACTAGCGGTCACTTGGACTATCCAGGTTAGCTAACGGGCACTTGGACTAAGTACGTCCCCTAGTGGGCACTTGGACACTCTAGGTTAACTAACGGGCACTAGGACTATCTAGGTTAACTAGCGGGCACTTGGACTATCTAGGTTACCTAGCTGGCACTAGGACTATGAAGGTTCCCTAGCGGGCACTAGGATTATCTAGGTTACCTAGCGGGCACTTGGACTATGTAGGTCAACTAGCGGGCACTTGGATTATGTAGGTTCCCTATCGGGCCCTTGGACTATGTAGGTTAACTAGAGGGCATTTGGACTATGTAGGTTACCTAGCAGGCACTTGGACTATGTAGGTTTCCTATTGGGCACTTTGAAAATGTAGGTTAACTAGGGGGCACTAGGAGTATGTAGGTTACCTAGCGGGCCCATAGACTATCTAGGTTACCTAGCGGGCATTTGCACTATGTAGGCTCCCTAGCGTTTATTTGGACTATATAGATTATTTAGCGGGCACTTAGACTTTGTAGGTTATCTAGCGGGCACTTTGACTATCTAGGTTACCTAGCAGGCACTTGAACTATCTACGTTACCTAGCGGGTACTTGGAGTATGTAGGTTACCTACCGGGCTGTTGGACAATCTAGGTTACCTAGCGGGCACATGGACTATCTAGGTTAACTAACGGGCACTTGGACTATGTAGGTTCCCTAGCGGGCACTTGGATTATGTAGGTTCCCTATCGGGCACTAGGACAATGTAGGTTACCTAGCGGGCCCTTGGACTATCTAGGTTACCTAGGGGGAACCTGGACTATGTAGGTTAACTAGTGGGCACGTGGACTATCTACGTTACCTAGCAGGCACTTGGACTATGTACGTTCCCAAGCAGGCCCTTGGACTATCTACGTGACCTAGCGGGCACTTAGACTATGTACGTTACCTAGCGAGCACTTGGAGTATGTACGTTTCCTAGCGGGTACTTGGACTAGATTGGTTCCCTAGCGGGCACTTGGTCTATCTAGGTTAACTAGCGGGCACTTGGACTATCTAGGTTAACTAGCGGACATTTGGACTATTAGGGCCCCTAGCGGGCATTTGGACTATATTGGTTACCTAGCGGGCACTTGGACTATGTAGGTTAAGGAAAGGGCACTTGGACTATGTAGGTAACCTAGTGGTCACTTGAAATGTCTAGGTTACCTCGCGGGCACTTGGACTATGTAGGTTAACTAGCGGGCACTTGGACTATCTAGGTTAACTAGCAGGCCCTTGGACGATGTAGGTTAACTAGCGGGCCCTTGGACTATGTAGGTTAACCAGCGGGCCCTTGGACTATGTAGGTGACATAGAGGGCACTTGGACGATCTAGGTTAACTAGCGGGTACTTGGACTATGTAGGTTAACTAGCGGGCCCTTGGACTATGCAGATTAACTAGCGGCACTTGGACTATCTACATTAACTAGCGAACCCTTGGACTATGTAGATTCCCTTGCGGGCACTTGGACTATATATGTTCCAGAGCGGGCACTTGGACTATTTAGGTTCCCTAGCAGTCACTTGGACTATGTTGGTTCCAGAGCGGGCAATTGGACTACCTAGGTTCCCTAGCGGGCACTTGTACTATGTAGGTTAATTAGCGGACACTTGGATGATCTAGGTTAACTAGCGGGTACTTGGATTATGTAGGTTAACCAGCGGGCCCTTGAACTATGTAGATTAACTAGCACACTTGGACTATCTACATTAAGTAGCGGGCACTTGGACTATGTAGGCTAACTAGGGGGGCCTTGGACTATGTAGATTCCTAGCGGGCACTTGGACTCTATATGTTCCCTACGGACACTTGAACTATGTAAGTTAACTACCGGGCACTTGGACTATGTAGGTTAACTAGCGGGCCCTTGGACTATCTAGGTTACCTAGCGGGCACTTGGACTATGTAGGTTAACTACCGGGCACTTGCACTATCTAGGTTACCGAACGGGCATTTGGACTATGTAGGTAACCTAGCGGGCACTTGGAGAGTCTAGGTTACCTAGCGGTCAGTTGGACTTCTAGGTTAAAGAACGGGTACTTGGACTATGTATGTTGCATAGCGGGCAATTGGACTATGTAGGTTAGGTAACGGGCACAAGAACTATCTAGGTTACCTAGCTGGCACTTGAACTATCTACGTTATAGCGGGTTCTGGGAGTATGTAGGTTACCCAGCGGGCTGTTGGACTATCTAGTTTAACTAACGGACACTTGGACTATGTAGGTTCCCTAGCGGGCCCTTGGACTACCTAGGTTACCTAGCTGGCATTTGGACTATGTAGGCTCCCTAGTGGTCATTTGGACTATATAGATTACCTAGCGGGCACTTAGACTTTGTAGGTTACCTAGCGGGCACTTGAATTATCTACGTTACCTAGCGGGTACTTGGAGTATGTAGGTTACCTACCGGGCTGTTGGACTTTCTAGGTTACCTAGCGGGCACTGGGACTATCTAGGTTAACTAACGGGCACTTGGACTATGTAGGTTCCCTAGCGGGCCCTTGGACTATGTAAGTTCCCTATCGGGCACTTGGACTATGTAGGTTAACTAGCGGGCATTTGGACTATGTAGGTTACCTAGCGGGCACTTGGACTATGTAGGTTCCCAATCGGGCACTTGGACTATGTAGGTTAACTATCGGGCATTTGGACTATGTAGGTTCCCTAGCGGGCCCTTGGACTATGTAAGTTCCCTAGCGGGCACTTGGACTATGTGGGTTCCCTAGCGGGCAATTGGACTATCTAGATTACATAACGGGCACTTGGACAATGTAGGTTCCCTAGCGGGCACTTGGATTATGTAGGTTCCCTATCGGGCACTTGGACTATGTAGGTTAACTAGCGGGCATTTGGACTATGTAGGTTACCTAGCGGGCACTTGGACTATGTAGGTTCCCTATCGGGCACTTGGACTATGTAGGTTAACTAGCGGGCACTTGGACTATGTAGGTTCCCTATCGGGCATTTGGACTATGTAGGTTACCTAGTGAGCCCTTGTACTATCTAGGTTACCTAGGGGGAACCTGGACTATGTAGGTTAACTAGTGGGCACTTGGACTATCTAGGTTACCTAGCAGGCACTTGGAGTATGTAGGTTAACTAGCGAGCACTTGGACTATCTAGGTTACCTAGCGGGCACTTGGACTATGTACGTTCCCTAGCGGGCACTTGGACTATCTATGTTACCTAGCGGGCACTTGGACTATGTACGTTTCCTAGAGGGTACTTGGACTAGATAGGTTCCCTAGCGGGTACTTGGTCTATCTAGGTTAACTAGCGGGCACTTGAACTATCTAGGTTAACTAGTGAGCACTTGGACTATCTAGGTTAACGAACGGGCACTTGGACTATGTAGGTAACCTAGCGGGCATTTGGACAGTCTAGGTTACCTAGCGGGCACTTGGACTATATAGGTTAACGAACGGGCACTAGGACTATGTAGGTTACCTAGCGGGCACTTGGACTATGTAGGATCCCTATCGGACATTTGGACTTCTTAGGTTACCTAGCGGGCACTTGGAATTTCTAGGTTAACTAGCGGGCACTTGGACTATCTAGGTCAACTAGCGGGCCCTTGTACTATGTAGGTTAACTAGCGAGCACTTGGACTACGTAGGTTAACTAGCGTGCACTTGGACTATCTAGGTTAACTAGCGGGCACTTGGATGCTCAATGTTAACTAGCGGTCACTTGGACTATCTAGGTTAGCTAACGGGCACTTGGACTAAGTACGTCCCCTAGTGGGCACTTGGACACTCTAGGTTAAATAACGGGCACTAGGACTATCTAGGTTAACTAGCGGGCACTTGGACTATCTAGGTCAACTAGCGGGCCCTTGTACTATGTAGGTTAACTAGCGAGCACTTGGACTACGTAGGTTAACTAGTGTGCACTTGGACTATCTAGGTTAACTAGCGGGCACTTGGATGCTCAATGTTAACTAGCGGTCACTTGGACTATCTAGGTTAGCTAACGGGCACTTGGACTAAGTACGTCCCCTAGTGGGCACTTGGACACTCTAGGTTAACTAACGGGCACTAGGACTATCTAGGTTAACTAGCGGGCACTTGGACTATCTAGGTTACCTAGCTGGCACTAGGACTATGAAGGTTCCCTAGCGGGCACTAGGATTATCTAGGTTACCTAGTGGGCACTTGGACTATGTAGGTCAACTTGCGGGCACTTGGATTATGTAGGTTCCCTATCGGGCCCTTGGACTATGTAGGTTAACTAGAGGGCATTTGGACTATGTAGGTTACCTAGCAGGCACTTGGACTATGTAGGTTTCCTATCGGGCACTTGGAAAATGTAGGTTAACTAGGGGGCACTAGGAGTATGTAGGTTACCTAGCGGGCCCATAGACTATCTAGGTTACCTAGCAGGCATTTGGACTATGTAGGCTCCCTAGCGTTTATTTGGACTATATAGATTATTTAGCGGGCACTTAGACTTTGTAGGTTATCTAGCGGGCACTTTGACTATCTAGGTTACCTAGCAGGCACTTGAACTATCTACGTTACCTAGCGGGTACTTGGAGTATGTAGGTTACCTACCGGGCTGTTGGACAATCTAGGTTACCTAGCGGGCACATGGACTATCTAGGTTAACTAACGGGCACTTGGACTATGTAGGTTCCCTAGCGGGCACTTGGATTATGTAGGTTCCCTATCGGGCACTAGGACAATGTAGGTTACCTAGCGGGCCCTTGGACTATCTAGGTTACCTAGGGGGAAGCTGGACTATGTAGGTTAACTAGTGGGCACTTGGACTATCTACGTTACCTAGCAGGCACTTGGACTATGTACGTTCCCAAGCAGGCCCTTGGACTATCTACGTTACCTAGCGGGCACTTAGACTATGTACGTTACCTAACGAGCACTTGGAGTATTTACGTTTCCTAGCGGGTACTTGGACTAGATTGGTTCCCTAGCGGGCACTTGGTCTATCTAGGTTAAGTAGCGGGCACTTGGACTATCTAGGTTAACTAGCGGACATTTGGACTATTAGGGCCCCTTGCGGGCATTTGGACTATATTGGTTACCTAGCGGGCACTTGGACTATGTAGGTTAAGGAAAGGGCACTTGGACTATGTAGGTAACCTAGTGGTCACGTGAAATGTCTAGGTTACCTCGCGGGCACTTGGACTATGTAGGTCAACTAACGGGCCCTTGGACTATCTAGGTTAGCTAAGGGGCACTTGGATTATGTAGGTTAACTAGCGGGCACTTGGAAAATGTAGGTTAACTAGCGGACACTTGGACGATCTAGGTTAACTAGCGGGCCCTTTCACTATGTAGGTTAACTAGCGGTCCCTTGGACTATGTAGGTTAACTAGCGGGCACTTGGACGATCTAGGTTAACTAGCGGGCACTTGGACTATGTAGGTTAGCTAGCGGGCACTTGAACTATGTAGGTTAACTAGTGGGCCCTTAGACTATCTAGGTTAGCTAGCGGGCACTTGGACTATGTAGGTTAAAGAGCGGGTATTTCGACTATGTAGGTGCCCTAGCGGGCATTTGGACTAAATAGATTACCTAGGGGGCACTTGGACATTGTAGGTTACATAACGGGCACTTGGACTATCTAGGTTACCTAGCGTGCACTTGAACTATCTACGTTACCTAGCGGGTACTTGGACTATCTAGGTTAACTAGCGGGCACTTGGACTATCTAGGTTAACTAACGGGCACTTGGACTATGTAAGTTCCCTAGCGGGCACTTGGATTATGTAGGTTCCCTATCAGGCACTTGGACTATGTAGGTTACTAGCGGGCATTTGGACTATGTAGGTTACCTAACGGGCACTTGGACTATCTAGGTTATGTAACGGGCACTTGGACTATCTAGGTTACCTAGTGGGAACTTGGACTATGTAGGTTACTTAGCGGGCACTTTGACTATCTTGGTTATTTAGCGGGCACTTGGACTATGTAGGTTAACTAGCGGACACTTGGACGAACTAGGTTAAGGAGCGGGTCCTTGGACTATGTAGGTTACCTAGCGGGCACATGGACTATCTAGGTTAGCTAACAGGAACTTGGACTATCTAGGTTACCTAGCGGGCACTTTGACTATTTAGGTCACCTAGCGGGCACTTGGACTATCTAGGTTACCTAACGGGCACTTGGACTATGCAGGTAACCTAGCGGGCACTTGGACTGTCTAGGTAACATAGCGGCGACATGGATTTCTAGGTTAACGAACGGGCACTTGTACTATGTAGGTTGCCTAGCGGGTACTTGGACGATCTATGTTAGGTAACGGGCACTAGGACTATGTAGGTTACCTAGCGGGAACTAGGACTATGTAGGTAACCTAGCGGGCACTTGGACTATCTAGGTTTCTTAACGGGCACTTGGATGATCTAGGTTAACTAGCGGGCACTTGGACTATTTAGGTTAACTAGCGGGCACTTGGACTATCTAAGTTAACTAGCGGGCACTTGGGCGATGCAGGTTCTCTTGTGGGCACTTGGACTATCTAGGTTCCCTAACGGGCACTTGGACTATGTAGGTTCCCTAGCGGGCACTTGGACTATGTAAGTCCCTTAGCGGGCACTTGGACTATGTTTGTTTCCTATCTGGCACTTGGACTATGGTGGTTAACTAGCGGGCCCTTGGACTATGTAGGTTAACTAGCGGGCACTTAGACTATCTAGGTTACCTAGCGGGCACTTGGACTATGTACATACCCTAGCGGGCACTTTGACTATCTAAGTTACGTAGCGGGCACATGGACAATGTACGTCCCCTAGTGGGCACTTGGACTATCTAAGTTACTTAGCGGGCACTTGGACTATGTAGGTTAACTAGAGGGCACTGGGAATATGTAGGTTAACTAGCGGACACTTGGACGATCTAGGTTAACTAGGGGGCCCTTGCACTATGTAGGTTAACTAGCGGGTCCTTGGATTATGTAGGTTTACTAGCAGGCACTTGGACTATCTAGGTTAACTAGCGGGCACTTGGACTATGTAGTTTCCCTAGCGGGCATTTGGACTATTTAGGTTACCTAGCGGGAAATTGGACTATGTAGGTTGCCTAGCGGGCACTTGGATTATGTAGGTTCCCTATCGGGCACTTGGACTATGTAGGTTAACTAGCGGGCACTTGGATTGTCAAGGTTACCTAGTGGGCACTTTGAAGATCTAGGTTAGCAAACGGGCACTTGGAATATGTAGGTTACCTAGCAGGCACTTGGACTGTCTAGGTTACTTAGCGGGCACTTGGACTATCTAGGTTAACGAACGGGCACTTGGACTATGTGGTTACCTAGCGGGCACTTGGACTATCTCTGTTAGCTAACGGGCACTTGGACTATCTAAGTTACCTAGTTGGCACTTGGACTACGTAGGTTCCCTAGCGGGCACTTGGTCTCTGTATGTTCCCTAGCGGGCACTTGGACTATGTATGTTCCCTACGGACACTTGAACTATGTAAGTTAACTACCGGGCACTTGGACTATGTAGGTTAACAAGCGGGCCTTTGGACTATCTAGGTTACTTAGCGGGCACTTGGACTATGTAGGTTAACTACCGGGCACTTGCACTATCTAGGTTCCCGAACGGGCATTTGGACTATGTAGGTAACCTAGCGGGCACTTGGACAGTCTAGGTTACCTAGCGGGCACTTGGACTTATAGGTTAACGAACGGGCACTTGGACTATGTATGTTGCGTAGCGGGCAATTGGACTATCAAGGTTAGGTAACGGGCACTTGGACTATCTAGGTTACCTAGCGGGAACTAGGACTATGTAAGTAACCTAGCGGGCACTTGGACTATCTAGGTTACCTAACGGGCACTTGGACTATCTAGGTTACCTAGCGGGAACTTGGACTATGTAGGTTACCTAGCGGGCACTTGGACTATCTAGGTTACCTAACGGGCACTTGGACTATCTAGGTTTCTTAGCGGGCACTTGGACTATGTAGGTTAACTAGCGGGACCTTCGACTATCTAGGTTACCTAGCGGGCACTTGAACTATGTAGGTTACGTAGCGGGCACGTGGACTATCTAGGTTAACGAAAGGGCACTTGGACTATGTAGGTTACCTAGCGGGCACTTGGATTTTCTAGGTTAGCTAACAGGAACTTGGAATATCTAGGTTACCTAGCGGGCACTAGGACTATGAAGGTTCCCTAGCGGGCACAAGGATTATCTAGGTTACCTAGCGGGCACTTGGACTATGTATGTTAACTAGAGGGCATTTGGACTATGTAGGTTACCTAGCAGGCACTTGGACTATATAGGTTCCCTATCGGGCACTTGGAAAATGTAGGTTAACTAGGGGGCACTAGGACTATGTAGGTTACCTAGCGGGCCCATAGACTATCTAGGTTACCTAGCGGGCATTTGGACTGTATAGGCTCCCTAGCGTTTATTTGGACTATAAAGATTATTTAGCGGGCACTTAGACTTTGTAGGTTACCTAGCGGGCACTTGGACTATCTAGGTTACCTAGCAGGCACTTGAACTATCTACGTTACCTAGCGGGTTCTTGGAGTATGTAGGTTACCTACCGGGCTGTTGGACAATCTAGGTTACCTAGCGGGCACTTGGACTATCTAGGTTAACTAACGGGCACTTGGACTATGTAGGTTCCCTAGCGGGCACTTGGATTATGTAGGTTCCGTGTCGGGCACTTGGGCTATGTAGGTTAACTAGCGGGCATTTGGAACATGTTGGTTACCTAGCGGGCACTTGGACTATGTAGGTTCCCTATCGGGCACTTGGAGAATGTAGGTTAACTAGGGGGCACTAGGACAATGTAGGTTACCTAGCGGGCCCTTGGACTATCTAGGTTACCTAGGGGGAACCTGGACTATGTAGGTTAACTAGTGGGCACTTGGACTATCTAGGTTACCTAGCAGGCACTTGGACTATGTACGTTCCCAAACAGGCCCTTGGACTATCTACGTTACCTAGCGGGCACTTAGACTATGTACGTTACCTAGCGGGCACTTGGAGTATGTACGTTTCCTAGCGGGTACTAGGACTAGATAGGTTCCCTAGCGGGCACTTGGTCTATCTAGGTTAACTAGCGGGCACTTGGACTATCTAGGTTCACTAGCGGACATTTGGACTATTAGGGCCCCTAGCGGGTATTTGGATTATATTGGTTACCTAGCGGGCACTTGGACTATGTAGGTTTCCTATCGGGCACTTGGAAAATGTAGGTTAACTAGGGGGCACTAGGACTATGTAGGTTACCTAGCGGGCCCATAGACTATCTAGGTTACCTAGTGGGCATTTGGACTATGTAGGCTCCCTAGCGTTTATTTGGACTATATAGATTATTTAGCGGGCACTTAGACTTTGTAGGTTACCTAGCGGGCACTTGGACTATCTAGGTTACCTAGCAGGCACTTGAACTATCTACATTACCTAGCAGGTACTTGGAGTATGTAGGTTACCTACCGGGCTGTTGGACAATCTAGGTTACCTAGCGGGCACATGGACTATCTAGGTTAACTAACGGGCACTTGGACTATGTAGGTTCCCTAGCGGGCACTTGGATTATGTAGGTTCCGTATCGGGCACTTGGACTATGTAGGTTAAGTAGCGCGCATTTGGACTATGTAGGTTACCTAGCGGGCACTTGGACTATGTAGGTTCCCTATCGGGCATTTGGACTATGTAGGTTACCTAGTGGGCCCTTGGACTATCTAGGTTACCTAGGGGGAACCTGGACTATGTAGGTTAACTAGTGGGCACTTGGACTATCTAGGTTACCTAGCAGGCACTTGGAGTATGTAGGTTAACTAGCGAGCACTTGGACTATCTAGGTTACCTAGCGGGCAGTTGGACTATGTACGTTCCCTAGCGGGCACTTGGACTATCTATGTTACCTAGCGGGCACTTGGACTATGTACGTTTCCTAGAGGGTACTTGGACTAGATAGGTTCCCTAGCGGGTACTTGGTCTATCTAGGTTAACCAGCGGGCACTTGGACTATCTAGGTTAACTAGCGAGCACTTGGACTATCTAGGTTAACGAACGGGCACTTGGACTATGTACGTAACCTAGCGGGCACTTGGACAGTCTAGGTTACCTAGCGGGCACTTGGACTATATAGGTTAACGAACGGGCACTTGGACTATGTAGGTTACCTAGCGGGCACTTGGACTATATAGGTTAACGAACGGGCACTTGGAGTATGTAGGTTACCTAGCGGGCACTTGGATTATGTAGGATCCCTATCGGACATTTGGACTTCTTAGGTTACCTAGCGGGCACTTGGAATTTCTAGGTTAACTAGCGGGCACTTGGACTATCTAGGTCAACTAGCGGGCCCTTGTACTATGTAGGTTAACTAGCGAGCACTTGGACTACGTAGGTTAACTAGCGTGCACTTGGACTATCTAGGTTAACTAGCGGGCACTTGGATGCTCAATGTTAACTAGCGGTCACTTGGACTATCTAGGTTAGCTAACGGGCACTTGGACTAAGTACGTCTCCTAGTGGGCACTTGGACACTCTAGGTTAACTAATGGGCACTAGGACTATCTAGGTTAACTAGCGGGCACTTGGACTATCTAGGTTACCTTGCGGGCACTTGGACTATGTACGTTCCCTAGTGGGCACTTGGACTATCTATGTTACCTAGCGGGCACTTGGACTATGTACGTTTCCTAGCGGGTACTTGGACTAGATATGTTCCCTAGCGGGCAGTTGGTCTATCTAGGTTAACTAGCGGGCACTTGGACTATCTAGGTTAACTAGTGAGCACTTGGACTATCTAGGTTAACTAGCGGGCATTTGGACTATTAGGGCCCCTAGCGGGCATTTGGACTATATTGGTTACTTAGCGGGCACTTGGTCTATGTAGGTTAACTAGCAGGCCCTTGAACGATGTAGGTTAACTAGCGGTCCCTTGGACTATGTAGGTTAATAGCGGGCCCTTGGACTATGTAGGTTACCTAGCGGGCACTTGGACGATCTAGGTTAACTATCGGGTACTTGGACTATGTAGGTTAACTAGCGGGCCCTTGGACTATGTAGATTAACTAGCGGCACTTGGACTATCTACATTAACTAGCGGGCCCTTGGACTATGTAGATTCCCTAGCGAGCACTTGGACTATGTATGTTCCAGCGCGGGCTCTTGGAATATGTAGGTTCCAGAGCGGGCACTTGGACTCACTAAATTCCCTAGCGGGCACTTGTACTATGTAGATTAACTAGTGGACACTTGGACGATCTAGGTTAACTAGCGGGTACTTGGACTATGTAGGTTAACTTGCGGGCCCTTGAACTATGTAGATTAACTAGCGGAACTTGGACTATCTGCATTAACTAGCGGGCCCTTGTAGTATGTAGATTCCCTAGCGGGCACTTGGACTATGTATGTTCCCTAGCGGGCACTTGGGCTATGTATGTTCCCTATGGACACTTGAACTATGTAAGTTAACTACCGGGCACTTGGATTATGTAGGTTAACTAGCGGGCCCTTGGACTATCTAGGTTACCTAGCGGGCCCTTAGACTATGTAGATTAACTAGCGGCACTTGAACTATCTACGATAACTAGCGAGCCCTTGGACTATGTAGATTCCCTAGCGGGCATTTGGACTATATAGATATACTAGCGGGCACTTAGACTTTGTAGGTTACCTAGAGGACACTTGGACTATCTAGGTTAACTAGCGAGCACTTGGACTATCTAGGTTAACGAACGGGCACTTGGACTATGTAGGTATCCTAGTGGGCACTTGGACAGTCTAGGTTACCTAGCGGGCACTTGGATTATATAGGTTAACGAACGGGCACTTGGACTATGTAGGTTACCTAGCGGGCACTTGGACTATGTAGGATCCCTATCGGACATTTGGACTTCTTAGGTTACCTAGCGGGCACTTGGAATTTCTAGGTTAACTAGCGGGCACTTGGAGTATCTAGGTCAACTAGCGGGCCCTTGCACTATGTAGGTTAACTAGCGAGCACTTGGACTATCTAGGTTAACTAGCGGACCTTGGACTACGTAGGTTAACTAGCGTGCACTTGGACTATCTAGGTTAACTAACGGGCCCTTGGATGCTCAATGTTAACTAGCGGTCACTTGGACTATCTAGGTTAGCTAACGGGCACTTGGACTAAATACGTCCCCTAGGGGGCACTTGGACACTCTAGGTTAACTAACGGGCACTAGGACTATCTAGGTTAACTAGCGGGCACTTGGACTATCTAGGTTACCTAGCTGGCACTAGGACTATGAAGGTTCCCTAGCGGGCACTAGGATTATCTAGGTTACCTAGCGGGCACTTGGACTATGTAGGTCAACTAGCGGGCACTTGGATTATGTAGGTTCCTTATCGGGCCCTTGGACTATGTAGGTTAACTAGAGGGCATTTGGACTATGTATTTTACCTAGCAGGCACTTGGACTATGTAGGTTTCCTATCGGGTACTTGGAAAATGTTGTTTAACTAGGGGGCACTAGGAATATGTAGGTTACCTAGCGGGCACATAGACTATCTAGGTTACCTAGCGGGCATTTGGACTATGTAGGCTCCCTAGCGTTTATTTGGACTATATAGATTATTTAGCGGGCACTTAGACTTTGTAGGTTACCTAGCGGGCCCTTGGACTATCTAGGTTACCTAGGGGGAACCTGGACTATGTAGGTTAACTAGTGGGCACTTGGACTATCTAGGTTACCTAGCAGGCACTTGGAGTATGTAGGTTAACTAGCGAGCACTTGGACTATCTAGGTTACCTAGCGGGCAGTTGGACTATGTACGTTCCCTAGCGGGCACTTGAACTATCTACGTTACCTAGCGGGTACTTGGAGTATGTAGGTTACCTACCGGGCTGTTGGACTTTCTAGGTTACCTAGCGGGCACTGGGACTATCTAGGTTAACTAACGGGCACTTGGACTATGTAGGTTCCCTAGCGGGCCCTTGGACTATGTAAGTTCCCTAGCGGGAACTTGGACTATGTGGGTTCCCTAGCGGGCAATTGGACTATCTAGATTACATAACGGGCACTTGGACAATGTAGGTTCCCTAGCGGGCACTTGGATTATGTAGGTTCCCTATCGGGCACTTGGACTATGTAGGTTAACTAGCGGGCATTTGGACTATGTAGGTTACCTAGCTGGCACTTGGACTATGTAGGTTCCCTATCGGGCACTTGGACTATGTAGGTTAACTAGCGGGCATTTGGACTATGTAGGTTACCTAGCGGGCACTTGGACTATGTAGGTTCCCTATCGGGCATTTGGACTATGTAGGTTACCTAGTGAGCCCTTGTACTATCTAGGTTACCTAGGGGGAACCTGGACTATGTAGGTTAACTAGTGGGCACTTGGACTATCTAGGTTACCTAGCAGGCACTTGGAGTATGTAGGTTAACTAGCGAGCACTTGGACTATCTAGGTTACCTAGCGGGCACTTGGACTATGTACGTTCCCTAGCGGGCACTTGGACTATCTATGTTACCTAGCGGGCACTTGGACTATGTACGTTTCGTAGAGGGTACTTGGACTAGATAGGTTCCCTAGCGGGTACTTGGTCTATCTAGGTTAACTAGCGGGCACTTGAACTATCTAGGTTAACTAGTGAGCACTTGGACTATCTAGGTTAACGAACGGGCACTTGGACTATGTAGGTAACCTAGCGGGCATTTGGACAGTCTAGGTTACCTAGCGGGCACTTGGACTATATAGGTTAACGAACGGGCACTTGGACTATGTAGGTTACCTAGCGGGCACTTGGACTATGTAGGATCCCTATCGGACATTTGGACTTCTTAGGTTACCTAGCGGGCACTTGGAATTTCTAGGTTAACTAGCGGGCACTTGGACTATCTAGGTCAACTAGCGGGCCCTTGTACTATGTAGGTTAACTAGCGAGCACTTGGACTACGTAGGTTAACTAGTGTGCACTTGGACTATCTAGGTTAACTAGCGGGCACTTGGATGCTCAATGTTAACTAGCGGTCACTTGGACTATCTAGGTTAGCTAACGGGCACTTGGACTAAGTACGTCCCCTAGTGGGCACTTGGACACTCTAGGTTAACTAACGGGCACTAGGACTATCTAGGTTAACTAGCGGGCACTTGGACTATCTAGGTTACCTAGCTGGCACTAGGACTATGAAGGTTCCCTAGCGGGCACTAGGATTATCTAGGTTACCTAGTGGGCACTTGGACTATGTAGGTCAACTTGCGGGCACTTGGATTATGTAGGTTCCCTATCGGGCCCTTGGACTATGTAGGTTAACTAGAGGGCATTTGGACTATGTAGGTTACCTAGCAGGCACTTGGACTATGTAGGTTTCCTATCGGGCACTTGGAAAATGTAGGTTAACTAGGGGGCACTAGGAGTATGTAGGTTACCTAGCGGGCCCATAGACTATCTAGGTTACCTAGCAGGCATTTGGACTATGTAGGCTCCCTAGCGTTTATTTGGACTATATAGATTATTTAGCGGGCACTTAGACTTTGTAAGTTATCTAGCGGGCACTTTGACTATCTAGGTTACCTAGCAGGCACTTGAACTATCTACGTTACCTAGCGGGTACTTGGAGTATGTAGGTTACCTACCGGGCTGTTGGACAATCTAGGTTACCTAGCGGGCACATGGACTATCTAGGTTAACTAACGGGCACTTGGACTATGTAGGTTCCCTAGCGGGCACTTGGATTATGTAGGTTCCCTATCGGGCACTAGGACAATGTAGGTTACCTAGCGGGCCCTTGGACTATCTAGGTTACCTAGGGGGAAGCTGGACTATGTAGGTTAAGTAGTGGGCACTTGGACTATCTACGTTACCTAGCAGGCACTTGGACTATGTACGTTCCCAAGCAGGCCCTTGGACTATCTACGTTACCTAGCGGGCACTTAGACTATGTACGTTACCTAACGAGCACTTGGAGTATTTACGTTTCCTAGCGGGTACTTGGACTAGATTGGTTCCCTAGCGGGCACTTGGTCTATCTAGGTTAAGTAGCGGGCACTTGGACTATCTAGGTTAACTAGCGGACATTTGGACTATTAGGGCCCCTTGCGGGCATTTGGACTATATTGGTTACCTAGCGGGCACTTGGACTATGTAGGTTAAGGAAAGGGCACTTGGACTATGTAGGTAACCTAGTGGTCACGTGAAATGTCTAGGTTACGTCGCGGGCACTTGGACTATGTAGGTTAACTAGCGGGCACTTTGACTATCTAGGTTAACTAGTAGGCCCTTGGACGATGTAGGTTAACTAGCGGGCCCTTGGACTATGTAGGTTGACTAGCGGGCCCTTGGACTATGTAGGTGACATAGAGGGCACTTGGACGATCTAGGTTAACTAGCGGGTACTTGGACTATGTAGGTTAACTAGCGGGCCCTTGGACTATGTAGATTAACTAGCCGCACTTGGACTATCTACATTAACTAGCGGGCCCTTGGACTATGTAGATTCCCTTGCGGGCACTTGGACTATATATGTTCCAGAGCGGGCACTTGGACTATTTAGGTTCCCTAGCAGTCACTTGGACTATGTAGGTTCCAGAGCGGGCACTTGGACTATCTAGGTTCCCTAGCGGGCACTTGTACTATGTAGGTTAATTAGCGGACACTTGGACGATCTAGGTTAACTAGCGGGTACTTGGATTATGTAGGTTAACCAGAGGGCCCTTGAACTATGTAGATTAACTAGCACACTTGGACTATCTACATTAACTAGCCCGCTCTTGGACTATGTAGGCTAACTAGGGGGGCCTTGCACTATGCAGATTCCCTAGCGGGCACTTGGACTCTATATGTTCCCTACGGACACTTGAACTATGTAAGTTAACTACCGGGCACTTGGACTATGTAGGTTAACTAGCGGGCCCTTGGACTATCTAGGTTACCTAGCGGGCACTTGGACTATGTAGGTTAACTACCGGGCACTTGCACTATCTAGGTTACCGAACGGGCATTTGGATTATGTAGGTAACCTAGCGGGCACTTGGAGAGTCTAGGTTACCTAGCGGGCAGTTGGACTTCTAGGTTAAAGAACGGGTACTTGGACTATGTATGTTGCATAGCGGGCAATTGGACTATCTAGGTTAGGTAACGGGCACAAGAACTATCTAGGTTACCTAGCTGGCACTTGAACTATCTACGTTATAGCGGGTTCTTTGAGTATGTAGGTTACCTAGCGGGCTGTTGGACTATCTAGTTTAACTAACGGACACTTGAACTATGTAGGTTCCCTAGCGGGCCCTTGGACTATGTAAATTCCCTAGCGGGCACTTGGACTATGTGGGTTTCATGGCGGGTATTTGGACTATCTAGGTTACCTAACGGGCACTTGGACTATGTGGGTTTCATGGCGGGTATTTGGACTATCTAGGTTACCTAACGGGCACTTGGACTATGTAGGTTCCCTAGCGGGCACTTGGATTATGTAGGTTCCCTATCGGGCACTTGGACAATATAGGTTACCTAGCGGGCACTTGGACTATGTAGGTTCCCTATCGGGCACTTGGAGAATGTAGGTTAACTAGGGGGCACTAGGACTATGTAGGTTTCCTAGCGGGCCCTTGGACTACCTAGGTTACTTAGCGGGCATTTGGACTATGTAGGCTCCCTAGTGGTCATTTGGACTATATAGATTACCTAGCGGGCACTTAGACTTTGTAGGTTACCTAGCGGGCACTTGAACTATCTACGTTACCTAGCGGGTACTTGGAGTATGTAGGTTACCTACCGGGCTGTTGGACTTTCTAGGTTACCTAGCGGGCACTGGGACTATCTAGGTTAACTAACGGGCACTTGGACTATGTAGGTTCCCTAGCGGGCCCTTGGACTATGTAAGTTCCCTATCGGGCACTTGGACTATGTAGGTTAACTAGCGGGCATTTGGACTATGTAGGTTACCTAGCGGGCACTTGGACTATGTAGGTTCCCAATCGGGCACTTGGACTATGTAGGTTAACTATCGGGCATTTGGACTATGTAGGTTACCTAGCGGGCACTTGGACTATATAGGTTCCCTATCGGGCATTTGGACTATGTAGGTTACCTAGTGAGCCCTTGGACTATCTAGGTTACCTAGGGGGAACCTGGACTATGTAGGTTAACTAGTGGGCACTTGGACTATCTAGGTTACCTAGCAGGCACTTGGAGTATGTAGGTTAACTAGCGAGCACTTGGACTATCTATGTTACCTAGTGGGCACTTGGACTATGTACGTTTCCTAGAGGGTACATGGACTAGATAGGTTCCCTAGCTGGTACTTGGTCTATCTAGGTTAACTAGCGGGCACTTGAAATATCTAGGTTAACTAGCGAGCACTTGGACTATCTAGGTTAACGAACGGGCACTTGGACTATGTAGGTAACCTAGCGGGCACTTGGACAGTCTAGGTTACCTAGCGGGCACTTGGACTATATAGGTTAATGAACGGGCACTTGGACTATGTAGGATACCTAGCGGGCACATGGACTATGTAGGATCCCTATCGGACATTTGGACTTCTTAGGTTACCTAGCGGGCACTTGGAATTTCTAGGTTAACTAGCGGGCACTTGGAGTATCTAGGTCAACTAGCGGGCTCTTGTACTATGTAGGTTAACTTGCGAGCACTTGGACTACGTAGGTTAACTAGCGCGCACTTGGACTATCTAGGTTAACTAGCAGGCACTTGGATGCTCAATGTTAACTAGCGGTCACTTGGATTATCTAGGTTAGCTAACGGGCACTTGGACTAAGTACGTCCCCTAGTGGGCACTTGGACACTCTAGGTTAACTAACGGGCACTAGGACTATCTAGGTTAACTAGCGGGCACTTGGACTATCTAGGTTACCTAGCTGGCACTAGGACTATGAAGGTTCCCTAGCGGGCACTAGGATTATCTAGGTTACCTAGCGGGCACTTGGACTATGTAGGTCAACTAGCGGGCACTTGGATTATGTAGGTTCCCTGTCGGGCCCTTGGACTATGTAGGTTAACTAGAGGGCATTTGGACTATGTAGGTTACCTAGCAGGCACTTGGACTATGTAGGTTTCCTATCGGGCACTTGGAAAATGTAGGTTAACTAGGGGGCACTAGGAGTATGTAGGTTACCTAGCGGGCCCATAGACTATCTAGGTTACCTAGCGGGCATTTGGACTATGTAGGCTCCCTAGCGTTTATTTGGACTATATAGATTATTTAGCGGGCACTTAAACTTTGTAGGTTACCTAGCGGGCACTTTGACTATCTAGGTTACCTAGCAGGCACTTGAACTATCTACGTTACCTAGCGGGTACTTGGAGTATGTAGGTTACCTACCGGGCTGTTGGACAATCTAGGTTACCTAGCGGGCACATGCACTATCTAGGTTAACTAACGGGCACTTGGACTATGTAGGTTCCCTAGCGGGCACTTGGATTATGTAGGTTCCCTATCGGGCACTAGGACAATGTAGGTTACCTAGCGGGCCATTGGAGTATGTAGGTTACCTAGGGGGAAGCTGGACTATGTAGGTTAAGTAGTGGGCACTTGGACTATCTACGTTACCTAGCAGGCACTTGGACTATGTACGTTCCCAAGCAGGCCCTTGGACTATCTACGTTACCTAGCGGGCACTTAGACTATGTACGTTACCTAGCGAGCACTTGGAGTATGTACGTTTCCTAGCGGGTACTTGGACTAGATTGGTTCCCTAGCGGGCACTTGGTCTATCTAGGTTAACTAGCGGGCACTTGGACTATCTAGGTTAACTAACGGGCACTTGGACTATGTAGGTTCCCTAGCGGGCACTTGGATTATGTAGGTTCCCTATCGGGCACTAGGACAATGTAGGTTACCTAGCGGGCTCTTGGACTATCTAGGTTACCTAGGGGGAACCTGGACTATGTAGGTTAACTAGTGGGCACTTGGACTATCTACGTTACCTAGCAGGCACTTGGACTATGTACGTTCCCAAGCAGGCCCTTGGACTATCTACGTTACCTAGCGGGCACTTAGACTATGTGGGTTACCTAGCGAGCACTTGGAGTATGTACATTTCCTAGCGTGTACTTGGACTAGATTGGTTCCCTAGCGGGCACTTGGTCTATCTAGGTTAACTAGCGGGCACTTGGACTATCTAGGTTAACTAGCGGACATTTGGACTATTAGGGCCCCTAGCGGGCAATTTGACTATATTGGTTACCTAGCGGGCACTTGGACTATGTAGGTTAACGAAAGGGCACTTGGACAATGTAGGTAACCTAGTGGTCACTTGAAATGTCTAGGTTACCTCGCGGGCACTTGGACTATGTAGGTTAACTAGCGGGCACTTGAACTATCTAGGTTAACTAGTAGGCCCTTGGACGATGTAGGTTAACTAGCGGGCCCTTGGACTATGTAGATTAACTAGCGGCACTTGGACTATCTACATTAACTAGCGGTCCATTGGACAATGTAGATTCCCTAGCGGGCACCTCGACTGTATATGTTCCAGAGCGCGCACTTGGACTATGTAGGTTCCCTAGCAGTCACTTGGACTATGTAGGTTCCAGAGCGGGCACTTGGACTATCTAGGTTCCCTAGCGGGCACTTGTACTATGTAGGTTAATTAGCGGACACCTGGACGATCTAGGTTAACTAGCGGGTACTTGGATTATGTAGGTTAACCAGCGGGCCCTTGAACTATGTAGATTAACTAGCGGCACTTGTACTATCTACATTAACTAGCGGGCAATTGGACTATGTAGGCTAACTAGGGGGGCCTTGGACTATGTAGGTTCCCTAGCGGGCACTTGGACTCTATATGTTCCCTACGGACACTTGAACTATGTAAGTTAACTACCGGGCACTTGGACTATGTAGGTTAACTAGAGGGCCCTTGGACTACCTAGGTTATCTAGCGGGCATTTGGACTATGTAGGTTAACTTCCGGGCACTTGCACTATCTAGGTTACCGAACGGGCATTTGGACTATGTAGGTAACCTAGCGGGCACTTGGAGAGTCTAGGTTACCAAGCGGGCACTTGGACTTCTAGGTTAAAGAACGGGCACTAGGACTATGTATGTTGCATAGCGGGCAATTGGACTATCTAGGTTAGGTAACGGGCACGAGAACTATCTAGGTTACCTAGCTGGCACTTGAACTATCTACGTTATAGCGGGTTCTTGGAGTATGTAGGTTACCTTGCGGGCTGTTGGAGTATCTAAGTTTCCAAGCGGGCCCTGGGACTATCTAGGTTAACTAACGGGCACTTGGACTATGTAGGTTCCCTAGTGGCCTCTTGGAATATGTAGGTTCCCTAGCGAGCACTTGGACTATGTACGTTCCCTAGCGGGCACTTGGACTATCTACGTTACCTAGCGAGCACTTGGACTATGTACGTTACATAGCGGGCACTTGGACTATGTACGTTTCCTAGCGGGTACTTGGACTAGTAGGTTCCCAGCGGGCACTTAGTCTATCTAGGTTAACTAGCGGGCACTTGGTCTGTCTAGGATAACTAGCGGGCATTTGGACTATTACGGCCCCTAGCGGGCATTTGGACTATATTGGTTACCTCGTGGGCACTTGGACTATGTAGGTTAACGAACGGGCACATGGACTATGTAGGTAACCTAGTGATCACTTGAACAGTCTTGGTTACCTAGCGGGCACTTAGACTGTGTAGGTTAACTAGCGGGCACTTGGACTATCTAGGTTAACTAGTGGGCATTTGGACTATTTAGGTTACCTAGCGGGCACTTGGACTATGTAGGTTAACTAGCGGGCACTTGGACTATCTAGGTTACCTAGCGGGCACTTGGACTATGTACGTTCCCTAGCGGGCACTTGGAGTATCTACGTTACCTAGCGAGCACTTGGACTATGTACGTTTCCTAGCGGGTACTTGGACTAGTAGGTTCCCAGTGGGCACTTAGTCTATCTAGGTTAACTAGCGGGCACTTGGACTGTCTAGGTTAACTAGCGGGCATTTGGACTATTACGGCCCCTAGCGGGCATTTGGGCTATATTGGTTACCTCGCGGGCACTTGGACTATGTAGGTTAACGAACGGGCACATGGACTATGTAGGTAACCTAGTGATCACTTGAACTGTCTTGGTTACCTAGCGGGCACTTAGACTATGTAGGTTAACTAGCGGGCACTTGGACTATCTAGGTTAACTAGTGGGCATTTGGACTATTTAGGTTACCTAGCGGGCACTTGGACTATGTAGGTTACCTAGCGGGCACTTGGAATATCTAGGTTACCTAGCAGGCACTTTGACTATCTAGGTTAACTAACGGGCCTTGGACTATGTAGGTTGCCTAGCAGGCACTTGGATTATGTAGGTTCCCTATCGGGCACTTGGACTATGTAGGTTAACTAGCTGGCACTTTGACTGTCTAGGTTACCTAGTGGGCATTTGGATTATCTACGTCAAAGAACGGGCACTTGGATTATCTAGGTTAACGAACGGGCACTTGGACTATGTAGGTTACCTAGCCTCCACTTGGACTATCTAGGTTAGCTTACAGGCACTTGGACTATCTAGGTTACCTAGCTGGCACTTTGACTATATAGGTCAACTAGCGGGACTTTGGACTATCTAGGTTAGCCAACGGGCACTTAGATTATGTAGGTTAACTAGCGGGAACTTGGAATATGTAGGTTAAGTAGCGGACACTTGCACTATGAAGGTTAACTAGCGGGCCCATGGACTATGTAGGTTTACTATCGGGCCCTTGGACTATCTAGGTTACCTAGCGGGCACTTGGACTATGTAGGCTTACTAGGGGGCCCTTTGACGATCTAGGTTACCTAGCGGGTACTTGAACTATGTAGGTTACCTAGCGGGTACTTGAACTATCTAGGTTACCTAGCGGGCACTTGGATTATGTACATTCCCTAGTGGGCACTTGGACTATCCAGGTTAACTAGCGGACACTTGGACTATCTAGCTTAACTAGTGGGCCCTTGGACTATGTACGTTCCCTAGCGGGCACTTGGACTATCTAGGTTACCTAGCGGGCACTTGGACTATGTACGTTTCCTAGCGGGTACTTGGACTAGATATGTTCCCTAGCGGGCACTTGGTCTATCTAGGTTAACTAGCGGGCAATTGGACTATCTAGGTTAACTAGTGAGCACTTGGACTATCTAGGTTAACTAGCGGGCATTTGGACTATTAGGACCCCTAGCGGGCATTTGGACTATATTGGTTACCTAGCGGGCACTTGGACTATGTAGGTTAACTAGCGGGCACTTGGACTATCTAGGTTAACTAGCAGGCCCTTGGACGATGTAGGTTAACTAGCGGTCCCTTGGACTATGTAGGTTAACTAGCGGGCCCTTGGACTATGTAGGTTACCTAGCGGGCACTTGGACGATCTAGGTTAACTAGCGGGTACTTGGACTTTGTAGGTTAACTAGCGGGCCCTTGCACTATGTGGATTAGCTAGCGGCACTTGGACTATCTACATTAACTAGCGGGCCCTTGGACTATGTAGATTCCCTAGCGAGCACTTGGACAATGTATGTTCCAGCGCGGGCACGTGGAATATGTAGGTTCCCTGGCAGGCATTTGGACTATGTAGGTTCCAGAGTGGGCACTTGGACTAACTAGATTCCCGAACGGGCACTTGTACTATGCAGATTAACTAGCGGACACTTGGACGATCTAGGTTAACTAGCGGGTACTTGGACTATGTAGGTTAACTAGCGGGCCCTTGAACTCTGTAGATTAACTAGCGGAACTTGGACTATCTACATTAACTAGCGGGCCCTTGGACTATGTAGATTCCCTAGCGGGCACTTGGACTATGTATGTTCCCTAGCGGGCACTTGGGCTATGTAGGTTCCCTAGCAGGCACTTGGACTATATAGGTTCCCTATGGGCACTTGGACTATATAGGTTCCCTATGGGCACTTGGACTATCTAGGTTCCCTAACGGGAACTTGGAAAATGTAGTTTCCCTCTCGGGCACTTGGACTATGTAAGTTCCCTAGTGGGCACTTGGACTATGTGGGTTTCCTGGCGGGCATTTGGACTATCTACGTTACCTACCGGGCACTTGGACTCTGTAGGTTCCCTAGCGGGCATTTGGACTATGTAGGTTACCCAGCGGGCACTTGGAGTATCTACGTTAGCTAACAGGAACTTGGACTATCTAGGTTACCTAGCGGGCACTTTGACTATGTAGGTTACCTAGCGGGCACTTGGACTATCTAGGTTATCTAACGGGCACTTTGACTACCTAGGTTACCTAGCGGGCACTTGGACTATCTTAGTTAGCTAAAATGAACTTGGACTATCTAGGTTACCTAGCGGGCACTAGGACTATGTAGGTTATCTAACGGTCACTTGGACTATGTAGGTTAACTAGCGGACACTTGGACGATCTAGGTTAACTAGCCGGCACTTGGAATATCTAGGTTAACTAGCGGGCACTTGGACTATCTAGGTTAACTAGCGGGTTCTTGGACTATGTAGGTTAACTAGCGGGCCCTTGGACTATGTAGGTTAACAAACGGGCACTTGGACGATCTAGGTTAACTAGCGGGCAATTGGACTATCTAGTTTAACTAGCGGGCACTTGGACTATCTAGGTTAACTAGCGGGCACTTGGACGATGCAGGTTCCCTAACGGGCACTTTGCCTATGTAGGTTCCCTAGCGGGAATTTGGACTATATAGGTTCCCTATGGGCACTTGGACTCTCTAGTTTCCCTAAAGGGCACTTGGATTATGTAGGTTCCCTAGCGGGCACTTGGACTATGCAGATTCCGTATCGGGCACTTGGAATATGTAGGTTATCTAGCAGGCCCTTGGACTCTCTAGGTTACCTGGCGAGCACTTGGACGATGCAGGTTCCCTAGTGGGCAATTGGGCTGTCTAGGTTCCCTAATGGGCACTTGGACTGTGTAGGTTCCATAGGGGGCACTTGGACTATATAGTTTCCCTATTGGGCACTTGGACTATGTAGGTTTGTTTCGGGCATTGGGACTATGTAGGTTAACTACCGGGCACTTGGACTATGTAGGTTACCTAGCGGGCACTTGCTCTATGTACATACCCTAGCTGGCACTTGGACTATGTAGGTTACCTAGCGGGCCCTTGGACTATCTAGGTTAGCTAGCGGGCACTTGAACTATGTAGGTTAACTAGTGGGCCCTTAGACTATCTAGGTTAGCTAACGGACACTTGGACAATATAGGTTAATTAGCCCGTACTTGGACTATGTAGGTCAACTAACGGGCCCTTGGATTATCTAGGTTAGCTAAGGGGCACTTGGATTATGTAGGTTAACTAGCGGGCACTTGGAAAATGTAGGTTAACTAGCGGTCACTTGGACGATCTAGGTTAACTAGCGGGCCCTTTCACTATGTAGGTTAACTAGCGGTCCCTTGGACTATGTAGGTTAACTAGCGGGTCCTTGGATTATGTAGGTTTACTAGCAGGCACTTGGACTATCTAGGTTAACTAGCGGGCACTTGGAATATGTAGTGTCCCTAGCGGGCAATTGGACTATTTAGGTTACCTAGCGGGAAATTGGACTATGTAGGTTGCCTAGCGGGCACATGGATTATGTAGGTTCCCTATCGGGCACTTGGACTATGTAGGTTAACTAGGGGGCACTTGGATTGTCAAGGTTACCTAGTGGGCACTTTGAAGATCTAGGTTAGCAAACGGGCACTTGGAATATGTAGGTTACCTAGCAGGCACTTGGACTGTCTAGGTTACTTAGCGGGCACTTGTACTATCTAGGTTAACTAGTGAGCACTCGGACTATCTAGGTTAACTAGCGGGCATTTGGACTATTAGGGCCCCTAGCGGGCATTTGGAATATATTGGTTACCTAGCGGGCACTTGGACTATGTAGGTTAACTAGCGGGCACTTGGACTATCTAGGTTAACTAGCAGGCCCTTGGACGATGTAGGTTAACTAGCGGTCCCTTGGACTATGTAGGTTAACTAGCGGGCCCTTGGACTATGTAGGTTACCTAGCGGGCACTTGGACGATCTAGGTTAACTAGCGGGTACTTGGACTTTGTAGGTTAACTAGCGGGCCCTTGCACTATGTGGATTAGCTAACGGCACTTGGACTATCTACATTAACTAGCGGGCCCTTGGACAATGTAGATTCCCTAGCGAGCACTTGGACAATGTATGTTCCAGCGCGGGCATGTGGAATATGTAGGTTCCCTGGCAGGCATTTGGACTATGTAGGTTCCAGAGTGGGCACTTGGACTAACTAGATTCCCGAACGGGCACTTGTACTATGCAGATTAACTAGCGGACACTTGGACGATCTAGGTTAACTAGCGGGTACTTGGACTATGTAGGTTAACTAGCGGGCCCTTGAACTCTGTAGATTAACTAGCGGAAGTTGGACTATCTACATTAACTAGCGGGCCCTTGGACTATGTAGATTCCCTAGCGGGCACTTGGACTATGTATGTTCCCTAGCGGGCACTTGGGCTATGTATGTTCCCTATGGACACTTGAACTATGTAATTTAACTACCGGGCACTTGGACTATGTAGGTTAACTAGCGGGCCCTTGGACTATCTAGGTTACCTAGCGGGCCCTTGGACTATGTAGATTAACTAGCGGCATTTGGACTATCTACGTTAACTAGCGGGCCCTTGGACTATGTAGATTCCCTAGCGGGCATTTGGACTATATAGATATACTAGCGGGCACTTAGACTTTGTAGGTTACCTAGCGGACACTTGGACTATCTAGGTTACCTAGCTGGCACTTGAACTATCTTCGTTACCTAACGGGCACTTGGACTATGTAGGTTCCCTAGCGGGCACTTGGATTATGTATGTTCCCTATCGGGCACTTGGACTATGTAGGGTACCTAGCGGGCACTTGGACTATGTAGGTTCCCTATCGGGCACTTGGAGAATGTAGGTTAACTAGGGGGCACTAGGACTATGTAGGTTTCCTAGCGGGCCCTTGGACTACCTAGGTTACCGAGCGGGCATTTGGACTATGTATGCTCCCTAGTGGTCATTTGGACTATATAGATTACCTAGCGGGCACTTAGACTTTGTAGGTTAACTAGCGGGCACTTAGACTATCTAGGTTACCTAGCTGGCACTTGAACTATCTTCGTTACCTAGCGGGTACTTGGAGTATGTAGGTTACCTACCGGGCTGTTGGACTATCTAGGTTACCTAGCGGGCACTGCGACTATCTAGGTTAACTAACGGGCACTTGGACTATGTAGGTTCCCTAGCGGGCCCATGGACTATTTAAGTTCCCTAGCGGGCACTTGGACTATGTGGGTTCCCTAGCGGGCATTTGGACTATCTAGGTTACCTAGCGGGCACTTGGACTATGTAGGTAACCTAGCGGGCACTTGGACAGTCTAGGTTACCTAGCCGGCACTTGGACTTCTAGGTTAACGAACGGGCACTTGGACTATGTATGTTGTATAGCGGGCAATTGGACTATCAGGTTAGGTAATGGGCACTTGGACTATCTAGGTTACCTAGTGGGAACTTGGAGTATGTAGGTTACCTAGCGGGCACTTGGACTATCTAGGTTACTTAACGGGCACTTGAACTGTCTAGGTTTCTTAGCGAGCACTTGGACGATCTAGGGTAAGTAGAAGGCACTTCGACTATCTAGGTTAACTAGCGTGCACTTGGACTATCTAGGTTAACTAGCGGGCAATTGGATGATCAATGTTAACTAGCGGGCGCTTGGACTATCTAGGTTAGCTAACGGGCACTTGGACTAAGTACATCCCCTGGTGGGCACTTGGACACTCTAGGTTAACTAACGGGCACTAGGACTATCTAGGTTAACTAGCGGGGACTAGGACTATCAAAGTTAACAAGTGAGCCCTTGGACTATGTAGGCTAACTAGCGGGCCCTTGGACTATCTAGGTTACCTAGCGGGCACTTGGACTATATAGGTTACCTAGCGGGCACTTGGACTATGTAGGTTACCTAGTGGGCACTTGGACTATCTAGGTTAACGAACGGGCACTTGGAATATGCAGGTAACCTAGCGGGCACTTGGACTGTCTAGGTTACCTAGCGGGCACTTGGACTTCTAGGTTAACGAACTGGCACTTGGACTATGTAGGTAGCTTAGCGGACACTTGGAGTATCTAGGTTAGGTAACGGGCACTTTGAGTATCTAGGTTACCTAGCGGGCACTTGGACTATCTAGGTTACCTAACAGGCACTTTGACTATCTAGTTTACATAGCGGGCACTTGGACTATGTAGGTTAACTAGCGAGCACTTGGAGTATCTAGGTTAACTAGCGGACCTTGGACTACGTAGGTTAACTAGCGTGCACTTGGACTATCTAGGGTAACTAGCGGGCACTTGGATGCTCAATGTTAAATAGCGGTCACTTGGACTATCTAGGTTAGCTAACGGGCACTTGGACTAAGTACGTCCCCTAGTGGGCACTTGGACACTCTAGGTTAACTAACGGGCAGTAGGACTATCTAGGTTAACTAGCAGACACTTGGACTATCTAGGTTACCTAGCTGCCACTAGGACTATGAAGGTTCCCTAGCGGGCACTAGGATTATCTAGGTTACCTAGCGGGCACTTGGACTATGTAGGTTAACTAGAGGGCATTTGGACTATGTAGGTTACCTAGCAGGCACTTGGACTATATAGGTTCCCTATCGGGCACTCGGAAAATGTAGGTTAACTAGGGGGCACTAGGACTATGTAGGTTACCTAGCGGGCCCATAGACTATCTAGGTTACCTAGCGGGCATTTGGACTGTATAGGCTCCCTAGCGTTTATTTGGACTATAAAGATTATTTAGCGGGCACTTAGACTTTGTAGGTTACCTAGCGGGCACTTGAACTATCTACGTTACCTAGCGGGTACTTGGAGTATGTAGGTTACCTACCGGGCTGTTGGACCATCTAGGTTACCTAGCGGGCACTTGGACTATCTAGGTTAACTAACGGGCACTTGGACTATGTAGGTTCCCTAGCGGGCACTTGGATTATGTAGGTTCCCTATCGGGCACTTGGACTATGTAGGTTAACTAGCGGGCATTTGGAACATGTTGATTACCTAGCGGGCACTTGGACTATGTAGGTTCCCTATCGGGCACTTGGAGAATGTAGGTTAACTAGGGGGCACTAGGACAATGTAGGTTACCTAGCGGGCCCTTGGACTATCTAGGTTACCTAGGGGGAACCTGGACTATGTAGGTTAACTAGTGGGCACTTGGACTATCTAGGTTCCCTAGCAGGCACTTGGACTATGTACGTTCCCAAACAGGCCCTTGGACTATCTACGTTACCTAGCGGGCACTTAGACTATGTACGTTACCTAGCGGGCACTTGGAGTATGTACGTTTCCTAGCGGGTACTTGGAATAGATAGGTTCCCTAGCGGGCACTTGGTCTATTTAGGTTAACTAGCGGGCACTTGGACTATCTAGGTTAACTAGCGGATATTTGGACTATTAGGGCCCCTAGCGGGTATTTGGATTATATTGGTTACCTAGCGGGCACTTGGACTATGTAGGTTAGGTAACGGGCACTTGGACTATCTAGGTTACCTAGCGGGAACTTTGACTATTTAGGTTACCTAGCGGGCCCTTGGACTATGTAGGTTACCTTGCGGGCACTTGGACGATCTAGGCTAACGAACGTGCACTTGGACTATGTAGGAAACCTAGAGGGCATTTGGACAGTCTAGGTTACCTAGCGGGCACTTGGACTATCTAGGTTAAGGAATGGGCACTTGGACTATGTAGGTTACCTAGCAGGCACTTGGACTATCTAGGTTAGCTAACAGGAACTTGGAATATCTAGGTTACCTATCGGGCACTTGGATTATGTAGGTTACCTTGCGGGCACGTGGACTATCTAGGTTACCTAACGGGAACTTGGACTATGTAGGTTAACTAGCGGACTCTTGGATGATCTAGGTTAACTAGCGGGCACTTGGAATATCTAGGTTAACTAGCGGGCCCTTGGACTATGTAGATTAACTAGCGGCACTTGGACTATCTACATTAACTAGCGGTCATTTGGACAATGTAGATTCCCTAGCGGGCACCTCGACTGTATATGTTCCAGAGCGGGCACTTGGACTATGTAGGTTCCCTAGCAGTCACTTGGACTATGTAGGTTCCAGAGCGGGCACTTGGACTATCTAGGTTCCCTAGCGGGCACTTGTACTATGTAGGTTAATTAGCGGACACCTGGACGATCTAGGTTAACTAGCGGGTACTTGGATTATGTAGGTTAACCAGCGGGCCCTTGAACTATGTAGATTAACTAGCGGCACTTGTACTATCTACATTAACTAGCGGGCAATTGGACTATGTAGGCTAACTAGGGGGGCCTTGGACTATGTAGGTTCCCTAGCGGGCACTTGGACTCTATATGTTCCCTACGGACACTTGAACTATGTAAGTTAACTACCGGGCACTTGGACTATGTAGGTTAACTAGAGGGCCCTTGGACTACCTAGGTTACCTAGCGGTCACTTGGACTATGTAGGTTAACTACCGGGCACTTGCACTATCTAGGTTACCGAACGGGCATTTGGACTATGTAGGTAACCTAGCGGGCACTTGGAGAGTCTAGGTTACCTAGCGGGCACTTGGACTTCTAGGTTAAAGAACGGGCACTAGGACTATGTATGTTGCATAGCGGGCAATTGGACTATCTAGGTTAGGTAACGGGCACGAGAAGTATCTAGGTTACCTAGCTGGCACTTGAACTATCTACGTTATAGCGGGTTCTTGGAGTATGTAGGTTACCTTGCGGGCTGTTGGAGTATCTAAGTTTCCAAGCGGGCCCTGGGACTATCTAGGTTAACTAACGGGCACTTGGACTATGTAGGTTCCCTAGCGGCCTCTTGGAATATGTAGGTTCCCTAGCGAGCACTTGGACTATGTACATTCCCTAGCGGGCACTTGGACTATGTACGTTTCCTAGCGGGTACTTGGACTAGTAGGTTCCCAGCGGGCACTTAGTCTATCTAGGTTAACTAGCGGGCACTTGGTCTGTCTAGGATAACTAGCGGGCATTTGGACTATTACGGCCCCTAGCGGGCATTTGGACTATATTGGTTACCTCGCGGGCACTTGGACTATGTAGGTTAACGAACGGGCACATGGACTATGTAGGTAACCTAGTGATCACTTGAACTGTCTTGGTTACCTAGCGGGCACTTAGACTATGTAGGTTAACTAGCGGGCACTTGGACTATCTAGGTTAACTAGTGGGCATTTGGACTATTTAGGTTACCTAGCGGGCACTTGGACTATGTAGGTTAACTAGCGGGCACTTGGACTATCTAGGTTACCTAGCGGGCACTTGGACTATGTACGTTCCCTAGCGGGCACTTGGAGTATCTACGTTACCTAGCGAGCACTTGGACTATGTACGTTTCCTAGCGGGTACTTGGACTAGTAGGTTCCCAGCGGGCACTTAGTCTATCTAGGTTAACTAGCGGGCACTTGGACTGTCAAGGTTAACTAGCGGACATTTGGACTATTACGGCCCCTAGCGGGCATTTGGACTATATTGGTTACCTCGCGGGCACTTGGACTATGTAGGTTAACGAACGGGCACATGGACTATGTAGGTAACCTAGTGATCACTTGAACTGTCTTGGTTACCTAGCGGGCACTTAGACTATGTAGGTTAACTAGCGGGCACTTGGACTATCTAGGTTAACTAGTGGGCATTTGGACTATTTAGGTTACCTAGCGGGCACTTGGACTATGTAGGTTACCTAGCGGGCACTTGGAATATCTAGGTTACCTAGCAGGCACTTTGACTATCTAGGTTAACTAACGGGCCTTGGACTATGTAGGTTGCCTAGCAGGCACTTGGATTATGTAGGTTCCCTATCGGGCACTTGGACTATGTAGGTTAACTAGCTGGCACTTTGACTGTCTAGGTTACCTAGTGGGCATTTGGATTATCTACGTCAAAGAACGGGCACTTGGATTATCTAGGTTAACGAACGGGCACTTGGACTATGTAGGTTACCTAGCCTCCACTTGGACTATCTAGGTTAGCTTACAGGCACTTGGACTATCTTGGTTACCTAGCTGGCACTTTGACTATATAGGTCAACTAGCGGGACTTTGGACTATCTAGGTTAGCCAACGGGCACTTAGATTATGTAGGTTAACTAGCGGGAACTTGGAATATGTAGGTTAAGTAGCGGACACTTGCACTATGAAGGTTAACTAGCGGGCCCATGGACTATGTAGGTTTACTATCGGGCCCTTGGACTATCTAGGTTACCTAGCGGGCACTTGGACTATGTAGGCTTACTAGGGGGCCCTTTGATGATCTAGGTTACCTAGCGGGTACTTGAACTATGTAGGTTACCTAGCGGGTACTTAAACTATCTAGGTTACCTAGCGGGCACTTGGATTATGTACATTCCCTAGTGGGCACTTGGACTATCCAGGTTAACTAGCGGACACTTGGACTATCTAGCTTAACTAGTGGGCCCTTGGACTATGTACGTTCCCTAGCGGGCACTTGGACTATCTATGTTACCTAGCGGGCACTTGGACTATGTACGTTTCCTAGCGGGTACTTGGACTAGATATGTTCCCAGCGGGCACTTGGTCTATCTAGGTTAACTAGCGGGCACTTGGACAATCTAGGTTAACTAGTGAGCACTCGGACTATCTAGGTTAACTAGCGGGCATTTGGACTATTAGGGCCCCTAGCGGGCATTTGGAATATATTGGTTACCTAGCGGGCACTTGGACTATGTAGGTTAACTAGCGGGCACTTGGACTATCTAGGTTAACTAGCAGGCCCTTGGACGATGTAGGTTAACTAGCGGTCCCTTGGACTATGTAGGTTAACTAGCGGGCCCTTGGACTATGTAGGTTACCTAGCGGGCACTTGGACGATCTAGGTTAACTAGCGGGTACTTGGACTTTGTAGGTTAACTAGCGGGCCCTTGCACTATGTGGATTAGCTAGCGGCACTTGGACTATCTACATTAACTAGCGGGCCCTTGGACTATGTAGATTCCCTAGCGAGCACTTGGACAATGTATGTTCCAGCGCGGGCACGTGGAATATGTAGGTTCCCTGGCAGGCATTTGGACTATGTAGGTTCCAGAGTGGGCACTTGGACTAACTAGATTCCCGAACGGGCACTTGTACTATGCAGATTAACTAGCGGACACTTGGACGATCTAAGTTAACTAGCGGGTACTTGGACTATGTAGGTTAACTAGCGGGCCCTTGAACTCTGTAGATTAACTAGCGGAACTTGGACTATCTACATTAACTAGCGGGCCCTTGGACTATGTAGATTCCCTAGCGGGCACTTGGACTATGTATGTTCCCTAGCGGGCACTTGGGCTATGTAGGTTCCCTAGCAGGCACTTGGACTATATAGGTTCCCTATGGGCACTTGGACTATATAGGTTCCCTATGGGCACTTGGACTATCTAGGTTCCCTAACGGGAACTTGGAAAATGTAGTTTCCCTCTCGGGCACTTGGACTATGTAAGTCCCCTAGTGGGCACTTGGACTATGTGGGTTTCCTGGCGGGCATTTGGACAATCTACGTTACCTACCGGGCACTTGGACTCTGTAGGTTCCCTAGCGGGCACTTGGACTATGTAGGTTACCCAGCGGGCACTTGGAGTATCTACGTTAGCTAACAGGAACTTGGACTATCTAGGTTACCTAGCGGGCACTTGGACAATGCAGGTTCCCTAGCGGGCACTTGGACTATATATGTTCCCTACGGGCACTTGGACTATCTAAGTTCCCTAACAGGCACTTGGAATATGTAGGTTCCCTATCGGGCACTTGGACTGTGTAGGTTCCTCAGCGGGCACTTGGACTATGTAGGTTCCCTATCGGGCACTTGGACTATCTAGGTTAACTAGCGGGCACTTGGACGATCTAGGTTAACTAACGGGCACTTGTACAATGTAGGTTCCCTAGCGGGCACTTGGACTATATAGGTTCCCTACGGGCACTTAGACTATCTAGGTTCCCTAACGGGCACTTGGAATATGTAGGTTCCCTATCGGGCACTTGGACTATGTAGGTTCCTCAGCGGGCACTTGGACTATGTAGGTTAACTAGCGGGCCCTTGGACTATGTAGATTAACTAGCGGCACTTGGACTATCTACATTAACTAGTGGTCATTTGGACAATGTAGATTCCCTAGCGGGCACCTCGACTGTATATGTTCCAGAGCGGGCACTTGGACTATGTAGGTTCCCTAGCAGTCACTTGGACTATGTAGGTTCCAGAGCGGGCACTTGGACTATCTAGGTTCCCTAGCGGGCACTTGTACTATGTAGGTTAATTAGCGGACACCTGGACGATCTAGGTTAACTAGCGGGTACTTGGATTATGTAGGTTAACCAGCGGGCCCTTGAACTATGTAGATTAACTAGCGGCACTTGTATTATCTACATTAACTAGCGGGCAATTGGACTATGTAGGCTAACTAGGGGGGCCTTGGACTATGTAGGTTCCCTAGCGGGCACTTGGACTCTATATGTTCCCTACGGACACTTGAACTATGTAAGTTAACTACCGGGCACTTGGACTATGTAGGTTAACTAGAGGGCCCTTGGACTACCTAGGTTACCTAGCGGTCACTTGGACTATGTAGGTTAACTACCGGGCACTTGCACTATCTAGGTTACCGAACGGGCATTTGGACTATGTAGGTAACCTAGCGGGCACTTGGAGAGTCTAGGTTACCTAGCGGGCACTTGGACTTCTAGGTTAAAGAACGGGCACTAGGACTATGTATGTTGCATAGCGGGCAATTGGACTATCTAGGTTAGGTAACGGGCACGAGAAGTATCTAGGTTACCTAGCTGGCACTTGAACTATCTACGTTATAGCGGGTTCTTGGAGTATGTAGGTTACCTTGCGGGCTGTTGGAGTATCTAAGTTTCCAAGCGGGCCCTGGGACTATCTAGGTTAACTAACGGGCACTTGGACTATGTAGGTTCCCTAGCGGCCTCTTGGAATATGTAGGTTCCCTAGCGAGCACTTGGACTATGTACATTCCCTAGCGGGCACTTGGACTATGTACGTTTCCTAGCGGGTACTTGGACTAGTAGGTTCCCAGCGGGCACTTAGTCTATCTAGGTTAACTAGCGGGCACTTGGTCTGTCTAGGATAACTAGCGGGCATTTGGACTATTACGGCCCCTAGCGGGCATTTGGACTATATTGGTTACCTCGCGGGCACTTGGACTATGTAGGTTAACGAACGGGCACATGGACTATGTAGGTAACCTAGTGATCACTTGAACTGTCTTGGTTACCTAGCGGGCACTTAGACTATGTAGGTTAACTAGCGGGCACTTGGACTATCTAGGTTAACTAGTGGGCATTTGGACTATTTAGGTTACCTAGCGGGCACTTGGACTATGTAGGTTAACTAGCGGGCACTTGGACTATCTAGGTTACCTAGCGGGCACTTGGACTATGTACGTTCCCTAGCGGGCACTTGGAGTATCTACGTTACCTAGCGAGCACTTGGACTATGTACGTTTCCTAGCGGGTACTTGGACTAGTAGGTTCCCAGCGGGCACTTAGTCTATCTAGGTTAACTAGCGGGCACTTGGACTGTCAAGGTTAACTAGCGGACATTTGGACTATTACGGCCCCTAGCGGGCATTTGGACTATATTGGTTACCTCGCGGGCACTTGGACTATGTAGGTTAACGAACGGGCACATGGACTATGTAGGTAACCTAGTGATCACTTGAACTGTCTTGGTTACCTAGCGGGCACTTAGACTATGTAGGTTAACTAGCGGGCACTTGGACTATCTAGGTTAACTAGTGGGCATTTGGACTATTTAGGTTACCTAGCGGGCACTTGGACTATGTAGGTTACCTAGCGGGCACTTGGAATATCTAGGTTACCTAGCAGGCACTTTGACTATCTAGGTTAACTAACGGGCCTTGGACTATGTAGGTTGCCTAGCAGGCACTTGGATTATGTAGGTTCCCTATCGGGCACTTGGACTATGTAGGTTAACTAGCTGGCACTTTGACTGTCTAGGTTACCTAGTGGGCATTTGGATTATCTACGTCAAAGAACGGGCACTTGGATTATCTAGGTTAACGAACGGGCACTTGGACTATGTAGGTTACCTAGCCTCCACTTGGACTATCTAGGTTAGCTTACAGGCACTTGGACTATCTTGGTTACCTAGCTGGCACTTTGACTATATAGGTCAACTAGCGGGACTTTGGACTATCTAGGTTAGCCAACGGGCACTTAGATTATGTAGGTTAACTAGCGGGAACTTGGAATATGTAGGTTAAGTAGCGGACACTTGCACTATGAAGGTTAACTAGCGGGCCCATGGACTATGTAGGTTTACTATCGGGCCCTTGGACTATCTAGGTTACCTAGCGGGCACTTGGACTATGTAGGCTTACTAGGGGGCCCTTTGACGATCTAGGTTACCTAGCGGGTACTTGAACTATGTAGGTTACCTAGCGGGTACTTAAACTATCTAGGTTACCTAGCGGGCACTTGGATTATGTACATTCCCTAGTGGGCACTTGGACTATCCAGGTTAACTAGCGGACACTTGGACTATCTAGCTTAACTAGTGGGCCCTTGGACTATGTACGTTCCCTAGCGGGCACTTGGACTATCTATGTTACCTAGCGGGCACTTGGACTATGTACGTTTCCTAGCGGGTACTTGGACTAGATATGTTCCCAGCGGGCACTTGGTCTATCTAGGTTAACTAGCGGGCACTTGGACTATCTAGGTTAACTAGTGAGCACTTGGACTATCTAGGTTAACTAGCGGGCATTTGGACTATTAGGGCCCCTAGCGGGCATTTGGACTATATTGGTTACCTAGCGGGCACTTGGACTATGTAGGTTAACTAGCGGGCACTTGGACTATCTAGGTTAACTAGCAGGCCCTTGGACGATGTAGGTTAACTAGCGGTCCCTTGGACTATGTAGGTTAACTAGCGGGCCCTTGGACTATGTAGGTTACCTAGCGGGCACTTGGACGATCTAGGTTAACTAGCGGGTACTTGGACTTTGTAGGTTAACTAGCGGGCCCTTGCACTATGTGGATTAGCTAGCGGCACTTGGACTATCTACATTAACTAGCGGGCCCTTGGACTATGTAGATTCCCTAGCGAGCACTTGGACAATGTATGTTCCAGCGCGGGCACGTGGAATATGTAGGTTCCCTGGCAGGCATTTGGACTATGTAGGTTCCAGAGTGGGCACTTGGACTAACTAGATTCCCGAACGGGCACTTGTACTATGCAGATTAACTAGCGGACACTTGGACGATCTAGGTTAACTAGCGGGTACTTGGACTATGTAGGTTAACTAGCGGGCCCTTGAACTCTGTAGATTAACTAGCGGAACTTGGACTATCTACATTAACTAGCGGGCCCTTGGACTATGTAGATTCCCTAGCGGGCACTTGGACTATGTATGTTCCCTAGCGGGCACTTGGGCTATGTAGGTTCCCTAGCAGGCACTTGGACTATATAGGTTCCCTATGGGCACTTGGACTATATAGGTTCCCTATGGGCACTTGGACTATCTAGGTTCCCTAACGGGAACTTGGAAAATGTAGTTTCCCTCTCGGGCACTTGGACTATGTAAGTTCCCTAGTGGGCACTTGGACTATGTGGGTTTCCTGGCGGGCATTTGGACAATCTACGTTACCTACCGGGCACTTGGACTCTGTAGGTTCCCTAGCGGGCACTTGGACTATGTAGGTTACCCAGCGGGCACTTGGAGTATCTACGTTAGCTAACAGGAACTTGGACTATCTAGGTTACCTAGCGGGCACTTTGACTATGTAGGTTACCTAGCGGGCACTTGGACTATCTAGGTTATCTAACGGGCACTTTGACTACCTAGGTTACCTAGCGGGCACTTGGACTATCTTAGTTAGCTAAAATGAACTTGGACTATCTAGGTTACCTAGCGGGCACTAGGACTATGTAGGTTACCTAACGGTCACTTGGACTATGTAGGTTAACTAGCGGACACTTGGACGATCTAGGTTAAGTAGCCGGCACTTGGAATATCTAGGTTAACTAGCGGGCACTTGGACTATCTAGGTTAACTAGCGGGTTCTTGGACTATGTAGGTTAACTAGCGGGCCCTTGGACTATGTAGGTTAACAAACGGGCACTTGGACGATCTAGGTTAACTAGCGGGCAATTGGACTATCTAGTTTAACTAGCGGGCACTTGGTCTATCTAGGTTAACTAGCGGGCACTTGGACGATGCAGGTTCCCTAACGGGCACTTTGCCTATGTAGGTTCCCTAGCGGGAACTTGGACTATATAGGTTCCCTATGGGCACTTGGACTCTCTAGTTTCCCTAAAGGGCACTTGGATTATGTAGGTTCCCTAGTGGGCACTTGGACTATGCAGATTCCGTATGGGGCACTTGGACTATGTAGGTTATCTAGCAGGCCCTTGGACTCTCTAGGTTACCTGGCGAGCACTTGGACGATGCAGGTTCCCTAGTGGGCAATTGGGCTGTCTAGGTTCCCTAATGGGCACTTGGACTGTGTAGGTTCCATAGGGGGCACTTGGACTATATAGTTTCCCTAATGGGCACTTGGACTATGTAGGTTTGTATCGGGCATTGGGACTATGTAGGTTAACTACCGGGCACTTGGACTATGTAGGTTACCTAGCGGGCACTTGCTCTATGTACATACCCTAGCTGGCACTTGGACTATGTAGGTTACCTAGCGGGCCCTTGGACTATCTAGGTTAGCTAGCGGGCACTTGAACTATGTAGGTTAACTAGTGGGCCCTTAAACTATCTAGGTTAGCTAACGGACACTTGGACAATATAGGTTAATTAGCCCGTACTTGGACTATGTAGGTCAACTAACGGGCCCTTGGATTATCTAGGTTAGCTAAGGGGCACTTGGATTATGTAGGTTAACTAGCGGGCACTTGGAAAATGTAGGTTAACTAGCGGTCACTTGGACGATCTAGGTTAACTAGCGGGCCCTTTCACTATGTAGGTTAACTAGCGGTCCCTTGGACTATGTAGGTTAACTAGCGGGTCCTTGGATTATGTAGGTTTACTAGCAGGCACTTGGACTATCTAGGTTAACTAGCGGGCACTTGGACTATGTAGTGTCCCTAGCGGGCATTTGGACTATTTAGGTTACCTAGCGGGAAATTGGACTATGTAGGTTGCCTAGCGGGCACTTGGATTATGTAGGTTCCCTATCGGGCACTTGGACTATGTAGGTTAACTAGCGGGCACTTGGATTGTCAAGGTTACCTAGTGGGCACTTTGAAGATCTAGGTTAGCAAACGGGCACTTGGAATATGTAGGTTACCTAGCAGGCACTTGGACTGTCTAGGTTACTTAGCGGGCACTTGGACTATCTAGGTTAATGAACGGGCACATGGACTATGTGGTTACCTAGCGGGCACTTGGACTATCTCTGTTAGCTAACGGGCACTTGGATTATCTAAGTTACCTAGCGGGCACTTGGACTACGTAGGTTCCCTAGCGGGCACATGGTCTCTGTATGTTCCCTAGCGGGCACTTGGACTATGTATGTTCCCTACGGACACTTGAATTATGTAAGTTAACTACCGGGCACTTGGACTATGTAGGTTAACAAGCGGGCCCTAGGACTATCTAGGTTACCTAGCGGGCAGTTGGACTATATAGGTTAACTACCGGGCACTTGCACTATCTAGGTTCCCGAACGGGCATTTGGACTATGTAGGTAACCTAGCGGGCACTTGGATAGTCTAGGTTACCTAGCGGGCACTTGGACTTATAGGTTAACGAACGGGCACTTGTACTATGTATGTTGCGTAGCGGGCAATTGGACTATCAAGGTTAGGTAACGGGCACTTGGACTATCTAGGTTACCTAGCGGGAACTAGGACTATGTAGGTTACCTAGCGGGCACTTGGACTATCTAGGTTACCTAACGGGCACTTGGACTATCTAGGTTACGTAGCGGGAACTTGGACTATGTAGGTTACCTAGCGGGCAATTGGACTATCTAGGTTACCTAACGGGCACTTGGACTATCTAGGTCTTAGCGGGCACTTGGACTACGTAGGTTAACTAGCGGGACCTTGGACTATCTAGGTTACCTAGCGGGCACTTGAACTTTGTAGGTTACGTAGCGGGCACGTGGACTATCTAGGTTAACGAAAGGGCACTTGGACTATGTAGGTTACCTAGCGGGCACTTGGATTTTCTAGGTTAGCTAACAGGAACTTGGAATATCTAGGTTACCTAGCGGGCACTTGGACTATGTAGGTTACCTTGCGGGCACTTGTACTATCTATGTTACCTAACTGGAACTTGGACAATGTATGTTAACTGGCGGGCCCTTGGACTATGTAGGTTAACTAACGGGCACTTGGACTATCTAGGTTAACTAGCGGGTTCTTGGACTATGTAGGTTAACTAGCAGGCAATTGGACTATCTAGGTTAACTAGCAGACCGTGAACTATGTAGGTTAACTAGCGGGCACTTGGACTATCTAGGTTAACTAGCGGGCACTTGGACTATCTAGGTTAACTAGCAGGCACTTGCACAATACAGGTTCCCTAGCGGGCACTTTGACTCTGTAGGTTCCCTAGCGGGCACTTGGACTATATATTTTCCCTATGAGCACTTGGACTATGTAGGTTCCCTATCAGGCACTTGGACTATGTAGGTTCCCTATCGGGCACTTGGAATATGTAGGTTCCGCAGCGGGCACTTGGACTATGTAGGTTCCCTATCAGGCACTTGGACTATGTAGGTTAACTAGTGGGCACGTGGATGATCAATGTTAACTAGTGGGCACTTTGACTATCTAGGTTAACTAGCGGGCAATTTGACTATCTCGGTTAATTAGCGTGCACTTGTACAATGCAGGTTCCCTAGCGGACACTTTGACTATGTAGGTTTCCTAGCGGGCACTTGGACTATATAGGTTCCCTATGGGCACTTGGACTATCTAGGTTCCCTAACGGGCACTTGGACTATGTAGGTTCCTCAGCGGGCACTTGGACTATGTAGGTTAACTAGCGGGACCTTGGACTATCTAGGTTACCTAGCGGGCACTTGAACTATGTACATACCCTAGCGGGCACTTGGACTATCTAGGTACCCTAACGGGCACTTGGAATATGTAGGTTCCCTATCGGGCACTTGGACTATGTAAGTTCCTCAGCGGGCACTTGGACTATGTAGGTTCCCTATCAGTCACTTGGAGTATATAGGTTAACTAGTGGGCACGTGGATGATCAATGTTAACTAGTGGGCACTTTGACTATCTAGGTTAACTAGCGGTCAATTGGACTATCTAGGTTAATTAGCGTGCACTTGTACAATGCAGGTTCCCTAGCGGGCACTTTGACTATGTAGGTTCCCTAGCGGCACTTGGACTATATAGGTTCCCTATGGGCACTTGGACTATCTAGGTTCCCTAACGGGCACTTGGACTATGTAGGTTCCTCAGCGGGCACTTGGACTATGTAGGTTAACTAGCGGGACCTTGGACTATCTAGGTTACCTCGCGGGCACTTGAACTATGTACATACCCTAGCGGGCACATGGACTATCTAGGTTAACTAGTGGGCACTTGGATTATCTAGATTAACTAGCGGGCACTTGGACTATGTAGGTTCCCTAGCGGGCACTTGGACTATGTAGGTTCCTCAGCGGGCACTTGGACTATGTAGGTTCCCTATCGGGCATTGGATTATGTAGGTTCACTAGCTGGACCTTGGACTATCTAGGTTACCTAGGGGGCACTTGGACAATCTAGGATAACAACGGGCACTTAGACTACCTAGGTTAACATACGGGCACTTAGACTATCTAGGTTACCTAGCGGGCACTTGGACTATGTAAGTTACCTAGCGGGCACTTGGACTATCTAGGTTACCTAACGGGCACTTGGACTCTGCATGTTACCTAGTGGGCCCTTGGACTATATAGGTTAACGAATGGGCACTTGGACTTTGTAGGTTACCTAGCAGGCACTTGCACTGTCTAGGTTACCTATCGGGCACTTGGACTATCTAGGTTAACGTACGGGCACTTAGAATATCTAGGTTAACTAGCGGGCCCTTGCACTATGTAGGTTATCAAGCGGGCACTTGGACTATCTAGGTAAACTAGCGGGTTCTGGACTATGTAGGTCACCTAGCGGGAACTTGTACTGTCTAGGTTACCTAGTGGGCACTTGGACTATCTAGGATAACAAACGGGCACTTGGACTATGTACGTCCCCTAGTGGGCACTTGGACTATCTAGGTTAACAAGAGGGCACTTGGACTATGTATGTCCCCTAGCGGGCACTTGGACTATCTAGGTTAACTAGAGGCCACTTGGAATATCTAGGTTAACTAGAGGGCACTTGGACTATCTAGGTTAACTAGCGGGCACTTGGACTATCTAGGTTAAGTAGCGGACCTTGGACTATGTAGGTTAACTAGTGGGCACTTGGACTATCTAGATTAACTACGGGCACTTGGATGATGCAGGTTCCCTAGCGGGCACTTGGACTATCTAGGTTCCCTAACGGGCACTTGGACTATGTAGGTTCCCTAGCGGGCACTTAGATTATGTACGTCCCTTAGCGGGCACTTGGACTATGTAGGTTCCCTATCGCGCACTTGGACTATGTAGGTTAACTTGCGGGCCCTTGGACTATGTAGGTTAACTAGCGGGCACTTAGACTATCTAGGTTACCTAGCGGGCACTTGGACTATGTACGTCCCGTACTGGGCACTTGGACTATCTAGGATAACTAACGGGCACTTAGACTATCTAGGTTAACATACGGGCACTTGGACTATCTAGGTTACCTAGCGGGCACTTGGACTATGTAGGTTACCTAGCGGGCACTTGGACTATCTAGGTTACCTAACGGGCACTTGGACTATGCAGGATACCTAGTGGGCCCTTGGACTATATAGGTTAACGAACGGGCACTTGGACTATGTAGGTTACCTAGCAGGCACTTGCACTGTCTAGGTTACCTATCGGGCACTTGGACTATCTAGGTTAACGTACGGACACTTGGACTATCTCGGTTACCTAGCGGGGACTTGGACTATATACGTCCCCTAGTGGGCACTTGGACTATCTAGGATAACTAACGGGCACTAGGACTATCTAGGTTAACTAGCGGGCACTTGGTCTATCTAGGTTACCTAGCGGGCACTTGGACTATGTAGGTAACCTAGCGGGCACTTGGACTGTCTAGGTTAGCTAACAGGAAATTGGAATATCTAGGTTACCTTGCGGGCCCTTGGACTATGTAGGTTCACTAGCGGGCACTTGGACTATCTAGGTTAACTTGCGGGTTCTTGGACTATGTAGCTTAACTAGCGGGCCCTTGGACTATATAGGTTAACTAGCGGGCACTTGTACTATCTAGGTTAAGTATCGGACCTTGGACTATGTAGGTTAACAAGCGGGCCTTTGGATTATGTAGGTTAACTAGCGGGCACTTGGACTATTTAGGTTTACCAGCAGGCACTTTGACTATCTAGATTAACTACCAGGCAATTGGATGATGCATGTTCCCTAGCGGGCACTTGGATTATCTAGGTTCCCTAACGGGCACTTGGACTATGTAGGCTCCTTAGCGGGCACTTGGACTATGTACGTCCCTTAGCGGGCACTTGGACTATGTAGGTTAACTAGCGAGCCCTTGGACTATGTAGGTTAACTAGCCGGCGCTTAGACTATCTAGGTTACCTAGCGGGCAGTTGGATTATGTACGTTCTCTAGCGGGCACTTGGACTATCTAGGTTAACTAGAGGGCCCTTGGTCTATCTAGGTTAACTAGCGGGCACTTGTACTATCTAGGTTAAGTAGCGGACCTTGGACTTTGTAGGTTAACAAGCGGGCCCTTGGACTATGTAGGTTAACTAACGGGCACTTGGACGATGTAGGTTAACTAGCGGGCACTTGGACTATCTAGGTTAACTAAGGGCACTTGGACTATCTAGATTAACTACCGGGCACTTGGATGATCCAGGTTCCCTAGCGCGCACTTGGAATATCTAGGTTCCCTAACGGGCACTTTGACTATGTAGGTTCCCTAGCGGGCTCTGGGACTATATATGTTCCCTACGGGCACTTGAACTATCTAGGTTCCCTAACAGGCACTTGGAATATGTAGGTTCCCTATCGGGCACTTGGACTATGTAGGTTAACTAGCGGGCACTTGGACGATCAAGGTTAACTAGCGGGAACTTGGACTATCTAGGTTAAGTAGCGGGCACTGGGACGATCTAGGTTAACTAGCGGGCACTGGTACAATGCAGGTTCCCTAGCGGGCACTTTGACTATTTAGGTTCCCTAGCGGGCACTTAGACTATATAGGTTCCCTACGGGCACTTGGACTATCTATGTTCCCTAACGGGCACTTGGAATATGTAGGTTCCCTATCGGGCACTTGGACTATGTAGGTTCCTCAGCGGGCACTTGGACTATGTAGGTTAACTTGCGGGCCCTTGGACTATGTAGGTTAACTAGCAGGCACTTAGACTATCTAGGTTACCTAGCTGGCACTTGGACTATGTACATACCCTAGCGGGTACTTGGACTATCTAGGTTACCTAGCGGGCACTTGGACTATGTACGTCCCCTAGTGGGAACTGCTACTATCTAGGAAAACTAACGGGTACTAGGACTATCTAGGTTAACTAGCGGGCACTTGGTGTATCTAGGTTACCTAGCGGGCACTTGGACTATGTAGGTAACCTAGCGGGCACTGGACAGTCTAGGGTACCTAGCGGGCACCTGGACTGTCTAGGTTAGCTAACAGGAAATTGGAATATCTAGGTTACCTTGCGGGCACTTGGACTATGTAGGTTAACTAGCGGGCACTTGGACTATCTAGGTTAACTTGCGGGTTCTTGGACTATGTAGGTTAACTAGCGGTCCCTTGGAATATCTAGGTTAACGAATGGTCACTTGGACGATCAAAGTTAACTAGCGGGCACTTGGACTACCTAGGTTAACAAGCGGGCACTTGGACTATCTAGGTTAACTAGCGGGCACTTGGACTATCTAGGTTAGCTAACGGGCACTTGGACTATCTAGGTTACCTAGCGGGCACTTGGACTATGTACGTCCCCTAGCGGGCACTTTGACTATCTAGGTTAACTAGCGGGCACTTGGACTATCTAGGTTAAGTAGCGGACCTTGGACTATGTAGGTTAACTAGCGGGCACTTGGACGATCTAGGTTATCTACCGGGCACTTGGACTATCTTGGTTTACAAGCGGGCACATGGACTATCTAGATTAACTACCGGGCACTTGGATGATGCAGGTTCCCTAGTGGGCACTTGGACTAACTAGGTTCCCTAACGGGCACTTGGACTCTGTAGGTTCCTTAGCGGGCACTTGGACTATTTACGTCCCTTAGCGGGCACGTGGACTATGTAGGTTAACTAGCGTGCCCTTGGACTATGTAGGTTATCTAGCCGGCACTTAGACTATCTAGGTTACCTAGCGGGCACTTGGACTATGTACATACCCTAGTGGGCACTTGGACTATCTAGGTTACCGAGCGGCCACTTGTACTATGTACGTCCCCTAGTGGGCACAAGGACTATCTACGATAACTAACGGGCACTAGGAATATCTAGGTTACCTAGCGGGCACTTGGACTATGTACGTTCCCTAGTGGGCACTTGGACTATTTAGGATAATTAACGGGCACTCGGACTATCTAGGTTAACTAGCGGGCACCTGGTCTATCTAGGTCAACTAGCGGGCCCTTGGACTATGTAGGTTTAATAGCGGACACTTGGACGATCTAGGTTAACTAGCGAGCCCTTGCACTATGTCGTTAACTATCGGGTACTTGGACAATCTAGGTTAACTAGTGAGCACTTGGACGATATAGGTTAACTAGCGGGCACTTGTTTTAGCTAGGTTACCTAGTGGGCCCTTGAACTATGTAGGTTAACTAGTTGACCCTTGGACTATCTAGGTTAGCTAACGGGCACTTGGACTATATAGTTTACTTAGCGGGCACTTGGACTATGTGGGTGCCATAGTGGGCATTTGGACTATATAGATTACCTAGCAGGCACTTGGACTTTGTAGGTTACCTACCGGGCACTTGGACTATCTAGGTTTTCGAGAGGGCACTTGGACTATGTAGGTTACCTAGCGGGCACTTGGACTATGTAGGTTACCTAATGGGCACTTGGACTATATAGTTTACCTAGCGTGCGCTGGGACTATGTAGGTTACCTAGCGGGCACTTGGACAGTCTAGGTTAACTAGCGGGCACTTGGACTATCTAGGTTAACGAATCGGCACTTGGACTATGTAGGTTACCTAGCGGGCACTTGGAGTATCTAAGTTAGCGAACAGGAACTTGGAATATCTAGGTTACCTAGCGGGCACTTGGACTATATAGGTTACCTAGCGGGCACTTGGACTATCTATGTTACCTAACAGGAACTTGGACTATGTAGGTTAACTGGCGGACACTTGGACGATCTAGGTTAACGAACGGGCACTTGGACTATGTAGGTTAACTAGCGGGCACTTAGACTATCTAGGTTACCTAGCAGGCACTTGGACTATGTACATACCCTAGCGGGCACTTGGACTATCTAGGTTACCTAGGGGGCACTTGGACTGTGTACGTCCCCTAGAGGGCACTTGGACTATCTAGGATAACTAACGTGCACTAGGACTATCCAGGTTAACTAGCGGGCACATGGACTATCTAGGTTACCTAGCGGGCACTTGGACTATGTAGGTAACCTAGCGGGCACTAGAGTGTCTAGGTTACCTAGCGGGCACTTGGACTACCTAGGTTAATGAATGGGCACTTGTACTATGTAGGTTACCTAGGGGCACTTGGACTATCTAGGTAAGCTAACAGGAAATTGGATTATCTAGGTTACCTTGCGTGCCCTTGGACCATATAGGTTAACTAGCAGGGAATTGGACGATGAAGGTTAACTAGCGGGCACATGGACGATCTAGGTTAACTAGAGGGCCTTTGGACGATCTAGGTTAACTAGCCGGCACTTGGACTATCAAGGTTAACTAGCGAGCCCTTGGACTATGTAGGTTAACTAGCGGGCCCTTGGACTTGTAGCTTACCTAGCGGGCACTTGGACTATGTAGGTTACCTAGCGGGCATTTGGACTATCTAGATTAGCGAACGGGGACTTGGACTATCTAGGTTACCTAGCGGGCACTTGAACTATGTAGGTTACCTAGAGGGCACTTGGACTACCTAGGTTGGCGAACGGGGACTTGGACTTTGTATGTTACCTAGCAGGCACTTGGATTGTCTAGGTTACCTAGCGGTCACTTGGACTATCTAGGTTAACGAACGGGCACTTGGACTATGTAGGTTACCGAGCAGGCACTTGGACTATGTATGTTAGCTAACGGGCACTTGGACTATGTATGTTAGCTAATGGGCACTTGGACTATGTAGGTTACCTAGCGGGCACTTGGACTATGTAGGTTACGTAGCGGGCACTTGGACTATGTAGGTGAACTAGAGGACATTAGGATGGTCTAGATTAACTAGTGGGCCCTTGGACTATGTAGGTTAACTAGCGGGAACTTGGACAATCTAGGTTAACTAGCGGGCACTTGTACGATCTAGGTTAACTAGCCGGCACTTGGACTATCAAGGTTAACTAGCGAGTCCTTGGACTATGTAGGTTAACTAGCGGGCCCTTGGACTTGTAGCTTACCTAGCGGGCACTTGGACTATGTAGGTTACCTAGCGGGCATTTGGACTATCTAGGTTAGCGAACGGGGACTTGGACTATGTAGGTGACCTAGCAGGCACTTGTACTGTCTAGGTTACCTAGCGGGCACTTGGACTATCTAGGTTAACGAACGGGCACTTGGACTATGTAGGTTACCTAGCGGGCACTTGAACTATGTAGGTTACCTAGCGGGCACTTGGACTATCTAGGTTACCTAATGGGCACTTGGACTATCTAGGTTACCTAGCGGGAACTTTGACTATATAGGTTACCTAGAGGGCCCTTGGACTATGTAGGTTACCTAACGGGCACTTGGACTATCTAGGTTACCTAGCGGGCACTTGGTCTATCTAGGTTACCTAGCGGCCACTTGGACTATGTAGGTAACCTAGCGGGCACTTGGACTTTGTGGGTTAGCTAACAGCAACTTTGAATATCTAGGTTACCTACCGGGCCCTTGGAATATGTAGGTTAACTAGCGGGCACTTGGACTATGTAGGTTAACTAGCGGGCACTAGGACGATGCAGGTTCTCTAGCGGGCACTTGGACTATCTAGGTTAACTGGCGGGCCCTTGGACTATGTAGGTTAACTAGCGGTCCCTTGGACTTGATGGTTACCTAGCGAGCACTTGGACTATATAGGTTACCGAGAGGACACTTGGACTATGTAGGTTACCTAGTGGGCACTTGGACTATCTAGGTTACCTAGCGGGCCCTTGGACTATGTAGGTTACCTAGCGAGCTCTTGGATTATGTGTGTTAGCAAACGGGCACTTGGACTATCTAGGTTACCTAGTGGGCACTTGGAATATGTAGGTTACCTAGCGGGCACTTGGACTATCTAGGTTACCTAACGGGCACTTCGACTATCTAGGTTACGTAGCGGGCACTTGGACTATGTAGGTTACCTACAGGACATTTGGATGATCTAGGTTAACTAGTGGGCCCTTGGACTATGTAGGTTAACTAGCGGGCACTTGGACGATCTAGGTTAACCAGCAGGCATTTGGACTATGTAGGTTACCTAGCAGGCACTTGCACTATCTAGGTTAGCGAACGGGGACTTGGACTATGTAGGTGACCTAGCAGGCACTTGGACTGTCTAAGTTACCTAGCGGGCACTTGGAATATCTAGGTTAATGAACGGGCACTTGTACTATGTAGGTTACCTAGGGGCACTTGGACTATCTAGGTAAGCTAACAGGAAATTGGATTATCTAGGTTACCTTGCGTGCCCTTGGACCATATAGGTTAACTAGCAGGGAATTGGACGATGAAGGTTAACTAGCGGGCACATGGACGATCTAGGTTAACTAGAGGGCCTTTGGACGATCTAGGTTAACTAGCCGGCACTTGGACTATCAAGGTTAACTAGCGAGCCCTTGGACTATGTAGGTTAACTAGCGGGCCCTTGGACTTGTAGCTTACCTAGCGGGCACTTGGACTATGTAGGTTACCTAGCGGGCATTTGGACTATCTAGATTAGCGAACGGGGACTTGGACTATCTAGGTTACCTAGCGGGCACTTGAACTATGTAGGTTACCTAGAGGGCACTTGGACTACCTAGGTTGGCGAACGGGGACTTGGACTTTGTATGTTACCTAGCAGGCACTTGGATTGTCTAGGTTACCTAGCGGTCACTTGGACTATCTAGGTTAACGAACGGGCACTTGGACTATGTAGGTTACCGAGCAGGCACTTGGACTATGTATGTTAGCTAACGGGCACTTGGACTATGTATGTTAGCTAATGGGCACTTGGACTATGTAGGTTACCTAGCGGGCACTTGGACTATGTAGGTTACGTAGCGGGCACTTGGACTATGTAGGTGAACTAGAGGACATTAGGATGGTCTAGATTAACTAGTGGGCCCTTGGACTATGTAGGTTAACTAGCGGGAACTTGGACAATCTAGGTTAACTAGCGGGCACTTGTACGATCTAGGTTAACTAGCCGGCACTTGGACTATCAAGGTTAACTAGCGAGTCCTTGGACTATGTAGGTTAACTAGCGGGCCCTTGGACTTGTAGCTTACCTAGCGGGCACTTGGACTATGTAGGTTACCTAGCGGGCATTTGGACTATCTAGGTTAGCGAACGGGGACTTGGACTATGTAGGTGACCTAGCAGGCACTTGTACTGTCTAGGTTACCTAGCGGGCACTTGGACTATCTAGGTTAACGAACGGGCACTTGGACTATGTAGGTTACCTAGCGGGCACTTGAACTATGTAGGTTACCTAGCGGGCACTTGGACTATCTAGGTTACCTAATGGGCACTTGGACTATCTAGGTTACCTAGCGGGAACTTTGACTATATAGGTTACCTAGAGGGCCCTTGGACTATGTAGGTTACCTAACGGGCACTTGGACTATCTAGGTTACCTAGCGGGCACTTGGTCTATCTAGGTTACCTAGCGGCCACTTGGACTATGTAGGTAACCTAGCGGGCACTTGGACTTTGTGGGTTAGCTAACAGCAACTTTGAATATCTAGGTTACCTACCGGGCCCTTGGAATATGTAGGTTAACTAGCGGGCACTTGGACTATGTAGGTTAACTAGCGGGCACTAGGACGATGCAGGTTCTCTAGCGGGCACTTGGACTATCTAGGTTAACTGGCGGGCCCTTGGACTATGTAGGTTAACTAGCGGTCCCTTGGACTTGATGGTTACCTAGCGAGCACTTGGACTATATAGGTTACCGAGAGGACACTTGGACTATGTAGGTTACCTAGTGGGCACTTGGACTATCTAGGTTACCTAGCGGGCCCTTGGACTATGTAGGTTACCTAGCGAGCTCTTGGATTATGTGTGTTAGCAAACGGGCACTTGGACTATCTAGGTTACCTAGTGGGCACTTGGAATATGTAGGTTACCTAGCGGGCACTTGGACTATCTAGGTTACCTAACGGGCACTTCGACTATCTAGGTTACGTAGCGGGCACTTGGACTATGTAGGTTACCTACAGGACATTTGGATGATCTAGGTTAACTAGTGGGCCCTTGGACTATGTAGGTTAACTAGCGGGCACTTGGACGATCTAGGTTAACCAGCAGGCATTTGGACTATGTAGGTTACCTAGCAGGCACTTGCACTATCTAGGTTAGCGAACGGGGACTTGGACTATGTAGGTGACCTAGCAGGCACTTGGACTGTCTAAGTTACCTAGCGGGCACTTGGAATATCTAGGTTAATGAACGGGCACTTGGACTATGTAGGTTACCTAGCGGGCACATGGACTATGTATGTTAGCTAACGGGAACTTGGACTATCTAGGCTACCTAGCGGTCACTTGGACTATGTAGGTTACCTAGCGGGCACTTGGACTATCTAGGTTACCTAACGGGCACTAGGACTTTGCAGGTAACCTAGCAGGCACTTGGACGAACTAGATTAACGAGCGGGCCCTTAGACTATGTAGGTTACCTAGCGGGCACTTAGACTATCTAGGTTAGCTAACAGGAACTTGGACTATCTAGGTTACCTAGCAGGCACTTTGACTATGTAGGTTACCTAGTGGCACTTGGACTATGTGTGGTTCCCTATCAGGCATTTGGACTATGTAGGTTACTAGCGGGCATTTGGACTATGTAGGTTACCTAACGGGCACTTGGACTATCTAGGTTATGTAACGGGCACTTGGACTATCTAGGTTACCTAGTGGGAACTTGGACTATGTAGGTTACCTAGCGGGCACTTTGACTATCTTGGTTATTTAGCGGGCACTTGGACTATGTAGGTTAACTAGCGGACACTTGGACGAAATTGGTTAAGGAGCGGGTCCTTGGACTATGTAGGTTACCTAGCGGGCACTTCGACTATCTAGGTTAGCTAACAGGAACTTGGACTATCTAGGTTACATAGCGGGCACTTTGACTATTTAGGTCACCTAGCGGGCACTTGGACTATCTAGGTTACCTAACGGGCACTTGGACTATGCAGATAACCTAGCGGGCACTTGGACTGTCTAGGTTACCTAGGGGCGACATGGATTTCTAGGTTAACGAACGGGCACTTGGACTATGTAGGTTGCCTAGCGGGCACTTGGACGATCTATGTTAGGTAACGGGCACTAGGACTATCTAGGTTACCTAGCGGGAACTAGGACTATGTAGGTAACCTAGCGGGCACTTGGACTATCTAGGTTTCTTAACGGGCACTTGGACGATCTAGGTTAACTAGCGGGCACTTGGACTATGTAGGTTAACTAGCGGGCACTTGGGCGATGCAGGTTCTCTAGCGGGCACTTGGACTATCTAGGTTCCCTAACGTGCACTTGGACTTTGTAGGTTCCCTAGCGGGCACTTGGACTATGTAAGTCCCTTAGCGGGCACTTGGGCTATGTTTGTTTCCTATCTGGCACTTGGACTATGGTGGTTAACTAGCGGGCCCTTGGACTATGTAGGTTAACTAGCGGGCACTTAGACTATCTAGGTTACCTAGCGGGCACTTGGACTATGTACATACCCTAGCGGGCACTAGGACTATCTAGGTTACTTAGCGGGAACTAGGACTATGTAGGTAACCTAGCGGGCACTTGGACTATCTAGGTTTCTTAACGGGCACTTGGACGATCTAGGTTAACTAGCGGGCACTTGGACTATGTAGGTTACCTAGCAGGCACTTGGACTATGTATGTTAGCTAATGGGCACTTGGACTATGTAGGTTACCTAGCGGGCACTTGGACTATCTAGGTTACGTAGCGGGCACTTGGACTATGTAGGTGAACTAGAGGACATTAGGATGGTCTAGATTAACTAGTGGGCACTTGGACTATGTAGGTTAACTAGCGGGAACTTGGACAATCTAGGTTAACTAGCGGGCACTTGTACGATCTAGGTTAACTAGCCGCCAATTGGACTATCAAGGTTAACTAGCGAGTCCTTGGACTATGTAGGTTAACTAGCGGGCCCTTGGACTTGTAGCTTACCTAGCGGGCACTTGGACTATGTAGTTTACCTAGCGGGCACTTGGACTATCTAGGTTAGCGAACGGGGAATTGGACTATGTAGGTGACCTAGCAGGCACTTGTACTGTCTAGGTTACCTAGCGGGCACTTGAACTATCTAGGTTAACGAACGGGCACTTGGCCTATGTAGGTTACCTAGCCAGCTCTTGGATTATGTGTGTTAGCAAACGGGCACTTGGACTATCTAGGTTACCTAGCGGGCACTTGGAATATGTAGGTTACCTAGCGGGCACTTGGACTATCTAGGTTACCTAAAGGGCACTTCGACTATCTAGGTTACGTAGCGGGCACTTGGACTATGTAGGTTACCTACAGGACATTTGGATGATCTAGGTTAACTAGTGGGCCCTTGGGCTATGTAGGTTAACTAGCGGGCACTTGGACGATCTAGGTTAACCAGCAGGCACTTGGACTATGTAGGTTACCTAGCAGGCACTTGCACTATCTAGGTTAGCGAACGGGGACTTGGACTATGTAGGTGACCTAGCAGGCACTTGGACTGTCTAAGTTACCTAGCGGGCACTTGGAATATCTAGGTTAATGAACGGGCACTTGGACTATGTAGGTTACCTAGCGGGCACATGGACTATGTATGTTAGCTAACGGGAACTTGGACTATCTAGGCTACCTAGCGGTCACTTGGACTATGTAGGTTACCTAGCGGGCACTTGGACTATCTAGGTTACCTAACGGGCACTAGGGCTTTGCAGGTAACCTAGCAGGCACTTGGACGAACTAGGTTAACGAGCGGGCCCTTAGACTATGTAGGTTACCTAGCGGGCACTTAGACTATCTAGGTTAGCTAACAGGAACTTGGACTATCTAGGTTACCTAGCAGGCACTTTGACTATGTAGGTTACCTAGTGGCACTTCGACTATGTAGGTTCCCTATCAGGCATTTGGACTATGTAGGTTACTAGCGGGCATTTGGACTATGTAGGTTACCTAACGGGCACTTGGACTATCTAGGTTATGTAACGGGCACTTGGACTATCTAGGTTACCTAGTGGGAACTTGGACTATGTAGGTTACCTAGCGGGCACTTTGACTATCTTGGTTATTTAGCGGGCACTTGGACTATGTAGGTTAACTAGCGGACACTTGGACGAAATAGGTTAAGGAGTGGGTCCTTGTACTATGTAGGTTACCTAGCGGGCACTTGGACTATCTAGGTTAGCTAAAAGGAACTTGGACTATCTAGGTTACATAGCGGGCACTTTGACTATTTAGGTCACCTAGCGGGCACTTGGACTATCTAGGTTACCTAACGGGCACTTGGACTATGCAGGTAACCTAGCGGGCACTTGGACTGTCTAGGTTACCTAGGGGCGACATGGATTTCTAGGTTAACGAACGGGCACTTGGACTATGTAGGTTGCCTAGCGGGCACTTGGACGATCTATGTTAGGTAACGGGCACTAGGACTATCTAGGTTACCTAGCGGGAACTAGGACTATGTAGGTAACCTAGCGGGCACTTGGACTATCTAGGTTAACTAGCGGGCACTTGGACTATCTAGGTTAGCTAACGGGCACTTGGACTATCTAGGTTACCTAGCGGGCACTTGGACTATGTACATCCCCTAGCGGGCACTTTGACTATCTAGGTTAACTAGCGGGCACTTGGACTATCTAGGTTAAGTAGCGGACCTTGGACTATGTAGGTTAACTAGCGGGCACTTGGACGATCTAGGTTATCTACCGGGCACTTGGACTATCTTGGTTAACTAGCGGGCACATGGACTATCTAGATTAACTACCGGGCACTTGGATGATGCAGGTTCCCTAGTGGGCACTTGGACTAACTAGGTTCCCTAACGGGCACTTGGACTATGTAGGTTCCTTAGCGGGCACTTGGACTATTTACGTCCCTTAGCGGGCACGTGGACTATGTAGGTTAACTAGCGTGCCCTTGGACTATGTAGGTTATCTAGCCGGCACTTAGACTATCTAGGTTACCTAGCGGGCACTTGGACTATGTACATATCCTAGTGGGCACTTGGACTATCTAGGTTACCTAGCGGGCACTTGTACTATGTACGTCCCCTAGTGGGCACAAGGACTATCTACGATAACTAACGGGCACTAGGAATATCTAGGTTACCTAGCGGGCACTTGGACTATGTACGTTCCCTAGTGGGCACTTGGACTATTTAGGATAATTAACGGGCACTCGGACTATCTAGGTTAACTAGCGGGCACCTGGTCTATCTAGGTCAACTAGCGGGCCCTTGGACTATGTAGGTTTAATAGCGGACACTTGGACGATCTAGGTTAACTAGCGAGCCCTTGCACTATGTCGTTAACTATCGGGTACTTGGACAATCTAGGTTAACTAGTGAGCACTTGGACGATATAGGTTAACTAGCGGGCACTTGTTTTAGCTAGGTTACCTAGTGGGCCCTTGAACTATGTAGGTTAACTAGTTGACCCTTGGACTATCTAGGTTAGCTAACGGGCACTTGGACTATATAGGTTACTTAGCGGGCACTTGGACTATGTGGGTGCCATAGTGGGCATTTGGACTATATAGATTACCTAGCAGGCACTTGGACTTTGTAGGTTACCTACCGGGCACTTGGACTATCTAGGTTTTCGAGCGGGCAATTGGACTATGTAGGTTACCTAGCGGGCACTTGAACTATGTAGGTTACCTAATGGGCACTTGGACTATATAGTTTACCTAGCGTGCGCTGGGACTATGTAGGTTACCTAGCGGGCACTTGGACAGTCTAGGTTAACTAGCGGGCACTTGGACTATCTAGGTTAACGAATGGGCACTTGGACTATGTAGGTTACCTAGCGGGCACTTGGAGTATCTAAGTTAGCGAACAGGAACTTGGAATATCTAGGTTACCTAGCGGGCACTTGGACTATATAGGTTACCTAGCGGGCACTTGGACTATCTATGTTACCTAACAGGAACTTGGACTATGTAGGTTAACTGGCGGACACTTGGACGATCTAGGTTAACGAACGGGCACTTGGACTATGTAGGTTAACTAGCGGGCACTTAGACTATCTAGGTTACCTAGCAGGCACTTGGACTATGTACATACCCTAGCGGGCACTTGGACTATCTAGGTTACCTAGGGGGCACTTGGACTGTGTACGTCCCCTAGAGGGCACTTGGACTATCTAGGATAACTAACGTGCACTAGGACTATCCAGGTTAACTAGCGGGCACATGGACTATCTAGGTTACCTAGCGGGCACTTGGACTATGTAGGTAACCTAGCGGGCACTAGAGTGTCTAGGTTACCTAGCGGGCACTTGGACTATCTAGGTTAATGAATGGGCACTTGTAGTATGTAGGTTACCTAGGGGCACTTGGACTATCTAGGTTAGCTAATAGGCAATTGGATTATCTAGGTTCCCTTGCGTGCCCTTAGACCATATAGGTTAACTAGCAGGGAATTGGACGATGAAGGTTAACTAGCGGGCACATGGACGATCTAGGTTAACTAGAGGGCCTTTGGACGATCTAGGTTAACTAGCCGGCACTTGGACTATCAAGGTTAACTAGCGAGCCCTTGGACTATGTAGGTTAACTAGCGGGCTCTTGGACTTGTAGCTTACCTAGCGGGCACTTGGACTATGTAGGTTACCGAGCAGGCACTTGGACTATGTATGTTCGCTAACGGGCACTTGGACTATGTATGTTAGCTAATGGGCACTTGGACTATGTAGGTTACCTAGCGGGCACTTGGACTATCTAGGTTACGTAGCGGGCACTTGGACTATGTAGGTGAACTAGAGGACATTAGGATGGTCTAGATTAACTAGTGGGCCCTTGGACTATGTAGGTTAACTAGCGGGAACTTGGACAATCTAGGTTAACTAGCGGGCACTTGTACGATCTAGGTTAACTAGCCGGCACTTGGACTATCAAGGTTAACTAGCGAGTCCTTGGACTATGTAGGTTAACTAGCGGGCCCTTGGACTTGTAGCTTACCTAGCGGGCACTTGGACTATGTAGGTTACCTAGCGGGCATTTGGACTATCTAGGTTAGCGAACGGGGACTTGGACTATGTAGGTGACCTAGCAGGCACTTGTACTGTCTAGGTTACCTAGCGGGCACTTGGACTATCTAGGTTAACGAACGGGCACTTGGACTATGTAGGTTACCTAGCGGGCACTTGAACTATGTAGGTTACCTAGCGGGCACTTGGACTATCTAGGTTACCTAATGGCACTTGGACTATCTAGGTTACCTAGCGGGAACTTTGACTATATAGGTTACCTAGAGGGCCCTTGGACTATGTAGGTTACCTAACGGGCACTTGGACTATCTAGGTTACCTAGCGGGCACTTGGTCTATCTAGGTTACCTAGCGGCCACTTGGACTATGTAGGTAACCTAGCGGGCACTTGGACTTTGTGGGTTAGCTAACAGCAACTTTGAATATCTAGGTTACCTACCGGGCCCTTGGAATATGTAGGTTAACTAGCGGGCACTTGGACTATGTAGGTTAACTAGCGGGCACTTGGACGATGCAGGTTCTCTAGCGGGCACTTGGACTATCTAGGTTAACTGGCGGGCCCTTGGACTATGTAGGTTAACTAGCGGTCCCTTGGACTTGATGGTTACCTAGCGAGCACTTGGACTATATAGGTTTCCTAGAGGACACTTGGACTATGTAGGTTACCTAGTGGGCACTTGGACTATCTAGGTTACCTAGCGGGCCCTTGGACTATGTAGGTTACCTAGAGGGCACTTGGACTACCTAGGTTGGCGAACGGGGACTTGGACTTTGTATGTTACCTAGCAGGCACTTGGACTGTCTAGGTTACCTAGCGGTCACTTGGACTATCTAGGTTAACGAACGGGCACTTGGACTATGTAGGTTACCTAGCAGGCACTTGGACTATGTATGTTAGCTAACGGGCACTTGGACTATGTATGTTAGCTAATGGGCACTTGGACTATGTAGGTTACCTAGCGGGCACTTGGACTATCTAGGTTACGTAGCGGGCACTTGGACTATGTAGGTGAACTAGAGGACATTAGGATGGTCTAGATTAACTAGTGGGCCCTTGGACTATGTAGGTTAACTAGCGGGAACTTGGACAGTCTAGGTTAACTAGCGGGCACTTGTACGAGCTAGGGTAACTAGCCGCCACTTGGACTATCAAGGTTAACTAGCGAGTCCTTGGACTATGTAGGTTAACTAGCGGGCCCTTGGACTTGTAGCTTACCTAGCGGGCACTTGGACTATGTAGTTTACCTAGTGTGCACTTGGACTATCTAGGTTAGCGAACGGGGAAGTGGACTATGTAGGTGACCTAGCAGGCACTTGTACTGTCTAGGTTACCTAGCGGGCACTTGGACTATCTAGGTTAACGAACGGGCACTTGGACTATGTAGGTTACCTAGCGAGCTCTTGGATTATGTGTGTTAGCAAACGGGCACTTGGACTATCTAGGTTACCTAGCGGGCACTTGGAATATGTAGGTTACCTAGCGGGCACTTGGACTATCTAGGTTACCTAACGGGCACTTCGACTATCTAGGTTACGTAGCGGGCACTTGGACTATGTAGGTTACCTACAGGACATTTGGATGATCTAGGTTAACTAGTGGGCCCTTGGACTATGTAGGTTAACTAGCGGGCACTTGGACGATCTAGGTTAACCAGCAGGCATTTGGACTATGTAGGTTACCTAGCAGGCACTTGCACTATCTAGGTTAGCGAACGGGGACTTGGACTATGTAGGTGACCTAGCAGGCACTTGGACTGTCTAAGTTACCTAGCGGGCACTTGGAATATCTAGGTTAATGAACGGGCACTTGGACTATGTAGGTTACCTAGCGGGCACATGGACTATGTATGTTAGCTAACGGGAACTTGGACTATCTAGGCTACCTAGCGGTCACTTGGACTATGTAGGTTACCTAGCGGGCACTTGGACTATCTAGGTTACCTAACGGGCACTAGGACTTTGCAGGTAACCTAGCAGGCACTTGGACGAACTAGATTAACGAGCGGGCCCTTAGACTATGTAGGTTACCTAGCGGGCACTTAGACTATCTAGGTTAGCTAACAGGAACTTGGACTATCTAGGTTACCTAGCAGGCACTTTGACTATGTAGGTTACCTAGTGGCACTTGGACTATGTGTGGTTCCCTATCAGGCATTTGGACGATGTAGGTTACTAGCGGGCATTTGGACTATGTAGGTTACCTAACGGGCACTTGGACTATCTAGGTTATGTAACGGGCACTTGGACTATCTAGGTTACCTAGTGGGAACTTGGACTATGTAGGTTACCTAGCGGGCACTTTGACTATCTTGGTTATTTAGCGGGCACTTGGACTATGTAGGTTAACTAGCGGACACTTGGACGAAATAGGTTAAGGAGCGGGTCCTTGGACTATGTAGGTTACCTAGCGGGCACTTCGACTATCTAGGTTAGCTAACAGGAACTTGGACTATCTAGGTTACATAGCGGGCACTTTGACTATTTAGGTCACCTAGCGGGCACTTGGACTATCTAGGTTAGCGAACGGGGACTTGGACTATGTAGGTGACCTAGCAGGCACTTGGACTGTCTAAGTTACCTAGCGGGCACTTGGAATATCTAGGTTAATGAATGGGCACTTGGACTATGTAGGTTACCTAGCGGGCACATGGACTATGTATGTTAGCTAACGGGAACTTGGACTATCTAGGCTACCTAGCGGTCACTTGGACTATGTAGGTTACCTAGCGGGCACTTGGACTATCTAGGTTACCTAACGGGCACTAGGGCTTTGCAGGTAACCTAGCAGGCACTTGGACGAACTAGGTTAACGAGCGGGCCCTTAGACTATGTAGGTTACCTAGCGGGCACTTAGACTATCTAGGTTAGCTAACAGGAACTTGGACTATCTAGGTTACCTAGCAGGCACTTTGACTATGTAGGTTACCTAGTGGCACTTGGATTTTGTAGGTTCCCTATCAGGCATTTGGACTATGTAGGTTACTAGCGGGCATTTGGACTATGTAGGTTACCTAACGGGAACTTGGACTATCTAGGTTATGTAACGGGCACTTGGACTATCTAGGTTACCTAGTGGGAACTTGGACTATGTAGGTTACCTAGCGGGCACTTTGACTATCTTGGTTATTTAGCGGGTACTTGGACTATGTAGGTTAACTAGCGGACACTTGGACGAAATAGGTTAAGGAGCGGGTCCTTGGACTATGTAGGTTACCTAGCGGGCACTTGGACTATCTAGGTTAGCTAAAAGGAACTTGGACTATCTAGGTTACATAGCGGGCACTTTGACTATTTAGGTCACCTAGCGGGCACTTGGACTATCTAGGTTACCTAACGGGCACTTGGACTATGCAGGTAACCTAGCGGGCACTTGGACTGTCTAGGTTACCTAGGGGCGACATGGATTTCTAGGTTAACGAACGGGCACTTGGACTATGTAGGTTGCCTAGCGGGCACTTGGACGATCTATGTTAGGTAACGGGCACTAGGACTATCTAGGTTACCTAGCGGGAACTAGGACTATGTAGGAAACCTAGCGGGCATTTGGACTATCTAGGTTAACTAGCGGGCACTTGGACTATCTAGGTTAGCTAACGGGCACTTGGACTATCTAGGTTACCTAGCGGGCACTTGGACTATGTACATCCCCTAGCGGGCACTTTGACTATCTAGGTTAACTAGCGGGCACTTGGACTATCTAGGTTAAGTAGCGGACCTTGGACTATGTAGGTTAACTAGCGGGCACTTGGACGATCTAGTTTATCTACCGGGCACTTGGACTATCTTGGTTAACTAGCGGGCACATGGACTATCTAGATTAACTACCGGGCACTTGGATGATGCAGGTTCTTAGTGGGCACTTGGACTAACTAGGTTCCCTAACGGGCACTTGGACTATGTAGGTTCCTTAGCGGGCACTTGGACTATTTACGTCCCTTAGCGGGCACGTGGACTATGTAGGTTAACTAGCGTGCCCTTGGACTATGTAGGTTATCTAGCCGGCACTTAGACTATCTAGGTTACCTAGCGGGCACTTGGACTATGTACATATCCTAGTGGGCACTTGGACTATCTAGGTTACCTAGCGGGCACTTGTACTATGTACGTCCCCTAGTGGGCACAAGGACTATCTACGATAACTAACGGGCACTAGGAATATCTAGGTTACCTAGCGGGCACTTGGACTATGTACGTTCCCTAGTGGGCACTTGGACTATTTAGGATAATTAACGGGCACTCGGACTATCTAGGTTAACTAGCGGGCACCTGGTCTATCTAGGTCAACTAGCGGGCCCTTGGACTATGTAGGTTTAATAGCGGACACTTGGACGATCTAGGTTAACTAGCGAGCCCTTGCACTATGTCGTTAACTATCGGGTACTTGGACAATCTAGGTTAACTAGTGAGCACTTGGACGATATAGGTTAACTAGCGGGCACTTGTTTTAGCTAGGTTACCTAGTGGGCCCTTGAACTATGTAGGTTAACTAGTTGACCCTTGGACTATCTAGGTTAGCTAACGGGCACTTGGACTATATAGGTTACTTAGCGGGCACTTGGACTATGTGGGTGCCATAGTGGGCATTTGGACTATATAGATTACCTAGCAGGCACTTGGACTTTGTAGGTTACCTACCGGGCACTTGGACTATCTAGGTTTTCGAGCGGGCACTTGGACTATGTAGGTTACCTAGCGGGCACTTGGACTATGTAGGTTACCTAATGGGCACTTGGACTATATAGTTTACCTAGCGTGCGCTGGGACTATGTAGGTTACCTAGCGGGCACTTGGACAGTCTAGGTTAACTAGCGGGCACTTGGACTATCTAGGTTAACGAATGGGCACTTGGACTATGTAGGTTACCTAGCGGGCACTTGGAGTATCTAAGTTAGCGAACAGGAACTTGGAATATCTAAGTTACCTAGCGGGCACTTGGACTATATAGGTTACCTAGCGGGCATTTGGACTATCTATGTTACCTAACAGGAACTTGGACTATGTAGGTTAACTGGCGGACACTTGGACGATCTAGGTTAACGAACGGGCACTTGGACTATGTAGGTTAACTAGCGGGCACTTAGACTATCTAGGTTACCTAGCAGGCACTTGGACTATGTACATACCCTAGCGGGCACTTGGACTATCTAGGTTACCTAGGGGGCACTTGGACTGTGTACGTCCCCTAGAGGGCACTTGGACTATCTAGGATAACTAACGTGCACTAGGACTATCCAGGTTAACTAGCGGGCACATGGACTATCTAGGTTACCTAGCGGGCACTTGGACTATGTAGGTAACCTAGCGGGCACTAGACTGTCTAGGTTACCTAGCGGGCACTTGGCCTATCTAGGTTAATGAATGGGCACTTGTACTATGTAGGTTACCTAGGGGCACTTGGACTATCTAGGTTAGCTAATAGGAAATTGGATTATCTAGGTTCCCTTGCGTGCCCTTGGACCATATAGGTTAACTAGCAGGGAATTGGACGATGAAGGTTAACTAGCGGGCACATGGACGATCTAGGTTAACTAGAGGGCCTTTGGACGATCTAGGTTAACTAGCCGGCACTTGGACTATCAAGGTTAACTAGCGAGCCCTTGGACTATGTAGGTTAACTAGCGGGCTCTTGGACTTGTAGCTTACCTAGCGGGCACTTGGACTATGTAGGTTACCTAGCGGGCATTTGGACTATCTAGATTAGCGAACGGGGACTTGGACTATCTAGGTTACCTAGCGGGCACTTGAACTATGTAGGTTACCTAGAGGGCACTTGGACTACCTAGGTTGGCGAACGGGGACTTGGACTTTGTATGTTACCTAGCAGGCACTTGGATTGTCTAGGTTACCTAGCGGTCACTTGGACTATCTAGGTTAACGAACGGGCACTTGGACTATGTAGGTTACCGAGCAGGCACTTGGACTATGTATGTTCGCTAACGGGCACTTGGACTATGTATGTTAGCTAATGGGCACTTGGACTATGTAGGTTACCTAGCGGGCACTTGGACTATCTAGGTTACGTAGCGGGCACTTGGACTATGTAGGTGAACTAGAGGACATTAGGATGGTCTAGATTAACTAGTGGGCCCTTGGACTATGTAGGTTAACTAGCGGGAACTTGGACAATCTAGGTTAACTAGCGGGCACTTGTACGATCTAGGTTAACTAGCCGGCACTTGGACTATCAAGGTTAACTAGCGAGTCCTTGGACTATGTAGGTTAACTAGCGGGCCCTTGGACTTGTAGCTTACCTAGCGGGCACTTGGACTATGTAGGTTACCTAGGGGGCATTTGGACTATCTAGGTTAGCGAACGGGGACTTGGACTTTGTAGGTGACCTAGCAGGCACTTGTACTGTCTAGGTTACCTAGCGGGCACTTGGACTATCTAGGTTAACGAACGGGCACTTGGACTATGTAGGTTACCTAGCGGGCACTTGAACTATGTAGGTTACCTAGCGGGCACTTGGACTATCTAGGTTACCTAATGGGCACTTGGACTATCTAGGTTACCTAGCGGGAACTTTGACTATATAGGTTACCTAGAGGGCCCTTGGACTATGTAGGTTACCTAACGGGCACTTGGACTATCTAGGTTACCTAGCGGGCACTTGGTCTATCTAGGTTACCTAGCGGCCACTTGGACTATGTAGGTAACCTAGCGGGCACTTGGACTTTGTGGGTTAGCTAACAGCAACTTTGAATATCTAGGTTACCTACCGGGCCCTTGGAATATGTAGGTTAACTAGCGGGCACTTGGACTATGAAGGTTAACTAGCGGGCACTTGGACGATGCAGGTTCTCTAGCGGGCACTTGGACTATCTAGGTTAACTGGCGGGCCCTTGGACTATGTAGGTTAACTAGCGGTCCCTTGGACTTGATGGTTACCTAGCGAGCACTTGGACTATATAGGTTACCTAGAGGACACTTGGACTATGTAGGTTACCTAGTGGGCACTTGGACTATCTAGGTTACCTAGCGGGCCCTTGGACTATGTAGGTTACCTAGAGGGCACTTGGACTACCTAGGTTGGCGAACGGGGACTTGGACTTTGTATGTTACCTAGCAGGCACTTGGATTGTCTAGGTTACCTAGCGGTCACTTGGACTATCTAGGTTAACGAACGGGCACTTGGACTATGTAGGTTACCTAGCAGGCACTTGGACTATGTATGTTAGCTAACGGGCACTTGGACTATGTATGTTAGCTAATGGGCACTTGGACTATGTAGGTTACCTAGCGGGCACTTGGACTATCTAGGTTACGTAGCGGGCACTTGGACTATGTAGGTGAACTAGAGGACATTAGGATGGTCTAGATTAACTAGTGGGCCCTTGGACTATGTAGGTTAACTAGCGGGAACTTGGACAGTCTAGGTTAACTAGCGGGCACTTGTACGAGCTAGGGTAACTAGCCGCCACTTGGACTATCAAGGTTAACTAGCGAGTCCTTGGACTATGTAGGTTAACTAGCGGGCCCTTGGACTTGTAGCTTACCTAGCCGGCACTTGGACTATGTAGTTTACCTAGCGGGCACTTGGACTATCTAGGTTAGCGAACGGGGAATTGGACTATGTAGGTGACCTAGCAGGCACTTGTACTATCTAGGTTACCTAGCGGGCACTTGGACTATCTAGGTTAACGAACGGGCACTTGGACTATGTAGGTTACCTAGCGAGCTCTTGGATTATGTGTGTTAGCAAACGGGCACTTGGACTATCTAGGTTACCTAGCGGGCACTTGGAATATGTAGGTTACCTAGCGGGCACTTGGACTATCTAGGTTACCTAACGGGCACTTCGACTATCTAGGTTACGTAGCGGGCACTTGGACTATGTAGGTTACCTACAGGACATTTGGATGATCTAGGTTAACTAGTGGGCCCTTGGACTATGTAGGTTAACTAGCGGGCACTTGGACGATCTAGGTTAACCAGCAGGCATTTGGACTATGTAGGTTACCTAGCAGGCACTTGCACTATCTAGGTTAGCGAACGGGGACTTGGACTATGTAGGTGACCTAGCAGGCACTTGGACTGTCTAAGTTACCTAGCGGGCACTTGGAATATCTAGGTTAATGAACGGGCACTTGGACTATGTAGGTTACCTAGCGGGCACATGGACTATGTATGTTAGCTAACGGGAACTTGGACTATCTAGGCTACCTAGCGGTCACTTGGACTATGTAGGTTACCTAGCGGGCACTTGGACTATCTAGGATACCTAACGGGCACTAGGACTTTGCAGGTAACCTAGCAGGCACTTGGACGAACTAGATTAACGAGCGGGCCCTTAGACTATGTAGGTTACCTAGCGGGCACTTTGACTATCTTGGTTATTTAGCGGGCACTTGGACTATGTAGGTTAACTAGCGGACACTTGGACGAAATAGGTTAAGGAGCGGGTCCTTGGACTATGTAGGTTACCTAGCGGGCACTTGGACTATCTAGGTTAGCTAAAAGGAACTTGGACTATCTAGGTTACATAGCGGGCACTTTGACTATTTAGGTCACCTAGCGGGCACTTGGACTATCTAGGTTACCTAACGGGCACTTGGACTATGCAGGTAACCTAGCGGGCACTTGGACTGTCTAGGTTACCTAGGGGCGACATGGATTTCTAGGTTAACGAACGGGCACTTGGACTATGTAGGTTGCCTAGCGGGCACTTGGATGATCTATGTTAGGTAACGGGCACTAGGACTATCTAGGTTACCTAGCGGGAACTAGGACTATGTAGGTAACCTAGCGGGCACTTGGACTATCTAGGTTAACTAGCGGGCACTTGGACTATCTAGGTTAGCTAACGGGCACTTGGACTATCTAGGTTACCTAGCGGGCACTTGGACTATGTACGTCCCCTAGCGGGCACTTTGACTATCTAGGTTAACTAGCGGGCACTTGGACTATCTAGGTTAAGTAGCGGACCTTGGACTATGTAGGTTAACTAGCGGGCACTTGGACGATCTAGGTTATCTACCGGGCACTTGGACTATCTTGGTTAACTAGCGGGCACATGGACTATCTAGATTAACTACCGGGCACTTGGATGATGCACTTCCCTAGTGGGCACTTGGACTAACTAGGTTCCCTAACGGGCACTTGGACTATGTAGGTTCCTTAGCGGGCACTTGGACTATTTACGTCCCTTAGCGGGCACGTGGACTATGTAGGTTAACTAGCGTGCCCTTGGACTATGTAGGTTATCTAGCCGGCACTTAGACTATCTAGGTTACCTAGCGGGCACTTGGACTATGTACATACCCTAGTGGGCACTTGGACTATCTAGGTTACCTAGCGGGCACTTGTACTATGTACGTCCCCTAATGGGCACAAGGACTATCTACGATAACTAACGGGCACTAGGAATATCTAGGTTACCTAGCGGGCACTTGGACTATGTACGTTCCCTAGTGGGCACTTGGACTATTTAGGATAATTAACGGGCACTCGGACTATCTAGGTTAACTAGCGGGCACCTGGTCTATCTAGGTCAACTAGCGGGCCCTTGGACTATGTAGGTTTAATAGCGGACACTTGGACGATCTAGGTTAACTAGCGAGCCCTTGCACTATGTCGTTAACTATCGGGTACTTGGACAATCTAGGTTAACTAGTGAGCACTTGGACGATATAGGTTAACTAGCGGGCACTTGTTTTAGCTAGGTTACCTAGTGGGCCCTTGAACTATGTAGGTTAACTAGTTGACCCTTGGACTATCTAGGTTAGCTAACAGGAACTTGGACTATCTAGGTTACCTAGCAGGCACTTTGACTATGTAGGTTACCTAGTGGCACTTGGACTATGTGTGGTTCCCTATCAGGCATTTGGACGATGTAGGTTACTAGCGGGCATTTGGACTATGTAGGTTACCTAACGGGCACTTGGACTATCTAGGTTATGTAACGGGCACTTGGACTATCTAGGTTACCTAGTGGGAACTTGGACTATGTAGGTTACCTAGCGGGCACTTTGACTATCTTGGTTATTTAGCGGGCACTTGGACTATGTAGGTTAACTAGCGGACACTTGGACGAAATAGGTTAAGGAGCGGGTCCTTGGACTATGTAGGTTACCTAGCGGGCACTTGGACTATCTAGGTTAGCTAACAGGAACTTGGACTATCTAGGTTACATAGCGGGCACTTTGACTATTTAGGTCACCTAGCGGGCACTTGGACTATCTAGGTTAGCGAACGGGGACTTGGACTATGTAGGTGACCTAGCAGGCACTTGGACTGTCTAAGTTACCTAGCGGGCACTTGGAATATCTAGGTTAATGAACGGGCACTTGGACTATGTAGGTTACCTAGCGGGCACATGGACTATGTATGTTAGCTAACGGGAACTTGGACTATTTAGGCTACCTAGCGGTCACTTGGACTATGTAGGTTACCTAGCGGGCACTTGGACTATCTAGGTTACCTAACGGGCACTAGGGCTTTGCAGGTAACCTAGCAGGCACTTGGACGAACTAGGTTAACGAGCGGGCCCTTAGACTATGTAGGTTACCTAGCGGGCACTTAGACTATCTAGGTTAGCTAACAGGAACTTGGACTATCTAGGTTACCTAGCAGGCACTTTGACTATGTAGGTTACCTAGTGGCACTTGGACTATGTAGGTTCCCTATCAGGCATTTGGACTATGTAGGTTACTAGCGGGCATTTGGACTATGTAGGTTACCTAACGGGCACTTGGACTATCTAGGTTATGTAACGGGCACTTGGACTATCTAGGTTACCTAGTGGGAACTTGGACTATGTAGGTTACCTAGCGGGCACTTTGACTATCTTGGTTATTTAGCGGGCACTTGGACTATGTAGGTTAACTAGCGGACACTTGGACGAAATAGGTTAAGGAGCGGGTCCTTGGACTATGTAGGTTACCTAGCGGGCACTTGGACTATCTAGGTTAGCTAAAAGGAACTTGGACTATCTAGGTTACATAGCGGGCACTTTGACTATTTAGGTCACCTAGCGGGCACTTGGACTATCTAGGTTACCTAACGGGCACTTGGACTATGCAGGTAACCTAGCGGGCACTTGGACTGTCTAGGTTACCTAGGGGCGACATGGATTTCTAGGTTAACGAACGGGCACTTGGACTATGTAGGTTGCCTAGCGGGCACTTGGATGATCTATGTTAGGTAACGGGCACTAGGACTATCTAGGTTACCTAGCGGGAACTAGGACTATGTAGGTAACCTAGCGGGCACTTGGACTATCTAGGTTAACTAGCGGGCACTTGGACTATCTAGGTTAGCTAACGGGCACTTGGACTATCTAGGTTACCTAGCGGGCACTTGGACTATGTACGTCCCCTAGCGGGCACTTTGACTATCTAGGTTAACTAGCGGGCACTTGGACTATCTAGGTTAAGTAGCGGACCTTGGACTATGTAGGTTAACTAGCGGGCACTTGGACGATCTAGGTTATCTACCGGGCACTTGGACTATCTTGGTTAACTAGCGGGCACATGGACTATCTAGATTAACTACCGGGCACTTGGATGATGCACTTCCCTAGTGGGCACTTGGACTAACTAGGTTCCCTAACGGGCACTTGGACTATGTAGGTTCCTTAGCGGGCACTTGGACTATTTACGTCCCTTAGCGGGCACGTGGACTATGTAGGTTAACTAGCGTGCCCTTGGACTATGTAGGTTATCTAGCCGGCACTTAGACTATCTAGGTTACCTAGCGGGCACTTGGACTATGTACATACCCTAGTGGGCACTTGGACTATCTAGGTTACCTAGCGGGCACTTGTACTATGTACGTCCCCTAATGGGCACAAGGACTATCTACGATAACTAACGGGCACTAGGAATATCTAGGTTACCTAGCGGGCACTTGGACTATGTACGTTCCCTAGTGGGCACTTGGACTATTTAGGATAATTAACGGGCACTCGGACTATCTAGGTTAACTAGCGGGCACCTGGTCTATCTAGGTCAACTAGCGGGCCCTTGGACTATGTAGGTTTAATAGCGGACACTTGGACGATCTAGGTTAACTAGCGAGCCCTTGCACTATGTCGTTAACTATCGGGTACTTGGACAATCTAGGTTAACTAGTGAGCACTTGGACGATATAGGTTAACTAGCGGGCACTTGTTTTAGCTAGGTTACCTAGTGGGCCCTTGAACTATGTAGGTTAACTAGTTGACCCTTGGACTATCTAGCTTAGCTAACGGGCACTTGGACTATATAGGTTACTTAGCGGGCACTTGGACTATGTGGGTGCCATAGTGGGCATTTGGACTATATAGATTACCTAGCAGGCACTTGGACTTTGTAGGTTACCTACCGGGCACTTGGACTATCTAGGTTTTCGAGCGGGCACTTGGACTATGTAGGTTACCTAGCGGGCACTTGGACTATGTAGGTTACCTAATGGGCACTTGGACTATATAGTTTACCTAGCGTGCGCTGGGACTATGTAGGTTACCTAGCGGGCACTTGGACAGTCTAGGTTAACTAGCGGGCACTTGGACTATCTAGGTTAACGAATGGGCACTTGGACTATGTAGGTTACCTAGCGGGCACTTGGAGTATCTAAGTTAGCGAACAGGAACTTGGAATATCTAGGTTACCTAGCGGGCACTTGGACTATATAGGTTACCTAGCGGGCACTTGGACTATCTATGTTACCTAACAGGAACTTGGACTATGTAGGTTAACTGGCGGACACTTGGACGATCTAGGTTAACGAACGGGCACTTGGACTATGTAGGTTAACTAGCGGGCACTTAGACTATCTAGGTTACCTAGCAGGCACTTGGACTATGTACATACCCTAGCGGGCACTTGGACTATCTAGGTTACCTAGGGGGCACTTGGACTGTGTACGTCCCCTAGAGGGCACTTGGACTATCTAGGATAACTAACGTGCACTAGGACTATCCAGGTTAACTAGCGGGCACATGGACTATCTAGGTTACCTAGCGGGCACTTGGACTATGTAGGTAACCTAGCGGGCACTAGACTGTCTAGGTTTCCTAGCGGGCACTTGGACTATCTAGGTTAATGAATGGGCACTTGTACTATGTAGGTTACCTAGGGGCACTTGGACTATCTAGGTAAGCTAACAGGAAATTGGATTATCTAGGTTACCTTGCGTGCCCTTGGACCATATAGGTTAACTAGCAGGGAATTGGAAGATGAAGGTTAACTAGCGGGCACATGGACGATCTAGGTTAACTAGAGGGCCTTTGGACGATCTAGGTTAACTAGCCGGCACTTGGACTATCAAGGTTAACTAGCGAGCCCTTGGACTATGTAGGTTAACTAGCGGGCCCTTGGACTTGTAGCTTACCTAGCGGGCACTTGGACTATGTAGGTTACCTAGCGGGCATTTGGACTATCTAGATTAGCGAACGGGGACTTGGACTATCTAGGTTACCTAGCGGGCACTTGAACTATGTAGGTTACCTAGAGGGCACTTGGACTACCTAGGTTGGCGAACGGTGACTTGGACTTTGTATGTTACCTAGCAGGCACTTGGATTGTCTAGCTTACCTAGCGGTCACTTGGACTATCTAGGTTAACGAACGGGCACTTGGACTATGTAGGTTACCTAGCGGGCACTTGAACTATGTAGGTTACCTAGCGGGCACTTGGACTATCTAGGTTACCTAATGGGCACTTGGACTATCTAGGTTACCTAGCGGGAACTTTGACTATATAGGTTACCTAGAGGGCCCTTGGACTATGTAGGTTACCTAACGGGCACTTGGACTATCTAGGTTACCTAGCGGGCACTTGGTCTATCTAGGTTACCTAGCGGCCACTTGGACTATGTAGGTAACCTAGCGGGCACTTGGACTTTGTGGGTTAGCTAACAGCAACTTTGAATATCTAGGTTACCTACCGGGCCCTTGGAATATGTAGGTTAACTAGCGGGCACTTGGACTATGTAGGTTAACTAGCGGGCACTTGGACGATGCAGGTTCTCTAGCGGGCACTTGGACTATCTAGGTTAACTGGCGGGCCCTTGGACTATGTAGGTTAACTAGCGGTCCCTTGGACTTGATGGTTACCTAGCGAGCACTTGGACTATATAGGTTTCCTAGAGGACACTTGGACTATGTAGGTTACCTAGTGGGCACTTGGACTATCTAGGTTACCTAGCGGGCCCTTGGACTATGTAGGTTACCTAGAGGGCACTTGGACTACCTAGGTTGGCGAACGGGGACTTGGACTTTGTATGTTACCTAGCAGGCACTTGGACTGTCTAGGTTACCTAGCGGTCACTTGGACTATCTAGGTTAACGAACGGGCACTTGGACTATGTAGGTTACCTAGCAGGCACTTGGACTATGTATGTTAGCTAACGGGCACTTGGACTATGTATGTTAGCTAATGGGCACTTGGACTATGTAGGTTACCTAGCGGGCACTTGGACTATCTAGGTTACGTAGCGGGCACTTGGACTATGTAGGTGAACTAGAGGACATTAGGATGGTCTAGATTAACTAGTGGGCCCTTGGACTATGTAGGTTAACTAGCGGGAACTTGGACAGTCTAGGTTAACTAGCGGGCACTTGTACGAGCTAGGGTAACTAGCCGCCACTTGGACTATCAAGGTTAACTAGCGAGTCCTTGGACTATGTAGGTTAACTAGCGGGTCCTTGGACTTGTAGCTTACCTAGCGGGCACTTGGACTATCTAGGTTAGTGAACGGGGAATTGGACTATGTAGGTGACCTAGCAGGCACTTGTACTGTCTAGGTTACCAACGGGCACTTGGACTATCTAGGTTAACGAACGGGCACTTGGACTATGTAGGTTACCTAACCAGCTCTTGGATTATGTGTGTTAGCAAACGGGCACTTGGACTATCTAGGTTACCTAGCGGGCACTTGGAATATGTAGGTTACCTAGCGGGCACTTGGACTATCTAGGTTACCTAACGGGCACTTCGACTATCTAGGTTACGTAGCGGGCACTTGGACTATGTAGGTTACCTACAGGACATTTGGATGATCTAGGTTAACTAGTGGGCCCTTGGACTATGTAGGTTAACTAGCGGGCACTTGGACGATCTAGGGTAACCAGCAGGCATTTGGACTATGTAGGTTACCTAGCAGGCACTTGCACTATCTAGGTTAGCGAACGGGGACTTGGACTATGTAGGTGACCTAGCAGGCACTTGGACTGTCTAGTTACCTAGCGGGCACTTGGAATATCTAGGTTAATGAACGGGCACTTGGACTATGTAGGTTACCTAGCGGGCACATGGACTATGTATGTTAGCTAACGGGAACTTGGACTATCTAGGATACCTAGCGGGCACTTGAACTATGTAGGTTACCTAGAGGGCACTTGGACTACCTAGGTTGGCGAACGGTGACTTGGACTTTGTATGTTACCTAGCAGGCACTTGGATTGTCTAGGTTACCTAGCGGTCACTTGGACTATCTAGGTTAACGAACGGGCACTTGGACTATGTAGGTTACCTAGCAGGCTCTTGGACTATGTATGTTAGCTAAGGGGCACTTGGACTATGTATGTTAGCTAATGGGCACTTGGACTATGTAGGTTACCTAGCGGGCACTTGGACTATCTAGGTTACGTAGCGGGCACTTGGACTATGTAGGTGAACTAGAGGACATTAGGATGGTCTAGATTAACTAGTGGGCCCTTGGACTATATAGGTTAACTAGCGGGAACTTGGACAATCTAGGTTAACTAGCGGGCACTTGTACGATCTAGGTTAACTAGCCGGCACGTGGACAATCAAGGTTAACTAGCGAGTCCGTGGACTATGTAGGTTAACTAGCGGGCCCTTGGACTTGTAGCTTACCTAGCGGGCACTTGGACTATGTAGGTTACCTAGCGGGCATTTGGACTATCTAGGTTAGCGAACGGGGACTTGGACTATGTAGGTGACCTAGCAGGCACTTGTACTGTCTAGGTTACCTAGCGGGCACTTGGACTATCTAGGTTAACGAACGGGCACTTGGACTATGTAGGTTACCTAGCGGGCACTTGAACTATGTAGGTTACCTAGCGGGCACTTGGACTATCTAGGTTAGCTAACGGGCACTTGGACTATCTAGGTTACCTAGCGGGCACTTGGACTATGTACGTCCCCTAGCGGGCACTTTGACTATCTAGGTTAACTAGCGGGCACTTGGACTATCTAGGTTAAGTAGCGGACCTTGGACTATGTAGGTTAACTAGCGGGCACTTGGACGATCTAGGTTATCTACCGGGCACTTGGACTATCTTGGTTAACTAGCGGGCACATGGACTATCTAGATTAACTACCGGGCACTTGGATGATGCACTTCCCTAGTGGGCACTTGGACTAACTAGGTTCCCTAACGGGCACTTGGACTATGTAGGTTCCTTAGCGGGCACTTGGACTATTTACGTCCCTTAGCGGGCACGTGGACTATGTAGGTTAACTAGCGTGCCCTTGGACTATGTAGGTTATCTAGCCGGCACTTAGACTATCTAGGTTACCTAGCGGGCACTTGGACTATGTACATACCCTAGTGGGCACTTGGACTATCTAGGTTACCTAGCGGGCACTTGTACTATGTACGTCCCCTAATGGGCACAAGGACTATCTACGATAACTAACGGGCACTAGGAATATCTAGGTTACCTAGCGGGCACTTGGACTATGTACGTTCCCTAGTGGGCACTTGGACTATTTAGGATAATTAACGGGCACTCGGACTATCTAGGTTAACTAGCGGGCACCTGGTCTATCTAGGTCAACTAGCGGGCCCTTGGACTATGTAGGTTTAATAGCGGACACTTGGACGATCTAGGTTAACTAGCGAGCCCTTGCACTATGTCGTTAACTATCGGGTACTTGGACAATCTAGGTTAACTAGTGAGCACTTGGACGATATAGGTTAACTAGCGGGCACTTGTTTTAGCTAGGTTACCTAGTGGGCCCTTGAACTATGTAGGTTAACTAGTTGACCCTTGGACTATCTAGGTTAGCTAACGGGCACTTGGACTATATAGGTTACTTAGCGGGCACTTGGACTATGTGGGTGCCATAGTGGGCATTTGGACTATATAGATTACCTAGCAGGCACTTGGACTTTGTAGGTTACCTACCGGGCACTTGGACTATCTAGGTTTTCGAGCGGGCACTTGGACTATGTAGGTTACCTAGCGGGCACTTGGACTATGTAGGTTACCTAATGGGCACTTGGACTATATAGTTTACCTAGCGTGCGCTGGGACTATGTAGGTTACCTAGCGGGCACTTGGACAGTCTAGGTTAACTAGCGGGCACTTGGACTATCTAGGTTAACGAATGGGCACTTGGACTATGTAGGTTACCTAGCGGGCACTTGGAGTATCTAAGTTAGCGAACAGGAACTTGGAATATCTAGGTTACCTAGCGGGCACTTGGACTATATAGGTTACCTAGCGGGCACTTGGACTATCTATGTTACCTAACAGGAACTTGGACTATGTAGGTTAACTGGCGGACACTTGGACGATCTAGGTTAACGAACGGGCACTTGGACTATGTAGGTTAACTAGCGGGCACTTAGACTATCTAGGTTACCTAGCAGGCACTTGGACTATGTACATACCCTAGCGGGCACTTGGACTATCTAGGTTACCTAGGGGGCACTTGGACTGTGTACGTCCCCTAGAGGGCACTTGGACTATCTAGGATAACTAACGTGCACTAGGACTATCCAGGTTAACTAGCGGGCACATGGACTATCTAGGTTACCTAGCGGGCACTTGGACTATGTAGGTAACCTAGCGGGCACTAGACTGTCTAGGTTACCTAGCGGGCACTTGGACTATCTAGGTTAATGAATGGGCACTTGTACTATGTAGGTTACCTAGGGGCACTTGGACTATCTAGGTAAACTAACAGGAAATTGGATTATCTAGGTTACCTTGCGTGCCCTTGGACCATATAGGTTAACTAGCAGGGAATTGGAAGATGAAGGTTAACTAGCGGGCACATGGACGATCTAGGTTAACTAGAGGGCCTTTGGACGATCTAGGTTAACTAGCCGGCACTTGGACTATCAAGGTTAACTAGCGAGCCCTTGGACTATGTAGGTTAACTAGCGGGCCCTTGGACTTGTAGCTTACCTAGCGGGCACTTGGACTATGTAGGTTACCTAGCGGGCATTTGGACTATCTAGATTAGCGAACGGGGACTTGGACTATCTAGGTTACCTAGCGGGCACTTGAACTATGTAGGTTACCTAGAGGGCACTTGGACTACCTAGGTTGGCGAACGGTGACTTGGACTTTGTATGTTACCTAGCAGGCACTTGGATTGTCTAGCTTACCTAGCGGTCACTTGGACTATCTAGGTTAACGAACGGGCACTTGGACTATGTAGGTTACCTAGCGGGCACTTGAACTATGTAGGTTACCTAGCGGGCACTTGGACTATCTAGGTTACCTAATGGGCACTTGGACTATCTAGGTTACCTAGCGGGAACTTTGACTATATAGGTTACCTAGAGGGCCCTTGGACTATGTAGGTTACCTAACGGGCACTTGGACTATCTAGGTTACCTAGCGGGCACTTGGTCTATCTAGGTTACCTAGCGGCCACTTGGACTATGTAGGTAACCTAGCGGGCACTTGGACTTTGTGGGTTAGCTAACAGCAACTTTGAATATCTAGGTTACCTACCGGGCCCTTGGAATATGTAGGTTAACTAGCGGGCACTTGGACTATGTAGGTTAACTAGCGGGCACTTGGACGATGCAGGTTCTCTAGCGGGCACTTGGACTATCTAGGTTAACTGGCGGGCCCTTGGACTATGTAGGTTAACTAGCGGTCCCTTGGACTTGATGGTTACCTAGCGAGCACTTGGACTATATAGGTTACCTAGAGGACACTTGGACTATGTAGGTTACCTAGTGGGCACTTGGACTATCTAGGTTACCTAGCGGGCCCTTGGACTATGTAGGTTACCTAGAGGGCACTTGGACTACCTAGGTTGGCGAACGGTGACTTGGACTTTGTATGTTACCTAGCAGGCACTTGGACTGTCTAGGTTACCTAGCGGTCACTTGGACTATCTAGGTTAACGAACGGGCACTTGGACTATGTAGGTTACCTAGCAGGCACTTGGACTATGTATGTTAGCTAACGGGCACTTGGACTATGTATGTTAGCTAATGGGCACTTGGACTATGTAGGTTACCTAGCGGGCACTTGGACTATCTAGGTTACGTAGCGGGCACTTGGACTATGTAGGTGAACTAGAGGACATTAGGATGGTCTAGATTAACTAGTGGGCCCTTGGACTATGTAGGTTAACTAGCGGGAACTTGGACAGTCTAGGTTAACTAGCGGGCACTTGTACGAGCTAGGGTAACTAGCCGCCACTTGGACTATCAAGGTTAACTAGCGAGTCCTTGGACTATGTAGGTTAACTAGCGGGTCCTTGGACTTGTAGCTTACCTAGCGGGCACTTGGACTATGTAGTTTACCTAGCGGGCACTTGGACTATCTAGGTTAGTGAACGGGGAATTGGACTATGTAGGTGACCTAGCAGGCACTTGTACTGTCTAGGTTACCAACGGGCACTTGGACTATCTAGGTTAACGAACGGGCACTTGGACTATGTAGGTTACCTAACCAGCTCTTGGATTATGTGTGTTAGCAAACGGGCACTTGGACTATCTAGGTTACCTAGCGGGCACTTGGAATATGTAGGTTACCTAGCGGGCACTTGGACTATCTAGGTTACCTAACGGGCACTTCGACTATCTAGGTTACGTAGCGGGCACTTGGACTATGTAGGTTACCTACAGGACATTTGGATGATCTAGGTTAACTAGTGGGCCCTTGGACTATGTAGGTTAACTAGCGGGCACTTGGACGATCTAGGGTAACCAGCAGGCATTTGGACTATGTAGGTTACCTAGCAGGCACTTGCACTATCTAGGTTAGCGAACGGGGACTTGGACTATGTAGGTGACCTAGCAGGCACTTGGACTGTCTAGTTACCTAGCGGGCACTTGGAATATCTAGGTTAATGAACGGGCACTTGGACTATGTAGGTTACCTAGCGGGCACATTGACTATGTATGTTAGCTAACGGGAACTTGGACTATCTAGGATACCTAGCGGGCACTTGAACTATGTAGGTTACCTAGAGGGCACTTGGACTACCTAGGTTGGCGAACGGTGACTTGGACTTTGTATGTTACCTAGCAGGCACTTGGATTGTCTAGGTTACCTAGCGGTCACTTGGACTATCTAGGTTAACGAACGGGCACTTGGACTATGTAGGTTACCTAGCAGGCTCTTGGACTATGTATGTTAGCTAAGGGGCACTTGGACTATGTATGTTAGCTAATGGGCACTTGGACTATGTAGGTTACCTAGCGGGCACTTGGACTATCTAGGTTACGTAGCGGGCACTTGGACTATGTAGGTGAACTAGAGGACATTAGGATGGTCTAGATTAACTAGTGGGCCCTTGGACTATATAGGTTAACTAGCGGGAACTTGGACAATCTAGGTTAACTAGCGGGCACTTGTACGATCTAGGTTAACTAGCCGGCACGTGGACAATCAAGGTTAACTAGCGAGTCCGTGGACTATGTAGGTTAACTAGCGGGCCCTTGGACTTGTAGCTTACCTAGCGGGCACTTGGACTATGTAGGTTACCTAGCGGGCATTTGGACTATCTAGGTTAGCGAACGGGGACTTGGACTATGTAGGTGACCTAGCAGGCACTTGTACTGTCTAGGTTACCTAGCGGGCACTTGGACTATCTAGGTTAACGAACGGGCACTTGGACTATGTAGGTTACCTAGCGGGCACTTGAACTATGTAGGTTACCTAGCGGGCACTTGGACTATCTAGGTTACCTAATGGGCACTTGGACTATCTAGGTTACCTAGCGGGAACTTTGACTATATAGGTTACCTAGAGGGCCCTTGGACTATGTAGGTTACCTAACGGGCACTTGGACTATCTAGGTTACCTAGCGGGCACTTGGTCTATCTAGGTTACCTAGCGGCCACTTGGACTATGTAGGTAACCTAGCGGGCACTTGGACTTTGTGGGTTAGCTAACAGCAACTTTGAATATCTAGGTTACCTACCGGGCCCTTGGAATATGTAGGTTAACTAGCGGGCACTTGGACTATGTAGGTTAACTAGCGGGCACTTGGACGATGCAGGTTCTCTAGCGGGCACTTGGACTATCTAGGTTAACTGGCGGGCCCTTGGACTATGTAGGTTAACTAGCGGTCCCTTGGACTTGATGGTTACCTAGCGAGCACTTGGACTATATAGGTTACCTAGAGGACACTTGGACTATGTAGGTTACCTAGTGGGCACTTGGACTATCTAGGTTACCTAGCGGGCCCTTGGACTATGTAGGTTACCTAGAGGGCACTTGGACTACCTAGGTTGGCGAACGGTGACTTGGACTTTGTATGTTACCTAGCAGGCACTTGGACTGTCTAGGTTACCTAGCGGTCACTTGGACTATCTAGGTTAACGAACGGGCACTTGGACTATGTAGGTTACCTAGCAGGCACTTGGACTATGTATGTTAGCTAACGGGCACTTGGACTATGTATGTTAGCTAATGGGCACTTGGACTATGTAGGTTACCTAGCGGGCACTTGGACTATCTAGGTTACGTAGCGGGCACTTGGACTATGTAGGTGAACTAGAGGACATTAGGATGGTCTAGATTAACTAGTGGGCCCTTGGACTATGTAGGTTAACTAGCGGGAACTTGGACAGTCTAGGTTAACTAGTGGGCACTTGTACGAGCTAGGGTAACTAGCCGCCACTTGGACTATCAAGGTTAACTAGCGAGTCCTTGGACTATGTAGGTTAACTAGCGGGCCCTTGGACTTGTAGCTTACCTAGCGGGCACTTGGACTATGTAGTTTACCTAGCGGGCACTTGGACTATCTAGGTTAGCGAACGGGGAATTGGACTATGTAGGTGACCTAGCAGGCACTTGTACTGTCTAGGTTACCTAGCGGGCACTTGGACTATCTAGGTTAACGAACGGGCACTTGGACTATGTAGGTTACCTAGCCAGCTCTTGGATTATGTGTGTTAGCAAACGGGCACTTGGACTATCTAGGTTACCTAGCGGGCACTTGGACTATCTAGGTTACCTAACGGGCACTTCGACTATCTAGGTTACGTAGCGGGCACTTGGACTATGTAGGTTACCTACAGGACATTTGGATGATCTAGGTTAACTAGTGGGCCCTTGGACTATGTAGGTTAACTAGCGGGCACTTGGACGATCTAGGTTAACCAGCAGGCATTTGGACTATGTAGGTTACCTAGCAGGCACTTGCACTATCTAGGTTAGCGAACGGGGACTTGGACTATGTAGGTGACCTAGCAGGCACTTGGACTGTCTAAGTTACCTAGCGGGCACTTGGAATATCTAGGTTAATGAACGGGCACTTGGACTATGTAGGTTCCCTAGCGGGCACATGGACTATGTATGTTAGCTAACGGGAACTTGGACTATCTAGGCTACCTAGCGGGCACTTGGACTATCTAGGTTACCTAACGGGCACTAGGACTTTGCAGGTAACCTAGCAGGCACTTGGACGAACTAGATTAACGAGCGGACCCTTAGACTATGTAGGTTACCTAGCGGGCACTTAGACTATCTAGGTTAGCTAACAGGAACTTGGACTATCTAGGTTACCTAGCAGGCACTTTGACTATGTAGGTTACCTAGTGGCACTTGGACTATGTGTGGTTCCCTATCAGGCATTTGGACTATGTAGGTTACTAGCGGGCATTTGGACTATGTAGGTTACCTAACGGGCACTTGGACTATCTAGGTTATGTAACGGGCACTTGGACTATCTAGGTTACCTAGTGGGAACTTGGACTATGTAGGTTACCTAGCGGGCACTTTGACTATCTTGGTTATTTAGCGGGCACTTGGACTATGTAGGTTAACTAGCGGACACTTGGACGAAATAGGTTAAGGAGCGGGTCCTTGGACTATGTAGGTTACCTAGCGGGCACTTGGACTATCTAGGTTAGCTAACAGGAACTTGGACTATCTAGGTTACATAGCGGGCACTTTGACTATTTAGGTCACCTAGCGGGCACTTGGACTATCTAGGTTACCTAACCGGCACTTGGACTATGCAGGTAACCTAGCGGGCACTTGGACTGTCTAGGTTACCTAGCGGCGACATGGATTTCTAGGTTAACGAACGGGCACTTGGACTATGTAGGTTGCCTAGCGGGCACTTGGACGATCTACGTTAGGTAACGGGCACTAGGACTATCTAGGTTACCTAGCGGGAACTAGGACTATGTAGGTAACCTAGCGGGCACTTGGACTATCTAGGTTAACTAACGGCACTTGGACTATCTAGGTTAGCTAACGGGCACTTGGACTATCTAGGTTACCTAGCGGGCACTTGGACTATGTACATCCGCTAGCGGGCACTTTGACTATCTAGGTTAACTAGCGGGCACTTGGACTATCTAGGTTAAGTAACGGACCTTGGACTATGTAGGTTAACTAGCGGGCACTTGGACGATCTAGTTTATCTACCGGGCACTTGGACTATCTTGGTTAACTAGCGGGCACATGGACTATCTAGATTAACTACCGGGCACTTGGATGATGCAGGTTCCCTAGTGGGCACTTGGACTAACTAGGTTCCCTAACGGGCACTTGGACTATGTAGGTTCCTTAGCGGGCACTTGGACTATTTACGTCCCTTAGCGGGCACGTGGACTATGTAGGTTAACTAGCATGCCCTTGGACTATGTAGGTTATCTAGCCGGCACTTAGACTATCTAGGTTACCTAGCGGGCACTTGGACTATGTACATACCCTAGTGGGCACTTGGACTATCTAGGTTACCTAGCGGGCACTTGTACTATGTACGTCCCCTAATGGGCACAAGGACTATCTACGATAACTAACGGGCACTAGGAATATCTAGGTTACCTAGCGGGCACTTGGACTATGTACGTTCCCTAGTGGGCACTTGGACTATTTAGGATAATTAACGGGCACTCGGACTATCTAGGTTAACTAGCGGGCACCTGGTCTATCTAGGTCAACTAGCGGGCCCTTGGACTATGTAGGTTTAATAGCGGACACTTGGACGATCTAGGTTAACTAGCGAGCCCTTGCACTATGTCGTTAACTATCGGGTACTTGGACAATCTACGTTAACTAGTGAGCACTTGGACGATATAGGTTAACTAGCGGGCACTTGTTTTAGCTAGGTTACCTAGTGGGCCCTTGAACTATGTAGGTTAACTAGTTGACCCTTGGACTATCTAGGTTAGCTAACGGGCACTTGGACTATATAGGTTACTTAGCGGGCACTTGGACTATGTGGGTGCCATAGTGGGCATTTGGACTATATAGATTACCTAGCAGGCACTTGGACTTTGTAGGTTACCTACCGGGCACTTGGACTATCTAGGTTTTCGAGCGGGCACTTGGACTATGTAGGTTACCTAGCGGGCACTTGGACTATGTAGGTTACCTAATGGGCACTTGGACTATATAGTTTACCTAGCGTGCGCTGGGACTATGTAGGTTACCTAGCGGGCACTTGGACAGTCTAGGTTAACTAGCGGGCACTTGGACTATCTAGGTTAACGAATGGGCACTTGGACTATGTAGGTTACCTAGCGGGCACTTGGAGTATCTAAGTTAGCGAACAGGAACTTGGAATATCTAGGTTACCTAGCGGGCACTTGGACTATATAGGTTACCTAGCGGGCTCTTGGACTATCTATGTTACCTAACAGGAACTTGGACTATGTAGGTTAACTGGCGGACACTTGGACGATCTAGGTTAACGAACGGGCACTTGGACTATGTAGGTTAACTAGCGGGCACTTAGACTATCTAGGTTACCTAGCAGGCACTTGGACTATGTACATACCCTAGCGGGCACTTGGACTATCTAGGTTACCTAGGGGGCACTTGGACTGTGTACGTCCCCTAGAGGGCACTTGGACTATCTAGGATAACTAACGTGCACTAGGACTATCCAGGTTAACTAGCGGGCACATGGACTATCTAGGTTACCTAGCGGGCACTTGGACTATGTAGGTAACCTAGCGGGCACTAGACTGTCTAGGTTACCTAGCGGGCACTTGGACTATCTAGGTTAATGAATGGGCACTTGTACTATGTAGGTTACCTAGGGGCACTTGGACTATCTAGGTTAGCTAATAGGAAATTGGATTATCTAGGTTCCCTTGCGTGCCCTTGGACCATATAGGTTAACTAGCAGGGAATTGGACGATGAAGGTTAACTAGCGGGCACACGGACGATCTAGGTTAACTAGAGGGCCTTTGGACGATCTAGGTTAACTAGCCGGCACTTGGACTATCAAGGTTAACTAGCGAGCCCTTGGACTATGTAGGTTAACTAGCGGGCTCTTGGACTTGTAGCTTACCTAGCGGGCACTTGGACTATGTAGGTTACCTAGCGGGCATTTGGACTATCTAGATTAGCGAACGGGGACTTGGACTATCTAGGTTACCTAGCGGGCACTTGAACTATGTAGGTTACCTAGAGGGCACTTGGACTACCTAGGTTGGCGAACGGGGACTTGGACTTTGTATGTTACCTAGCAGGCACTTGGATTGTCTAGGTTACCTAGCGGTCACATGGACTATCTAGGTTAACGAACGGGCACTTGGACTATGTAGGTTACCTAGCGGGCACTTGGACTATCTAGGTTACGTAGCGGGCACTTGGACTATGTAGGTGAACTAGAGGACATTAGGATGGTCTAGATTAACTAGTGGGCCCTTGGACTATGTAGGTTAACTAGCGGGAACTTGGACAATCTAGGTTAACTAGCGGGCACTTGTACGATCTAGGTTAACTAGCCGGCACTTGGACTATCAAGGTTAACTAGCGAGTCCTTGGACTATGTAGGTTAACTAGCGGGCCCTTGGACTTGTAGCTTACCTAGCGGGCACTTGGACTATGTAGGTTACCTAGCGGGCATTTGGACTATCTAGGTTACCGAACGGGGACTTGGACTATGTAGGTGACCTAGCAGGCACTTGTACTGTCTAGGTTACCTAGCGGGCACTTGGACTATCTAGGTTAACGAACGGGCACTTGGACTATGTAGGTTACCTAGCGGGCTCCTGGACTATGTATGTTAGCTAACGGGCACTTGGACTATCTAGGTTACCTAGCGGGCACTTGGACTATGTATGTTAGCTAACTGGAACTTGGACTATCTAGGATACCTAGCGGTCACTTGGACTATGTAGGTTACCTAGCGGGCACTTGGACTATCTAGGTTACCTAACGGGCACTAGGACTTTGCAGGTAACCTAGCAGGCACTTGGACGAACTAGATTAACGAGCGGGCCCTTAGACTATGTAGGTTACCTAGCGGGCACTTAGACTATCTAGGTTAGCTAACATGAACTTGGACTATCTACGTTACCTAGCAGGCACTTTGACTATGTAGGTTACCTAGTGGCACTTGGACTATGTGTGGTTCCCTATCAGGCATTTGGACGATGTAGGTTACTAGCGGGCATTTGGACTATGTAGGTTACCTAACGGGCACTTGGACTATCTAGGTTATGTAACGGGCACTTGGACTATCTAGGTTACCTAGTGGGAACTTGGACTATGTAGGTTACCTAGCGGGCACTTTGACTATCTTGGTTATTTAGCGGGCACTTGGACTATGTAGGTTAACTAGCGGACACTTGGACGAATTAGGTTAAGGAGCGGGTCCTTGGACTATGTAGGTTACCTAGCGGGCACTTGGACTATCTAGGTTAGCTAACAGGAACTTGGACTATCTAGGTTACATAGCGGGCACTTTGACTATTTAGGTCACCTAGCGGGCACTTGGACTATCTAGGTTAGCGAACGGGGACTTGGACTATGTAGGTGACCTAGCAGGCACTTGGACTGTCTAAGTTACCTAGCGGGCACTTGGAATATCTAGGTTAATGAACGGGCACTTGGACTATGTAGGTTACCTAGCGGGCACATGGACTATGTATGTTAGCTAACGGGAACTTGGACTATTTAGGCTACCTAGCGGTCACTTGGACTATGTAGGTTACCTAGCGGGCACTTGGACTATCTAGGTTACCTAACGGGCACTAGGGCTTTGCAGGTAACCTAGCAGGCACTTGGACGAACTAGGTTAACGAGCGGGCCCTTAGACTATGTAGGTTACCTAGCGGGCACTTAGACTATCTAGGTTAGCTAACAGGAACTTGGACTATCTAGGTTACCTAGCAGGCACATTGACTATGTAGGTTACCTAGTGGCACTTCGACTATGTAGGTTTCCTATCAGGCATTTGGACTATGTAGGTTACTAGCGGGAATTTGGACTATGTAGGTTACCTAACGGGCACTTGGAATATCTAGGTTATGTAACGGGCACTTGGACTATCTTGGTTACCTAGTGGGAACTTGGACTATGTAGGTTACCTAGCGGGCACTTTGACTATCTTGGTTATTTAGCGGGCACTTGGACTATGTAGGTTAACTAGCGGACACTTGGACGAAATAGGTTAAGGAGCGGGTCCTTGGACTATGTAGGTTACCTAGCGGGCACTTGGACTATCTAGGTTAGCTAAAAGGAACTTGGACTATCTAGGTTACATAGCGGGCACTTTGACTATTTAGGTCACCTAGCGGGCACTTGGACTATCTAGGTTACCTAACGGGCACTTGGACTATGCAGGTAACCTAGCGGGCACTTGGACTGTCTAGGTTACCTAGGGGCGACATGGATTTCTAGGTTAACGAACGGGCACTTGGACTATGTAGGTTGCCTAGCGGGCACTTGGATGATCTATGTTAGGTAACGGGCACTAGGACTATCTAGGTTACCTAGCGGGAACTAGGACTATGTAGGTAACCTAGCGGGCACTTGGACTATCTAGGTTAACTAGCGGGCACTTGGACTATCTAGGTTACCTAGCGGGCACTTGGACTATGTACGTCCCCTAGCGGGCACTTTGACTATCTAGGTTAACTAGCGGGCACTTGGACTATCTAGGTTAAGTAGCGGACCTTGGACTATGTAGGTTAACTAGCGGGCACTTGGACGATCTAGGTTATCTACCGGGCACTTGGATGATGCACTTCCCGAGTGGGCACTTGGACTAACTAGGTTCCCTAACGGGCACTTGGACTATGTAGGTTCCTTAGCGGGCACTTGGACTATTTACGTCCCTTAGCGGGCACGTGGACTATGTAGGTTAACTAGCGTGCCCTTGGACTATGTAGGTTATCTAGCCGGCACTTAGACTATCTAGGTTACCTAGCGGGCACTTGGACTATGTACATACCCTAGTGGGCACTTGGACTATCTAGGTTACCTAGCGGGCACTTGTACTATGTACGTCCCCTAATGGGCACAAGGACTATCTACGATAACTAACGGGCACTAGGAATATCTAGGTTACCTAGCGGGCACTTGGACTATGTACGTTCCCTAGTGGGCACTTGGACTATTTAGGATAATTAACGGGCACTCGGACTATCTAGGTTAACTAGCGGGCACCTGGTCTATCTAGGTCAACTAGCGGGCCCTTGGACTATGTAGGTTTAATAGCGGACACTTGGACGATCTAGGTTAACTAGCGAGCCCTTACACTATGTCGTTAACTATCGGGTACTTGGACAATCTAGGTTAACTAGTGAGCACTTGGACGATATAGGTTAACTAGCGGGCACTTGTTTTAGCTAGGTTACCTAGTGGGCCCTTGAACTATGTAGGTTAACTAGTTGACCCTTGGACTATCTAGGTTAGCTAACAGGAACTTGGACTATCTAGGTTACCTAGCAGGCACTTTGACTATGTAGGTTACCTAGTGGCACTTGGACTATGTGTGGTTCCCTATCAGGCATTTGGACGATGTAGGTTACTAGCGGGCATTTGGACTATGTAGGTTACCTAACGGGCACTTGGACTATCTAGGTTATGTAACGGGCACTTGGACTATCTAGGTTACCTAGTGGGAACTTGGACTATGTAGGTTACCTAGCGGGCACTTTGACTATCTTGGTTATTTAGCGGGCACTTGGACTATGTAGGTTAACTAGCGGACACTTGGACGAAATAGGTTAAGGAGCGGGTCCTTGGACTATGTAGGTTACCTAGCGGGCACTTGGACTATCTAGGTTAGCTAACAGGAACTTGGACTATCTAGGTTACATAGCGGGCACTTTGACTATTTAGGTCACCTAGCGGGCACTTGGACTATCTAGGTTAGCGAACGGGGACTTGGACTATGTAGGTGACCTAGCAGGCACTTGGACTGTCTAAGTTACCTAGCGGGCACTTGGAATATCTAGGTTAATGAACGGGCACTTGGACTATGTAGGTTACCTAGCGGGCACATGGACTATGTATGTTAGCTAACGGGAACTTGGACTATTTAGGCTACCTAGCAGTCACTTGGACTATGTAGGTTACCTAGCGGGCACTTGGACTATCTAGGTTACCTAACGGGCACTAGGGCTTTGCAGGTAACCTAGCAGGCACTTGGACGAACTAGGTTAACGAGCGGGCCCTTAGACTATGTAGGTTACCTAGCGGGCACTTAGACTATCTAGGTTAGCTAACAGGAACTTGGACTATCTAGGTTACCTAGCAGGCACTTTGACTATGTAGGTTACCTAGTGGCACTTCGACTATGTAGGTTCCCTATCAGGCATTTGGACTATGTAGGTTACTAGCGGGCATTTGGACTATGTAGGTTACCTAACGGGCACTTGGACTATCTAGGTTATGTAACGGGCACTTGGACTATCTAGGTTACCTAGTGGGAACTTGGACTATGTAGGTTACCTAGCGGGCACTTTGACTATCTTGGTTATTTAGCGGGCACTTGGACTATGTAGGTTAACTAGCGGACACTTGGACGAAATAGGTTAAGGAGCGGGTCCTTGGACTATGTAGGTTACCTAGCGGGCACTTGGACTATCTAGGTTAGCTAACAGGAACTTGGACTATCTAGGTTACATTGCGGGCACTTTGACTATTTAGGTCACCTAGCGGGCACTTGGACTATCTAGGTTAGCGAACGGGGACTTGGACTATGTAGGTGACCTAGCAAGCACTTGGACTGTCTAAGTTACCTAGCGGGCACTTGGAATATCTAGGTTAATGAACGGGCACTTGGACTATGTAGGTTACCTAGCGGGCACATGGACTATGTATGTTAGCTAACGGGAACTTGGACTATCTAGGCTACCTAGCGGTCACTTGGACTATGTAGGTTACCTAGCGGGCACTTGGACTATCTAGGTTACCTAACGGCCACTTGGACTATGTAGGTAACCTAGCGGGCACTTGGACTTTGTGGGTTAGCTAACAGCAACTTTGAATATCTAGGTTACCTACCGGGCCCTTGGAATATGTAGGTTAACTAGCGGGCACTTGGACTATGTAGGTTAACTAGCGGGCACTTGGACGATGCAGGTTCTCTAGCGGGCACTTGGACTATCTAGATTAACTGGCGGGCCCTTGGACTATGTAGGTTAACTAGCGGTCCCTTGGACTTGATGGTTACCTAGCGAGCACTTGGACTATATATGTTACCTAGAGGACACATGGACTATGTAGATTACCTAGTGGGCACTTGGACTATCTAGGTTACCTAGCGTGCCCTTGGACTATGTAGGTTACCTAGAGGGCACTTGGACTACCTAGGTTGGCGAACGGGGACTTGGACTTTGTATGTTACCTAGCAGGCACTTGGACTGTCTAGGTTACCTAGCGGTCACTTGGACTATCTAGGTTAACGAACGGTCACTTGGACTATGTAGGTTACCTAGCAGGCACTTGCACTATCTAGGTTAGCGAACGGGGACTTGGACTATGTAGGTGACCTAGCAGGCACTTGGACTGTCTAAGTTACCTAGCGGGCACTTGGAATATCTAGGTTAATGAACGGGCACTTGGACTATGTAGGTTACCTAGCGGGCACATGGACTATGTATGTTAGCTAACGGGAACTTGGACTATCTAGGCTACCTAGCGGTCACTTGGACTATGTAGGTTACCTAGCGGGCACTTGGACTATCTAGGTTACCTAACGGGCACTAGGACTTTGCAGGTAACCTAGCAGGCACTTGGACGAACTAGATTAACGAGCGGGCCCTTAGACTATGTAGGTTACCTAGCGGGCACTTAGACTATCTAGGTTAGCTAACAGGAACTTGGACTATCTAGGTTACCTAGCAGGCACTTTGACTATGTAGGTTACCTAGTGGCACTTGGACTATGTGTGGTTCCCTATCAGGCATTTGGACTATGTAGGTTACTAGCGGGCATTTGGACTATGTAGGTTACCTAACGGGCACTTGGACTATCTAGGTTATGTAACGGGCACTTGGACTATCTAGGTTACCTAGTGGGAACTTGGACTATGTAGGTTACCTAGCGGGCACTTTGACTATCTTGGTTATTTAGCGGGCACTTGGACTATGTAGGTTAACTAGCGGACACTTGGACGAAATAGGTTAAGGAGCGGGTCCTTGGACTATGTAGGTTACCTAGCGGGCACTTGGACTATCTAGGTTAGCTAACAGGAACTTGGACTATCTAGGTTACATAGCGGGCACTTTGACTATTTAGGTCACCTAGCGGGCACTTGGACTATCTAGGTTACCTAACCGGCACTTGGACTATGAAGGTAACCTAGCGGGCACTTGGACTGTCTAGGTTACCTAGCGGCGACATGGATTTCTAGGTTAACGAACGGGCACTTGGACTATGTAGGTTGCCTAGCGGGCACTTGGACGATCTATGTTAGGTAACGGGCACTAGGACTATCTAGGTTACCTAGCGGGAACTAGGATTATGTAGGTAACCTAGCGGGCACTTGGACTATCTAGGTTTCTTAACGGGCACTTGGACGATCTAGGTTAACTAGCGGGCACTTGGACTATGTAGGTTAACTAGCGGGCACTTGGGCGATGCAGGTTCTCTAGCGGGCACTTGGACTATCTAGGTTCCCTAACGTGCACTTGGACTTTGTAGGTTCCCTAGCGGGCACTTGGACTATGTAAGTCCCTTAGCGGGCACTTGGACTATGTTTGTTTCCTATCTGGCACTTGGACTATGGTGGTTAACTAGCGGGCCCTTGGACTATGTAGGTTAACTAGCGGGCACTTAGACTATCTAGGTTACCTAGCGGGCACTTGGACTATGTACATATCCTAGCGGGCACTAGGACTATCTAGTTTACTTAGCGGGAACTAGGACTATGTAGGTAACCTATCGGGCACTTGGACTATCTAGGTTTCTTAGGGGCACTTGGACGATCTAGGTTAACTAGCGGGCACTTGGACTATGTAGGTTACCTAGCAGGCACTTGGACTATGTATGTTAGCTAATGGGCACTTGGACTATGTAGGTTACCTAGCGGGCACTTGGACTATCTAGGTTACGTAGCGGGCACTTGGACTATGTAGGTGAACTAGAGGACATTAGGATGGTCTAGATTAACTAGTGGGCCCTTGGACTATGTAGGTTAACTAGCGGGCACTTGGACAATCTAGGTTAACTAGCGGGCACTTGTACGATCTAGGTTAACTAGCCGCCAATTGGACTATCAAGGTTAACTAGCGAGTCCTTGGACTATAAAGGTTAACTAGCGGGCCCTTGGACTTGTAGCTTACCTAGCGGGCACTTGGACTATGTAGTTTACCTAGCGGGCACTTGGAATATCTAGGTTAGCGAACGGGGAATTGGACTATGTAGGTGACCTAGCAGGCACTTGTACTGTCTAGGTTACCTAGCGGGCACTTGAACTATCTAGGTTAACGAACGGGCACTTGGACTATGTAGGTTACCTAGCCAGCTCTTGGATTATGTGTGTTAGCAAACGGGCACTTGGACTATCTAGGTTACCTAGCGGGCACTTGGAATATGTAGGTTACCTAGCGGGCACTTGGACTATCTAGGTTACCTAACGGGCACTTCGACTATCTAGGTTACGTAGCGCGCACTTGGACTATGTAGGTTACCTACAGGACATTTGGATGATCTAGGTTAACTAGTGGGCCCTTGGACTATGTAGGTTAACTAGCGGGCACTTGGACGATCTAGGTTAACCAGCAGGCACTTGGACTATGTAGGTTACCTAGCAGGCACTTGCACTATCTAGGTTAGCGAACGGGGACTTGGACTATGTAGGTGACCTAGCAGGCACTTGGACTGTCTAAGTTACCTAGCGGGCACTTGGAATATCTAAGTTAATGAACGGGCACTTGGACTATGTAGGTTACCTAGCGGGCACATGGACTATGTATGTTAGCTAACGGGAACTTGGACTATCTAGGCTACCTAGCGGTCACTTGGACTATGTAGGTTACCTAGCGGGCACTTGGACTATCTAGGTTACCTAACGGGCACTAGGACTTTGCAGGTAACCTAGCAGGCACTTGGACGAACTAGGTTAACGAGCGGGCCCTTAGACTATGTAGGTTACCTAGCGGGCACTTAGACTATCTAGGTTAGCTAACAGGAACTTGGACTATCTAGGTTACCTAGCAGGCACTTTGACTATGTAGGTTACCTAGTGGCACTTGGACTATGTAGGTTCCCTATCAGGCATTTGGACTATGTAGGTTACTAGCGGGCATTTGGACTATGTAGGTTACCTAACGGGCACTTGGACTATCTAGGTTATGTAACGGGCACTTGGAATATCTAGGTTACCTAGTGGGAACTTGGACTATGTAGGTTACCTAGCGGGCACTTTGACTATCTTGGTTATTTAGCGGGCACTTGGACTATGTAGGTTAACTAGCGGACACTTGGACGAAATAGGTTAAGGAGCGGGTCCTTGGACTATGTAGGTTACCTAGCGGGCACTTGGACTATCTAGGTTAGCTAAAAGGAACTTGGACTATCTAGGTTACATAGCGGGCACTTTGACTATTTAGGTCACCTAGCGGGCACTTGGACTATCTAGGTTACCTAACGGGCACTTGGACTATGCAGGTAACCTAGCGGGCACTTGGACTGTCTAGGTTACCTAGCGGCGACATGGATTTCTAGGTTAACGAACGGGCACTTGGACTATGTAGGTTGCCTAGCGGGCACTTGGACGATCTATGTTAGGTAACGGGCACTAGGACTATCTAGGTTACCTAGCGGGCACTTGGAATATGTAGGTTACCTAGCGGGCACTTGGACTATCTAGGTTAGCTAACGGGCACTTGGACGATCCTGGTTAACTAGCGGGCACTTGGAATATGTAGGTTAACTAGCGGGCACTTAGGCGATGCAGGTTCTCTAGCGGGCACTTGGACTATCTAGGTTCCCTAACGGGCACTTGGACTTTGTAGGTTCCCTAGCGGGCACTTGGACTCTGTAAGTCCCTTAGCGGGCACTTGGACTATATTTGTTTCCTATCTGGCACTTGGACTATGGTGGTTAACTAGCGGGCCCTTGGACTATGTAGGTTAACTAGCGGGCACTTAGACTATCTAGGTTACCTAGCGGGCACTTGGACTATGTACATACCCTAGCGGGCACTAGGACTATCTAGGTTACCTAGCGTGATCTAGGACTATGTAGGTAACCTAGCGGGCACTTGGACTATCTAGGTTTCTTAACGGGCAATTGGACGATCTAGGTTAACTAGCGGGCACTTGGACTTTGTAGGTTAACTAGCGGGCACTTGGGCGATGCAGGTTCTCTAGCGGGCACTTGGACTATCTAGGTTCCCTAACGGGCACTTGGACTATGTAGGTTACCTAGGGGGCACTTGGACTATGTAAGTCCCTTAGCGGGCACTTGGACTATGTTTGTTTCCTATCTGGCACTTGGACTATGGTGGTTAACTAGCGGGCCCTTGGACTATGTAGGTTAACTAGCGGGCACTTAGACTATCTAGGTTACCTAGCGGGCTCTTGGACTATGTACATACCCTAGCGAGCACTTGGACTATCTAAGTTACCTAGCGGGCACATAGACTATGTACGTCCCCTAGTGGGCACTTGGACTATCTAAGTTACTTAGCGGGCACTTGGACTATGTAGGTTAACTAGAGGGCACTGGGACAATGTAGGTTAACTAGCAGACAGTGGACGATCTAGGTCAACTAGCGGGCCCTTGCACTATGTAGGTTAACTAGCGGGTCCTTGGATTATGTAGGTTTACTAGCAGGCACTTGGTCTATCTAGGTTAACTAGCGGGCACTTGGACTATGTAGTTTCCCTAGCGGGCATTTGGACTATTTAGTCTACCTAGCGGGGAATTGGAATATGTAGGTTGCCTAGCGGGCACTTGGATTATGTAGGTTCCCTATCGGGCACTTGGACTATGTAGGTTTACTAGCGGGCACTTGGATTGTCAAGGTTACCTAGTGGGCACTTTGAAGATCTAGGTTAGCAAACGGGCACTTGGAATATGTAGGTTACCTAGCAGGCACTTGGACTTTCTAGGTTACTTAGCGGGCACTTGGACTATAGGTTAACGAACGGGCACTTGGACTATGTGGTTACCTAGCGGGCACTTGGACTATCTATGTTAGCTAAAGGGCACTTGGAGTATCTAAGTTACCTAGCGGGCACTTGGAATATGTAGGTTACCTAGCAGGCACTTGGACTGTCTAGGTTTCCTAGCGGGCACTTGGACTATCTAGGTTAACGAACGGGCACTTGGACTATGTGGTTACCTAGCGGGCACTTGGACTATCTCAGTTAGCTAACGGGCACTTGGACTATCTAAGTTACCTAGCGGGCACTTGGACTACGTAGGTTCCCTAGCGGGCACTTGGACTCTGTATGTTCCCTAGCGGGCACTTGGACTATGTATGTTCCCTACGGACACTTGAACTATGTAAGTTAACTACCGGGCACTTGGACTATGTAGGTTAACAAGCGGGCCCTTGGACTATCTAGGTTACCTAGCGGGCACTTGGACTATGTAGGTTAACTACCGGGCACTTGCACTATCTAGGTTACCGAACGGGCATTTGGACTATGTAGGTAACCTAGCGGGCACTTGGACAGTCTAGGTTACCTAGCGGGCACTGGGACTTATAGGTTAACGAACGGGCACTTGGACTATCTAGGTTACCTAGCGGGAACTAGGACTATGTAGGTTACCTAGCGGGCACTTGGACTATCTAGGTTACCTAACGGGCACTTGGACTATCTAGGTTACCTAGCGGGAACTTGGACTATGTAGGTTACCTAGCGGGCACTTGGACTATCTAGGTTACCTAACGGGCACTTGGACTATCTAGGTTTCTTAGCGGGCACTTGGACTATGTAGGTTAACTAGCGGGCATTTGGACTATATAGGTTACCTAGAGGGCCCTTGGACTATGTAGGTTACGTAGCCGGCACGTGGACTATGTAGGTTAACGAAAAGGCACTTGGACTATGTAGGTTACCTAGCGGGCACTTGGATTTTCAAGGTTAGCTAACAGCAACTTGGAATATCTAGGTTACCTAGCGGGCACTTGGACTATGTAGGTTACCTTGCGGGCACTTTTACTATCTGTGTTACCTAACTGGAACTTGGACAAAGTAGGTTAACTAGCGGACACTTGGACGATCTAGGTAAACTAGCGGGCACTTGGAATATCTAGGTTAACTAGCGGGCCCTTGGACTATGTAGGTTAACTAACGGGCACTTGGACAATCTAGGTTAACTAGCGGGTTCTTGGACTATGTAGATTAACTAGCAGGCAATTGGACTATCTAGGTTAACTAGCAGACCGTGGACTATGAAGGTTAACTAGCGGGCACTTGGACTATCTAGGTTAACTAGCGGGCACTTGGACTATCTAGGTTAACTAGCGGGCACTTGCACAATACAGGTTCCCTAGAGGGCACTTGGACTATATAGGTTCCCTACGGGCACTTGGACTATGTAGGTTCCCTATCAGGCACTTGGACTATGTAGGTTCCCTATCGGGCACTTGGACTATGTCGGTTCGGCAGCGGGCACTTGGTCTATGTAGGTTCCCTATCAGGCACTTGGACTATGTAGGTTAACTAGTGGGCACGTGGATGATCAATGTAAACTAGTGGGCACTTTGAATATCTAGGTTAACTAGTGGGCAATTTGACTATCTAGGTTAATTAGCGTGCACTTGTACAATGCAGGTTCCCTAGCGGGCACTTTGACTATGTAGGTTCCCTAGCGGGCACTTGGACTATATAGGTTCCCTATGGGCACTTGGACTATCTAGGTTCCCTAACGGGCACTTGGACTATGTAGGTTCCTCAGCGGGCACTTGGACTATGTAGGTTAACTAGCGGGACCTTGGACTATCTAGGTTACCTAGCGGGCACTTGAACTATGTACATACCCTAGCGGGCACTTGGACTATCTAGGTACACTAACGGGCACTTGGAATATGTAGGTTCCCTATCGGGCACTTGGACTATGTAGGTTCCTCAGCGGGCACTTGGACTATGTAGGTTCCCTATCAGGCACTTGGACTATGTAGGTTAACTAGTGGGCACGTGGATGATCAATGTTAACTAGTGGGCACTTTGACTATCTAGGTTAACTAGCGGGCAATTGGACTATCTAGGTTAATTAGCGTGCACTTGTACAATGCAGGTTCCCTAGCGGGCACTTTGACTATGTAGGTTCCCTAGCGGGCACTTGGACTATATAGGTTCCCTATGGACGCTTGGACTATCTAGGTTCCCTAACGGGCACTTGGACTACGTTGGTTCCTCAGCGGGCACTTGGACTATGTAGGTTAACTAGCGGGAACTTGGACTATCTAGGTTACCTAGCGGGCACTTGAACTATGTACATACCCTAGCGGGCACTTGGACTATCTAGGTTACCTAGCGGGCACTTCGACTATGTACGTCCCCTAGCCGGCACTTGGACTAGCTCGGTTAACTAGAGGGCCCCTGGAATATGTAGGTTAACTAGCGGGCACTTGGATTATCTAGGTTAACTAGTGGGCACTTGGACGATCTAGGTTAACTAGCGGGCACTTGGACTATCTAGGTTAACTAGTGGACACTTGGACTATCTAGATTAACTAGCGGGCACTTGGACTATGTAGGTTCCCTAGCGGGCACTTGGACTTTGTAGGTTCCTCAGCGGTCACTTGGAATATGTACGTTACCTATCGGGCATTGGATTATGTAGGTTAACTAGCAGGACCTTGGACTATCTAGGTTACCTAGCGGGCACTTGGACAATCTAGGTTACCTAGCAGGCACTTGGACAATCTAGGTTACCTAGCGGGCACTTGAACTATGTACATACCCTAGCGGGCACTTGGACTATCTAGGTACCTAGCGGACACTTGGACAATGTACGTTCCCTAGCGGGCACTTGGACTAGCTAGGTTCACTAGAGGGCCCTTGGTCTATGTAGGTTAACTAGCGGGCACTTGGATTATCTAGGTTAACTAGCGGGCACATGGACGATCTAGGTTAACTAGCGGGCACTTGGACAATCTAGCTTAACTAGCGGGCATTGGACGATGCAGGTTCCCTAGGGGGCACTTGGACTACTAAGTTCCCTAATGGGCTTTTGGACTATGTAGGTTCCCTAGCGGGCACTTGGACTATGTATGTCCCTTAGCGGGCACTTGGACTATGTAGGTTCCATATCCGGCACTTGGACTATGTAGGTTAACTAGTGGGTCCGTGGACTATGTACGTTCCCTAGTGGGAATTTGGACTATCTAGGTTAACTAACAGGATGTTTTACAATCTAGGTTACCTAGAGGGCACTTGAATTATGTAGGTTACCTAGCGGGCACTTGGACTATCTAGGTTACCTAACGGGCACTTGGACTATCTAGGTTACCTAACAGGCACTTGGACTATCTAGGTAACCTAGCGAGCACTTGGACTCTAAAAGTTACCTAGCGGGCACTTGGACTATCTATGTTATTAACGGGCACTTGGACTATGTAGGTAACCTAGCGGGCACTTGGACAGTCTAGGTTACCTAGCGGGCACTTGGACTTCTAGGTTAACGAACGGGCACTTGTACTATGTAGGTTGCCTAGCGGGCACTTGGACTATCTAGGTTAGGTAATGGGCACTTGGACTATCTAGGTTACCTAGAGGGAACTTGGACTATGTAGGTTACCTAGCGGGCACTTGGACTATCTAGGTTACCTATCGGGCACTTGGACAATCTAGGTTACCTAGTGGGCACTTGGAATATGTAGGTTACCTTGCGGGCACTTGGACTATCTAGGTTACCTGACGGGAACTTGGACTATGTAGGTTATGTAGCGGACTCTTGGACGATCTAGGTTAACTAGCGGGCACTTAGAATATGTAGGTTAATTAGCGGGCCCTTGCACTATGTAGGTTATCTAGCGGGCACTTGGACTATCTAGGTAAACTAGGGTGGTCTGGACTATTTATGTTAACTAGCGAGCACTTGGACAATGCAGGTTCCCTAGTTGGCACTTTGACTATGTAGGTTCCCTAGCGGGCACTTGGACAATATATGTTCCCTACGGGCACTTGGACTATCTAGGTTCCCTAACAGGCACTTGGAATATGTCGGTTCCCTATCGGGCACTTGGACTATGTAGGTTCCTCAGCGGGTGTTGGACTATGTAGGTTCCCTATCGGGCACTTGGACTATGTAGGTTCCTGAGCGGGCACTTGGACTATGTAGGTTAACTAGCGGGCACTTGGACTATCTAGGCTAACTAGCAAGCACTGGGCTATGTAGGTTAACTAGCGGGTACTTGGACTCTGTAGGTTAAGTAGCAGGCACTTGAACTATCAGGTTAACTAGCGGTCACTTGGACTATCTAGGTTCCCTAGCGGGCACTTGTACTATCTAGGTTACCTAGGGGGCACTTGGACTATGTAGGTCAACTAGTGGGCACTTGGACCATCTAGGTTACCTTGCAGGCACTTGGACTATGTAGGATAACTAGCGGGCACTTGGAATATGTAGGTTAACTAGCGGGCACTTGGACTATGTACGTTCCCTAGCGGGCACTTGGACTATCTAGATTAACTAGCGGGCACTTGGACTATCTAGGTTAACTAGAGGGCACTTGGACTATGTATGTCCCCTAGCGGGCTCTTGGACTATCTAGGTTAACTAGAGGCCACTTGGACTATCTAGGTTAAGTAGCGGACCTTGGACTATGTAGATTAACTAGCGGGCACTTGGACTATCTAGATTAACTAGCGGGCACTAGGATGATGCAGGTTCCCTAGCGGGCACTTGGGCTATCTAGGTTCCCTAACGGGCACTTGGACTATGTAGGTTCCCTAGCGGGCACTTAGACTATGTACGTCCCTTAGCGGGCACTTGGACTATGTAGGTTCCCTATCGCGCACTTGGACTATGTAGGTTAACTTGCGGGCCCTTGGACTATGTAGGTTAACTAGCGGACACTTAGACTATCTAGGTTACCTAGCGGGCACTTGGACTATGTACGTCCCCTAGTGGGCACTTGGACTATCTAGGATAACTAACGGGCACTTAGACTATCTAGGTTAACATACGGGCACTTGGACTATCTTGGTTACCTAGCGGGCACTTGAACTATGTAGGTTACCTAGCGGGCACTTGGACTATCTAGGTTAACTAACGGGCACTTGGACTATGCAGGATACCTAGTGGGCCCTTTGACTATATAGGTTAACGAAAGGGCACTTGGACTATGTAGGTTACCTAGCAGGCATTTGCACTGTCTAGGTTACCTATCGGGCACTTGGACTATCTAGGTTAACGTACGGGCACTTAAAATATCTAAGTTAAATTGCGGGCCCTTGCACTATGTAGGTTATCTAGCGGGCACTTGGACTATCTAGGTAAACTAGCGGGTTCTGGACTATGTAGGTTAACTAGCGGGCACTTGGACAATGCAGGTTCCCTAGTGGGCACTTTGACTATGTAGGTTCCCTAGCGGGCACTTGGACTATATATGTTCCCTACGGACACTTGGACTATCTAGGTTCCCAACAGGCACTTGGAATATGTCGGTTCCCTATCGGGCACTTGGACTATGTAGGTTCCTCAGCGGGCACTTGGACTATGAAGGTTCCCTATCGGGCACTTGGACTATGTAGGTTAACTATTGGGCACTTGGACTATCTAGGCTAACTAGCAGGCCCTGGGCTATGTAGGTTAACTAGCGGGTACTTGGACTATGTAGGTTAAGTAGCAGGCACTTGAACTATTAGGTTAACTAGCGGTCACTTGGACTATGTAGGTAACCTAGCGGGAACTTGTACTGTCTAGGTTACCTAGTGGGCACTTGGACTATCTAGGATAACAAACGGGCACATGGACTATGTACGTCCCCTAGCGGGCACTTGGACTATCTAGGTTAACTAGAGGGCACTTGGACTATGTATGTCCCCTGGCGGGCACTTGGACTATCTAGGTTAACTAGAGGCCACTTGGAATATCTAGGTTAACTAGAGGGCACTTGGACTATGTAGGTTAACTAGCGGGCACTTGGACTATCTAGGTTAAGTAGCGGACCTTGGACTATGTATGTTAACTAGTGGGAACTTGGACTATCTATATTAACTAGCGGTCACTTGGATGATGCAGGTTCCTTAGCGGGCACTTGAACTATCTAGGTTCTCTAACGGGCACTTGGACTATGTAGGTTCCCTAGCGGGCACTTAGACTATGTACGTCCCTTAGCGGGCACTTGGACTATGTAGGTTCCCTATCGCGCACTTGGACTATGTAGGTTAACTTGCGGGCCCTTGGACTATGTAGGTTAACTAGCGGGCACTGAGACTATCTAGGTTACCTGGCGGGCACTTGGACTATCTAGGATAACTAACGGGCACTTAGACTATCTAGGTTAACATATGGGGCTTGGACTATCTAGGTAACCTAACGGGCACTTGGACTATGCAGGATACCTAGTGGGCCCTTGGACTATATAGGTCAACGAACGGGCACTTGGACTATGTAGGTTACCTAGCAGGCACTTGCACTGTCTAGGTTACCTATTGGGCACTTGGACTATCTAGGTTAACGTATGGGCACTTGGACTATCTAGGTTACCTAGCGGGCACATAGACTATCAAGGTTACCTAGCAGGCACTTGGACTATGTACGACCCCTAGCGGGCACCTGGACTATCTAGGTTAACTAGAGGGCACTTGGACTATGGAAGTCCCCTAGCGGGCACTTGGACTATCTAGGTTAACTAGAGGGCACTTGGAATATCTAGGTTAGCTAGAGGGCACTTGGAGTATGTAGGTTAACTAGCGGTCACTTGGACTATCTAGGTTAAGTAGCGGACCTTGGACTATGTAGGTTAACAAGCGGGCCCTTGGACTATATAGGTTAACTAGCGGGCACTTAGACGATCTAGGTTAACTAGCGGGCACTTGGACTATCTAGGTTAAATAGCGGGCACTTGGACTATCTAAATTAACTAGCGGTCCCTTGGATGATGCAGGTTCCCTAGCGGGCACATGGACTATCTAGGTTCCCTAACGGGCACTTGGACTATGTAGGTTCCCTAGCGGGCACTTAGACTATGGACGTCCCTTAGCGGGCACTTGGACTATGTAGGTTCCCTATCGCGCACTTGGACTATGTAGGTTAACTTGCGGGCCCTTGGACTATCTAGGTTACCTAGCGGGCACTTGGACTATCTAGGTTACCTAGCGGGCACTTGGACTATGTACGTCCCCTAGTGGGCACTGGGACTATCTAGGATAACTAACGGGTACTAGGACTATCTAGGTTAACTAGCGGGCACTTGGTGTATCTAGGTTACCTAGCGGTCACTTGGACTATGTAGGTAACCTAGCGGGCACTGGACAGTCTAGGGTACCTAGCGGGTACCGGGACTGTCTAGGTTAGCTAACAGGAAATTGGAATATCTAGGTTTTTTGCGGGCCCTTGGACTATGTAGGTTAACTAGCGGGCCCTTGGACTATGTAGGTTAACTAGCGTGCACTTGGACGATCAAGGTTAACTAGCGGGCACTTGGACTACCTAGGTTAACTAGCGGGCACTTGGACTATCTAGGTTAACTAGCGGGCACTTGGACTATCTAGGTTAGCTAACGGGCACTTGGACTATCTAGGTTACCTAGCGGGCACTTGGACAATGTACGTCCCCTAGCGGGCACTTGGACCATGTAGCTTAACTAGCGGGTACTTGGACGATCTAGTTTAACTACCGGGCACTTGGACTATCTAGGTTAACTAGCGGGCACATGGACTATCTAGATTAACTACCGGGCACTTGGATGATGCAGGTTCCCTAGCGGGCACTTGGACTATCTAGGTTCCCTAAAGGGCACTTGGACTATGTAGGTTCCTTAGCGGGCACTTGGACTATTTAAATCCCTTATCGGGCACTTGGACTTTGTAGGTTAACTAGCATGCCCTTGGACTATGTAGGTTAACTAGCCGGCACTTAGACTATCTAGGTTACCTAGCGGGCACTTGGACTATGTACATACCCTAGTGGGCACTTGGACTATCTAGGTTACCCAGCGGGCACTTGTACTATGTACGTCCCCTAGTGGGCACTAGGACTATCTACGATAACTAACGGGCACTAGGAATATCTAGATTACCTAGCGGGCACTTGGACTATGTACTTTCCCTAGTGGGCACTTGGACTATCTAGGATAATTAACGGGCAATCGGACTATCTAGGTTAACTAGCGGGCACTTGGTCTATCTAGGTCAACTAGCGGACCCTTGGACTATGTAGGTTTAATAGCGGACACTTGGACGATCTAGGTTAACTAGCGGGCCCTTGCACTATGTCGGTTAACAATCGGGTACTTGGACAATCTAGGTTAACTTCGGGCACTTGGAAGATATAGGTTAACTAGCGGGCACTTGTTTAAGCTAGGTTACCTAGTGGGCCCTTGAACTGTGTAGGTTAACTAGTTGACCCTTGGACTATCTAGGTTAGCTAACGGGCACTTGGACTATATAGGTTACTTAGCGGGCACTTGGACTATGTGGGTGCTCTAGTGGGCATTTGGACTATATAGATTACCTAGCAGGCACTTGGACTTTGTAGGTTACCTACCGGGCACTTGGACTATCTAGGTTACCTAGTGGGCACTTGGACTATCTAGGTTTTCGAGCGGGCACTTGGACTATGTAGGTTACCTAACGGGCACTTGGACTATGTAGGTTACCTAATGGGCACTTGGACTATCTAGTTTACCTAGTGTGCGCCGGGACTATGTAGGTTACCTAGCGGGCACTTGGACAGTCTAGGTTAACTAGCGGGCACTTGGACAATCTAGGTTAACGAATGGGCACTTGGACTATGTAGGTTACATAGCGGGCACTTGGAGTATCTAAGTTAGCGAACAGGAACTTGGAATATCTAGGTTACCTAGCGGGCACTTGGACTATCTAGGTTAACTAGCGGGCACATGGACTATCTAGATTAACTACCGGGCACTTGGATGATGCAGGTTCCCTAGTGGGCACTTGGACTATCTAGGTTCCCTAACGGACACTTAGACTATCTAGGTTACCTAGCAGACACTTGGACTATGTACATACCCTAGCGGGCACTTGGACTACCTAGGTTACCTAGGGGGCACTTGGACTGTGTACGTCCCCTAATGGGCACTTTGACTATCAAGGATAACTAACGTGCACTAGGACTATCCAGGTTAACTAGCGGGCACTTGGACTATCTAGGTTACCTAGCGGGCACTTGGACAATGTAGGTAACCTAGCGGGCACTAGACAGTCTAGGTTACCTAGCGGGCACTTGGACTATCTAGGTTAATGAATGGGCACTTGTACTATGTAGGTTACCTAGCGGGCACTTGGACTATCTAGGTTAGCTAACAGGAAATTGGATTATCTAGGTTACCTTGCGTGCCCTTGGACTATGTAGGTTAACTAGCGGGGAATTGGACGATCAAGGTTAACTAGCGGGCACATGGACGATCTAGGTTAACTAGAAGGCAATTGGACAATCTAGGTTAACTAGCCGGCACTTGGACTATCAAGGTTAACTAGCGAGCCCTTGGACTATGTAGGTTAACTAGCGGGCCCTTGGACTTGTAGCTTACCTAGCGGGCACTTGGACTATGTAGGTTACCTAGCGGGCACTTGGACTATCTAGGTTAGCGAACAGGGACTTGGACTATCTAGGTTACCTAGAGGGCACTTGAACTATGTAGGTTACCTAGAGGGCACTTGGACTACCTAGGTTGGCGAACGGGGACTTGGACTTTGTATGTTACCTAGCAGGCACTTGGACTGTCTAGGTTACCTAGCGGTCACTTGGACTATCTAGGTTAACGAACGGGCACTTGAACTATGTAGGTTACCTAGCAGGCACTTGGACTATGTATGTTAGCTAACGGGCACTTGGACTATGTATGTTAGCTAATGGGCACTTGGACTATGTAGGTTACCTAGCGGGCACTTGGACTATCTAGGTTACATAGCGGGCACTTGGACTATGTAGGTGAACTAGAGGACATTAGGATGGTCTAGATTAACTAGTGGGCCCTTGGACTATGTAGGTTAACTAGCGGGCACTTGTACGATCTAGGTTAACTAGCCGGCACTTGGACTATCAAGGTTAACTAGCGAGTCCTTGGACTATGTAGGTTAACTAGCGGGCCCTTGGACTTGTAGCTTACCTAGCGGGCACTTGGACTATGTAGGTTTCCTAGCAGGCACTTGGACTATCTAGGTTAGCGAACGGGGACTTGGACTATGTAGGTGACCTAACAGGCACTTGTACTGTCTAGGTTACCTAGCGGGCACTTGGACTATCTAGGCTAACGAACGGGCACTTGGACTATGTAGGTTACCTATTGGGCTCCTGGATTATGTATGTTAGCTAACGGGCACTTGGACTATCTAGGTTACCTAGCGGGCACTTGAACTATGTAGGTTACCTAGCGGGCACTTGGACTATCTTGGTTACCTAATGGGCACTTGGACTATCTAGGTTACCTAGCGGGAACTTTGACTATATAGGTTACCTAGAGGGCCCTTGGACTATGTAGGTTACCTAACGGGCACTTGGACTATCTAGGTTACCTAGCGGGCACTTGGTCTATCTAGGTTACCTAGCGGGCACTTGGACTATGTTGGTTAGATAACAGGAACTTTGAATATCTAGGTTACCTAGCGGGCCCTTGGACAATGTAGGTTAACTAGCGGGCACTTGGACTATGTAGGTTAACTAGCAGGCACTTGGACGATCAAGGTTAACTAGTGGGCACTTGGACTATCTAGGTTAACTAGCGGGCCCTTGGACTATGTAGGTTAACTAGCGGTCCCTTGGACTTGAAGGTTACCTAGCGAGCACTTGGACTATATAGGTTACCTAGAGGACACTTGGACTATGTAGGTTACATAGTGGGCACTTGGACTATCTAGGTTACCTAGCGGGCCCTTGGACTATGTAGGTTACCTAGAGGGCACTTGGACTACCTAGGTTGCTGAACGGGCACTTGGACTTTGTTTGTTACCTAGCAGGCACTTGGACTGTCTAGGTTACCTAGCGGTCACTTGGACTATCTAGGTTAACGAACAGGCACTTGGATTATGTAGGTTACCTAGCGGGCACTTGGACTATCTAGGTTACGTAGCTGGCACTTGGACTATGTAGGTGAACTAGAGGACATTAGGATGGTCTAGATTAACTCTTGGGCCCTTGGACTATGTAGGTTAACTAGCGGGCACTTGGACAATCTAGGTTAACTAGCGGGCACTTGTACGATCTAGGTTAACTAAGCGCCACTTGGACTATCAAGGTTAATTAGCGAGTCCTTGGACTATGTAGGTTAACTAGCGGGCCCTTGGACTTGTAGCTTACCTAGTGGCACTTGGACTATGTAGTTTACCTAGCGGGCACTTGGACTATCTAGGTTAGCGAACGGGGAATTGGACTATGTAGGTGACCTAGCAGGCACTTGTACTGTCTAGGTTACCTAGCGGGCACTTGGACTATCTAGGTTAACGAACGGGCACTTGGACTATGTAGGTTACCTAGTGGGCTCTTGGATTATGTATGTTAGCAAACGGGCACTTGGAGTATCTAGGTTACCTAGCAGGCACTTGGAATATGTAGGTTACCTAGCGGGCACTTGGACTATCTAGGTTACCTAACGGGCACTTCGACTATCTAGGTTACGTAGCGCGCACTTGGACTATGTAGGTTACCTACAGGACATTTGGATGATCTAGGTTAACTAGTGGGCCCTTGGTCTATGTAGGTTAACTAGCGGGCACCTGGACGATCTAAGTTAACCAGCAGGCACTTGGACTATGTAGCTTACCTAGCAGGCACTTGCACTATCTAGGTTAGCGAACGGGGACTTGGATTATGTAGGTGACCTAGCAGGCACTTGGACTGTCTAAGTTACCTAGCGGGCACTTGGACTATCTAGGTTAATGAACGGGCACTTGGACTATGTAGGTTACCTAGCGGGCACATGGACTATGTATGTTAGCTAACGGGAACTTGGACTATCTAGGTTACCTAGCGGTCACTTGGACTATGTAGGTTACCTAGCGGGCACTTGGACTATCTAGGTTACCTAACGGGCACTAGGACTTTGCAGGTAACCTAGCAGGCACTTGGACGAACTAGGTTAACGAGCGGGCCCTTAGACTATGTAGGTTACCTACTGGACACTGGGACTATCTAGGTTAGCTAACAGGAACTTGGATTATCTAGGTTACCTAGCAGGCACTTTGACTATGTAGGTTACCTAGTGGCACTTGGACTATATAGGTTACCTAATGGGCACTTTGACTATCTAGGTTACCTAGCGGGCACTTGGACTATGTAGGTTACCTAACAGGCACTTGGACTATGTAGGTTAACTAGCGGACACTTGGACGATCTATTTTAACTAGCCGGAACTTGGAATATCTAGGTTAACTAGGGGGCCCTTGGACTATGTAGGTTAACTAGCGGGCACTTGGACTATGTAGGTTACCTAGCGGGTTCTTGGACTATGTAGGTTAACTAGCGGGCCCTTGGACTATGTAGGTTAGCTAGTGGGCACGTGGACGATCTAGGTTAACTACCGGGCAATTGGACTATCTAGTTTAAGTAGCAGGCACTTGGACTATCAGGTTAATTAGCGGTTACTTGGACGATGCAGGTTCCCTAGCGGGCACTTGGACTAAATAGGTTCCCTATGGGCACTTGGACCCTCTAGTTTCCCTAAAGGGCACTTGGACTATGTAGGTTCCCTAGCGGGCACTTGGACTATGTAGGTTAACTAGCAGGCCCTTGGACTATCTAGGTTACCTAGCGGGCACTTGGACGATGCAGGTTCCCTAGGGAGCACTTGGACTATCTAGGTTCCCTAACGGGCTCTTGGACTATGTAGGTTCCATAGCGGGCACTTGGACTATGTAGGTTCCCTATCGGGCACTTGGACTATGTAGGTCAACTAGCGGGCCCTTGGACTATCTAGGTTAGCTAAGGGTACTTGGATTATGTAAGTTAAGTAGAGGGCACTTGGGCTATGTAGGTTAAATAGCGGACACTTGGACGATCTAGGTTAACTAGCGGGCACTTGGACGATATAGGTTAACTACCGGGCACTTGGATTATCTAGGTTGGCTAGCGGGCACTTGAACTATGTAGGTTAACTAGTCGGCCCTTAGACTATCTAGGTTAGCTAACGGGCACTTGGACAATGTAGGTTAATTAGAGGGTACTTGGACTATAAAGGTTCCACAGCGGGCATTTGGACTATATAGATTACCTAGCGGGCACCTGGACTTTGTAGGTTACCTAGAGGGCGCTTGGACCATGTAGGTTACCTAGCGGGCACTAGGACTATCTTGGTTAACTCTTGGGCACTTGCACTATCTATGTTACCTAGCGGGTACTTGGACTATCTAGGTTAACTACCGGGCACTTGGATGATGCAGGTTCCCTAGCGGGCACTTGGACTATCTAGGTTCCCTAACGGGCACTTGGACTATGTAGGTTCCTTAGCGGGCATTTGGACTATGTACGTCCCTTAGCGGGCACTTGGACTATGTAGGTTAACTAGCGTGCCCTTGGACTATGTAAGTTAACTAGCCGGCACTTAGACTATCTAGGTTACCTAGCGGGCAGTTGGACTATGTACGTTCCCTATCGGGCACTTGGACTATCTAGGTAAACTAGAGGGCCCTTGGTCTATCTAGGTTAACTAGCGGGCACTTGGACTATCTAGGTTAAGTAGTGGACCTTGAACTATGTAGCTTAACAAGCGGGCCCTTGGACTATGTAGGTTAACTAGCGGGCACTTGGACTATCTAGGTTAACTAGCGTGCACTTGGACTATCTAGATTAACTAAGGGCACTTGGACTATCTAGAATAACTACCGGGCACTTGGATGATGCAGGTTCCCTACGGGCACTTGAACTATCTAGGTTCCCTAACAGGCACTTGGAATATGTAGGTTCCCTATCGGGCACTTGGACTATGTAGGTTCCTCAGCGGGCTCTGGGACTATGTAGGTTCCCTATCGGGCACTTGGACTATGTAGGTTAACTAGTGGGCACTTGGACGATCAAGGTTAACTAGCGGGAACTTGGACTATCTAGGTTAACTAGCGGGCACTTGGACGATCTAGGTTAACTAGCGGGCACTTGTACAATGCAGGTTCCCTAGCGGGCAATTTGACTATGTAGGTTCCCTAGCGGGCACTTGGACTATATAGGTTCCCTACGGGCACTTGGACTATCTCGGTTTCCTAACGGGCACTTGGAATATATAGGTTCACTATCGGGCACTTGGACTATGTAGGTTCCTCAGCGGGCACTTGGACTATGTTGGTTAACTAGCGGGCACTTGGACTATCTAGGTTAACTAGCAGTCCCTGGGCTATGTAGGTTAACTAGCGGGCACATGGACTATGTAGGTTAACTAGCAGGCCCTGGGCTATGTAGGTTAACTAGCGGGCACTTGGACTATGTAGGTTAACTAGCAGGCACTTGAACTATCAGGTTAACCAGCGGTCACTTGGACTATGTAGGTAACGTAGCGGGAACTTGGACTGTCTAGGTTACCTAGTGGGCACTTGGACTATCAAGGATAACAAACGGGCACTTAGACTATGTACGACTCCTAGCGGGCACTTGGACTATCTAGGTTAACTAGAGGGCACTTGGAATATGTACGTCCCCTAGCGGGCACTTGGACTATCTAGGTTAACTAGAGGGCACTTGGAATATCTAGGTTAACTAGAGGGCACTTGGACTATGTAGGTTAACTAGCGGGCACTTGGACTATCTAGGTTAAGTAGCAGACCTTGGACTATGAAGTTTAACAAGCGGGCCCTTGGACTATGTAGGTTAACTAGCGGGCACTTAGACGATCTAGGTTAACTAGCGGGCACTAGGACTATCTAGATTAACTAGCGGGCACTTGGACTATCTAGATTAATTAGCGGCCCTTGGATGAAGAAGGTTCCCTAGCGGGCACTTGGACTATCTAGGTTCTCTAACGGGCACTTGGACTATGTAGGTTCCCTAGCGGGCACTTAGACTATGTACGTCCCTTAGCGGGCACTTGGACTATGTAGTTTCCCTATCGCGCACTTGGACTATGTAGGTTAACTAGCGGGCACTTAGACTATGTAGGTTACCTAGCGGGCACTTGGACTATGTACATACCCTAGCGGGCACTTGGACTATGTACATACCCTAGCGGGCACTTGGACTATCTAGGTAACCTAGCGGGCACTTGGAATATGTACGTCCCCTATTGGCACTGGGACTATCTAGGATAACTAACGGGTACTAGGACTATCTAGGTTAACTAGCGGGCACTTGGTGTATCTAGGTTACCTAGCGGTCTCTTGGACTATGTAGGTAACCTAGCGGGCACTGGACAGTCTAGGGTACCTAGCGGGCCCTTGGACTATGTAGGTTAACTAGCGGGCACTTGGACGATCAAGGTTAACTAGCGGGCACTTGGACTACCTAGGTTAAGTAGCGGGCACTTGGACTATCTAGATTAACTAGCGGGCACTTGGACTATCTGGGTTAGCTAACGGGCACTTGGACTATCTAGGTTAACTAGCGGGCACTTGGACTATCTAGGTTAACTAAGGGCACTTGGACTATCTAGATTAACTACCGGGCACTTGGATGATGCAGGTTCCCTACGGGCACTTGAACTATCTAGGTTCCCTAACAGGCACTTGGAATATGTAGGTTCCCTATCGGGCACTTGGACTATGTAGGTTCCTCAGAGGGCTCTGGGACTATGTAGGTTCCCTATCGGGCACTTGGACTATGTAGGTTAACTAGTGGGCACTTGGACGATCAAGGTTAACTAGCGGGAACTTGGACTATCTAGGTTAACTAGCGGGCACTTGGACGATCTAGGTTAACTAGCGGTCACTTGTACAATGCAGGTTCCCTAGCGGGCAATTTGACTATGTAGGTTCCCTAGCGAGCACTTGGACTATATAGGTTCCCTACGGGCACTTGGACTATCTCGGTTTCCTAACGGGCACTTGGAATATATAGGTTCCCTATCGGGCACTTGGACTATGTAGGTTCCTCAGCGGGCACTTGGACTATGTTGGTTAACTAGCGGGCACTTGGACTATCTACGTTAACTAGCAGTCCCTGGGCTATGTAGGTTAACTAGCGGGCACATGGACTATGTAGGTTAACTAGCAGGTCCTGGGCTATGTAGGTTAACTAGCGGGCACTTGGACTATGTAGGTTAACTAGCAGGCACTTGAACTATCAGGTTAACCAGCGGTCACTTGGACTATGTAGGTAACGTAGCGGGAACTTGGACTGTCTAGGTTACCTAGTGGGCACTTGGACTATCAAGGATAACAAACGGGCACTTGGACTATGTACGACCCCTAGCGGGCACTTGGACTATCTAGGTTAACTAGAGGGCACTTGGAATATGTACGTCCCCTAGCGGGCACTTGGACTATCTAGGTTAACTAGAGGGCACTTGGAATATCTAGGTTAACTAGAGGGAACTTGGACTATGTAGGTTAACTAGCGGGCACTTGGACTATCTCGGTTAACTAGCAGTCCCTGGGCTATGTAGGTTAACTAGCGGGCACATGGACTATGTAGGTTAACTAGCAGGCCCTGGGCTATGTAGGTTAACTAGCGGGCACTTGGACTATGTAGGTTAACTAGCAGGCACTTGAACTATCAGGTTAACCAGCGGTCACTTGGACTATGTAGGTAACGTAGCGGGAACTTGGACTGTCTAGGTTACCTAGTGGGCACTTGGACTATCAAGGATAACAAACGGGCACTTGGACTATGTACGACCCCTAGCGGGCACTTGGACTATCTAGGTTAACTAGAGGGCACTTGGAATATGTACGTCCCCTAGCGGGCACTTGGACTATCTAGGTTAACTAGAGGGCACTTGGAATATCTAGTTTAACTAGAGGGCACTTGGACTATGTAGGTTAACTAGCGGGCACTTGGACTATCTAGGTTAAGTAGGAGACCTTGGACTATGAAGTTTAACAAGCGGGCCCTTGGACTATGTAGGTTAACTAGCGGGCACTTAGACGATCTAGGTTAACTAGCGGGTACTAGGACAATCTAGATTAACTAGCGGGCACTTGGACTATCTAGATTAATTAGCGGCCCTTGGATGAAGAAGGTTCCCTAGCGGGCACTTGGACTATCTAGGTTCTCTAACGGGCACTTGGACTATGTAGGTTCCCTAGCGGGCACTTAGACTATGTACGTCCCTTAGCGGGCACTTGGACTATGTAGGTTCCCTATCGCGCACTTGGACTATGTAGGTTAACTAGCGGGCACTTAGACTATGTAGGTTACCTAACGGGCACTTGGACTATGTACATACCCTAGCGGGCACTTGGACTATCTAGGTAACCTAGCGGGCACTTGTACTATGTACGTCCCCTATTGGCACTGGGACTATCTAGGATAACTAACGGGTACTAGGACTATCTAGGTTAACTAGCGGGCACTTGGTGTATCTAGGTTACCTAGCGGGCACTTGGACTATGTAGGTAACCTAGCGGGCACTGGACAGTCTAGGGTACCTAGCGGGCCCTTGGACTATGTAGGTTAACTAGCGGGCCCTTGGACGATCAAGGTTAACTAGCGGGCACTTGGACTACCTAGGTTAAGTAGCGGGCACTTGGACTATCTAGGTTAACTAGCGGGCACTTGGACTATCTGGGTTAGCTAACGGGCACTTGGACTATCTAGGTTACCTAGCAGGCACTTGGACTATGTACGTCCCCTAGCGGGCACTTGGACTATCTAGGTTAACTAGCGGGCACTTGGACTATCTAGGTTAAGTAGCGGACTTTGGACTATGTAGGTTAACAAGCGGGCCTTTGGACTATGTAGGTTATCTAGCGGGCACTTGGACGATCTAGGTTATCTACCGGGCACTTGGACTATCTAGGTTAACTAGCGGGCACATGGACTATCTAGATTAACTACCGGGCACTTGGATGATGCAGGTTCCCTAGTGGGCACTTGGACTATCTAGGTTCCCTAACGGACACTTGGACTATGTAGGTTCCTTAGCGGGCACTTGGACTATCTAGGTTACCTAGCGGGCACTTGTACTATGTACGTCCCCTAGTGGGCACTAGGACTATCTAGGAAAACTAACGGGCACTAGGAATATCTAGGTTACCTAGCAGGCACTTGGACTATGTACGTTCCCTAGTGGGCACTTGGACTATCTAGGATAATTAACGGGCACTCGGACTATCTAGGTTAACTAGCGGGCACTTGGTCTATCTAGGTCAACTAGCGGGCCCTTGGTCTATGTAGGTTTAATAGCGGACACTTGTACGATCTAGGTTAACTAGCGGGCCCTTGCACTATGTAGGTTAACTATCGGGTACTTGGACAATCTAGGTTAAGTAGCGGGCACTTGGACGAAATAGGTTTACTAGCGGGCACTAAGATTAGCTAGGTTACCTAGTGGGCCTTTGAACTATGTAGGTTAACTAGTTGACCCTTGGACTATCTAGGTTAGCTAGCGGGCACTTGGACTATATACTTTACTTAGCGGGCACTTGGACTATGTGGGTGCCGTAGAGGGCATTTGGACTATATAGATTACCTAGCAGGCACTTGGACTTTGTAGGTTACCTACCGGGCACTTGGACTATCTAGGTTACCTAGCGGGCATTTGGACTTTCTAGGTTTTCGAGCGGGCACTTGGACTATGTAGGTTCCCTATCAGGCACTTGGAGAATGTAGGTTAACTAGGGGGCACTAGGACAATATAGGTTACCTAGCGGGCCCTTGGACTATCTAGGTTACCTAGGGGGAACCTGGACTATGTAGGTGAACTAGTGGGCACTTGGACTATCTAGGTTAACGAATGGGCACTTGGACTATGTAGGTTACCTAGCGGGCACTTGGAGTATCTAAGTTAGTGAACAGGAACTTGGAATATCTAGGTTACCTAGCGGGCACTTGGACTATATAGGTTACCTAGCGGGCACTTGGACTATCTATGTTACCTAACAGGAACTTGGACTATGTAGGTTAACTGGCGGACACTTGGACGATCTAGGTTAACGAACGGGCACATGGACTATGTAGGTTAACTAGCGGGCACTTAGACTATCTAGGTTACCTAGCAGGCACTTGGACTATGTACATACCCTAGCGGGCACTTGGACTATCTAGGTTACCTAGGGGGCACTTGGACTGTGTACGTCCCCTAGTGGGCACTTGGACTATCTAGGATAACTAACGTGCACTAGGACTATCCAGGTTAACTAGCGGGCACTTGGACTATCCAGGTTACCTAGCGGGCACTTGGACTATGTAGGTAACCTAGCGGGCACTAGACAGTCTAGGTTACCTAGCGGGCACTTGGACTATCTAGGTTAGCTAACAGGAAATTGGATTATCTAGGTTACCTTGCGTGCCCTTGGACTATGTAGGTTAACTAGCGGGGAATTGGACGATCAAGGTTAACTAGCGGGCACATGGACGATCTAGGTTAACTAGAGGGCACTTGGACCATCTAGGTTAACTAGCCGGCACTTGGACTATCAAGGTTAACTAGCGAGCCCTTGGACTATGTAGGTTAACTAGCGGGCCCTTGGACTTGTAGCTTACCTAGCGGGCACTTGGACTATGTGGGTTACCTAGCGGGCACTTGGACTATCTAGGTTAACGAACGGGCACTTGGACTATGTAGGTTACCTATTGGGCTCCTGGACTATGTATGTTAGCTAACGGGCACTTGGACTATCTATGTTACCTAGCGGGCACTTGAACTATGTAGGTTACCTAGCGGGCACTTGGACTATCTAGGTTACCTAATGGGCACTTGGACTATCTAGGTTACCTAGCGGGAACTTTGACTATATAGGTTACCTAGAGGGCCCTTGGACTATGTAGGTTACCTAACGGGCACTTGGACTATCTAGGTTACCAAGCGGGCACTTGGTCTATCTAGGTTACCTAGCAGGCACTTGGACTATGTACATACCCTAGCGGACACTTGGACTATCTAGGTTACCTAGCGGGTCCTTGGACTATGTAGGTTAACTAGCGGGCACTTGGACTATCTAGGTTAAGTAGCAGACCTTGGACTATGAAGTTTAACAAGCGGGCCCTTGGACTATGTAGGTTAACTAGTGGGCACTAGGACAATCTAGATTAACTAGCGGGCACTTGGACTATCTAGATTAATTAGCGGCCCTTGGATGAAGAAGGTTCCCTAGCGGGCACTTGGACTATCTAGGTTCTCTAACGGGCACTTGGACTATGTAGGTTCCCTAGCGGGCACTTAGACTATGTACGTCCCTTAGCGGGCACTTGGACTATATAGGTTCCCTATCGCGCACTTGGACTATGTAGGTTAACTAGCGGGCACTTAGACTATGTAGGTTACCTAGCGGGCACTTGGACTATGTACATACCCTAGCGGGCACTTGGACTATCTAGGTAACCTAGCGGGCACTTGGACTATGTACGTCCCCTATTGGCACTGGGACTATCTAGGATAACTAACGGGTACTAGGACTATCTAGGTTAACTAGCGGGCACTTGGTGTATCTAGGTTACCTAGCGGGCACTTGGACTATGTAGGTAACCTAGCGGGCACTTGGACTATCTATGTTACCTAGCGGGCACTTGGACTATGTACGTCCCCTAGCGGGCACTTGGACTATCTAGGTTAACTAGCGGGCACTTGGACTATCTAGGTTAAGTAGCGGACTTTGGACTATGTAGGTTAACAAGCGGGCCTTTGGACTATGTAGGTTATCTAGCGGGCACTTGGACGATCTAGGTTATCTACCGGGAACTTGGACTATCTAGGTTAACTAGCGGGCACATGGACTATCTAGATTAACTACCGGGCACTTGGATGATGCAGGTTCCCTAGTGGCACTTGGACTATCTAGGTTCCCTAACGGACACTTGGACTATGTAGGTTCCTTAGCGGGCACTTGGACTATCTAGGTTACCTAGCGGGCACTTGTACTATGTACGTCCCCTAGTGGGCACTAGGACTATCTAGGAAAACTAACGGGCACTAGGAATATCTACGTTACCTAGCGGGCACTTGGACTATGTACGTTCCCTAGTGGGCACTTGGACTATCTAGGATAATTAACGGGCACTCGGACTATCTAGGTTAACTAGCGGGCACTTGGTCTATCTAGGTCAACTAGCGGGCCCTTGGACTATGTAGGTTTAATAGCGGACACTTGGACGATCTAGGTTAACTAGCGGGCCCTTGCACTATGTAGGTTAACTATCGGGTACTTGGACAATCTAGGTTAAGTAGCGGGCACTTGGACGAAATAGGTTTACTAGCGGGCACTAAGATTAGCTAGGTTACCTAGTGGGCCTTTGAACTATGTAGGTTAACTAGTTGACCCTTGGACTATCTAGGTTAGCTAGCGGGCACTTGGACTATATACTTTACTTAGCGGGCACTTGGACTATGTGGGTGCCGTAGAGGGCATTTGGACTATATAGATTACCTAGCAGGCACTTGGACTTTGTAGGTTACCTACCGGGCACTTGGACTATCTAGGTTACCTAGCGGGCATTTGGACTTTCTAGGTTTTCGAGCGGGCACTTGTACTATGTAGGTTCCCTATCAGGCACTTGGAGAATGTAGGTTAACTAGGGGGCACTAGGACAATGTAGGTTACCTAGCGGGCCCTTGGACTATCTAGGTTACCTAGGGGGAACCTGGACTATGTAGGTGAACTAGTGGGCATTTGGACTATCTAGGTTAACGAATGGGCACTTGGACTATGTAGGTTACCTAGCGGGCACTTGGAGTATCTAAGTTAGTGAACAGGAACTTGGAATATCTAGGTTACCTAGCGGGCACTTGGACTATATAGGTTACCTAGCGGGCACTTGGACTATCTATGTTACCTAACAGGAACTTGGACTATGTAGGTTAACTGGCGGACACTTGGACGATCTAGGTTAACGAACGGGCACTTGGACTATGTAGGTTAACTAGCGGGCACTTAGACTATCTAGGTTACCTAGCAGGCACTTGGACTATGTACATAACCTAGCGGGCACTTGGACTATCTAGGTTACCTAGGGGGCACTTGGACTGTGTACGTCCCCTAGTGGGCACTTGGACTATCTAGGATAACTAACGTGCACTAGGACTATCCAGGTTAACTAGCGGGCACTTGGACTATCCAGGTTACCTAGCGGGCACTTGGACTATGTAGGTAACCTAGCGGGCACTAGACAGTCTAGGTTACCTAGCGGGCACTTGGACTATCTAGGTTAGCTAACAGGAAATTGGATTATCTAGGTTACCTTGCGTGCCCTTGGACTATGTAGGTTAACTAGCGGGGAATTGGACGATCAAGGTTAACTAGCGGGCACATGGACGATCTAGGTTAACTAGAGGGCACTTGGACAATCTAGGTTAACTAGCCGGCACTTGGACTATCAAGGTTAACTAGCGAGCCCTTGGACTATGTAGGTTAACTAGCGGGCCCTTGGACTTGTAGCTTACCTAGCGGGCACTTGGATATGTGGGTTACCTAGCGGGCACTTGGACTATCTAGGTTAACGAACGGGCACTTGGACTATGTAGGTTACCTATTGGGCTCCTGGACTATGTATGTTAGCTAACGGGCACTTGGACTATCTATGTTACCTAGCGGGCACTTGAACTATGTAGGTTACCTAGCGGGCACTTGGACTATCTAGGTTACCTAATGGGCACTTGGACTATCTAGGTTACCTAGCGGGAACTTTGACTATATAGGTTACCTAGAGGGCCCTTGGACTATGTAGGTTACCTAACGGGCACTTGGACTATCTAGGTTACCAAGCGGGCACTTGGTCTATCTAGGTTACCTAGCAGGCACTTGGACTATGTACATACCCTAGCGGACACTTGGACTATCTAGGTTACCTAGCGGGTCCTTGGACTATGTAGGTTAACTAGCGGGCACTTGGACTATCTAGGTTAAGTAGCAGACCTTGGACTATGAAGTTTAACAAGCGGGCCCTTGGACTATGTAGGTTAACTAGCGGGCACTTAGACGATCTAGGTTAACTAGCGGGCACTAGGACTATCTAGATTAACTAGCGGGCACTTGGACTATCTAGATTAATTAGCGGCCCTTGGATGAAGAAGGTTCCCTAGCGGGCACTTGGACTATCTAGGTTCTCTAACGGGCACTTGGACTATGTAGGTTCCCTAGCGGGCACTTAGACTATGTACGTCCCTTAGCGGGCACTTGGACTATATAGGTTCCCTATCGCGCACTTGGACTATGTAGGTTAACTAGCGGGCACTTAGACTATGTAGGTTACCTAGCGGGCACTTGGACTATGTACATACCCTAGCGGGCACTTGGACTATCTAGGTAACCTAGCGGGCACTTGGACTATGTACGTCCCCTATTGGCACTGGGACTATCTAGGATAACTAACGGGTACTAGGACTATCTAGGTTAACTAGCGGGCACTTGGTGTATCTAGGTTACCTAGCGGGCACTTGGACTATGTAGGTAACCTAGCGGGCACTGGACAGTCTAGGGTACCTAGCGGGCCCTTGGACTATGTAGGTTAACTCGCGGGCACTTGGACGATCAAGGTTAACTAGCGGGCACTTGGACTACCTAGGTTAAGTAGCGGGCACTTGGACTATCTAGGTTAACTAGCGGGCATTGGACTATCTAGGTTAGCTAACGGGCACTTGGATTATCTATGTTACCTAGCGGGCACTTGGACTATGTACGTCCCCTAGCGGGCACTTGGACTATCTAGGTTAACTAGCGGGCACTTGGACTATCTAGGTTAAGTAGCGGACTTTGGACTATGTAGGTTAACAAGCGGGCCTTTGGACTATGTAGGTTATCTAGCGGGCACTTGGACGATCTAGGTTATCTACCGGGCACTTGGACTATCTAGGTTAACTAGCGGGCACATGGACTATCTAGATTAACTACCGGGCACTTGGATGATGCAGGTTCCCTAGTGGGCAATTGGACTATCTAGGTTCCCTAACGGACACTTGGACTATGTAGGTTCCTTAGCGGGCACTTGGACTATCTAGGTTTCCTAGCGGGCACTTGTACTATGTACGTCCCCTAGTGGGCACTAGGACTATCTAGGAAAACTAACGGGCACTAGGAATATCTAGGTTACCTAGCGGGCACTTGGACTATGTACGTTCCCTAGTGGGCACTTGGACTATCTAGGATAATTAACGGGCACTCGGACTATCTAGGTTAACTAGCGGGCACTTGGTCTATCTAGGTCAACTAGCGGGCCCTTGGACTATGTAGGTTTAATAGCGGACACTTGGACGATCTAGGTTAACTAGCGGGCCCTTGCACTATGTAGGTTAACTATCGGGTACTTGGACAATCTAGGTTAAGTAGCGGGCACTTGGACGAAATAGGTTTACTAGCGGGCACTAGGATTAGCTAGGTTACCTAGTGGGCCCTTGAACTATGTAGGTTAACTAGTTGACCCTTGGACTATCTAGGTTAGCTAACGGGCACTTGGACTATATAGGTTACTTAGCGGGCACTTGGACTATGTGGGTGCCGTAGAGGGCATTTGGACTATATAGATTACCTAGCAGGCACTTGGACTTTGTAGGTTACCTACCGGGCACTTGGACTATCTAGGTTACCTAGCGGGCATTTGGACTTTCTAGGTTTTCGAGCGGGCACTTGGACTATGTAGGTTCCCTATCGGGCACTTGGAGTATGTAGGTTAACTAGGGGGCACTAGGACAATGTAGGTTACCTAGCGGGCCCTTGGACTATCTAGGTTACCTAGGGGGAACCTGGACTATGTAGGTGAACTAGTGGGCAGTTGGACTATCTAGGTTAACGAATGGGCACTTGGACTATGTAGGTTACCTAGCGGGCACTTGGAGTATCTAAGTTAGCGAACAGGAACTTGGAATATCTAGGTTACCTAGCGGGCACTTGGACTATATAGGTTACCTAGCGGGCACTTGGACTATCTATGTTACCTAACAGGAACTTGGACTATGTAGGTTAACTGGCGGACACTTGGACGATCTAGGTTAACGAACGGGCACTTGGACTATGTAGGTTAACTAGCGGGCACTTAGACTATCTAGGTTACCTAGCAGGTACTTGGACTATGTACATACCCTAGCGGGCACTTGGACTATGTAGGTTACCTAGGGGGCACTTGGACTGTGTACGTCCCCTAGTGGGCACTTGGACTATCTAGGATAACTAACGTGCACTAGGACTATCCAGGTTAACTAGCGGGCACTTGGACTATCTAGGTTACCTAGCGGGCACTTGGACTATGTAGGTAACCTAGCGGGCACTGGACAGTCTAGGTTACCTAGCGGGCACTTGGACTATCTAGGTTAGCTAACAGGAAATTGGATTATCTAGGTTACCTTGCAGCCCTTGGACTATGTAGGTTAACTAGCGGGGAATTGGACGATCAAGGTTAACTAGCGGGCACATGGACGATCTAGGTTAACTAGAGGGCACTTGGACAATCTAGGTTAACTAGCCGGCACTTGGACTATCAAGGTTAACTAGCGAGCCCTTGGACTATGTAGGTTAACTAGCGGGCCCTTGGTCTTGTAGCTTACCTAGAGGGCACTTGGACTATGTAGGTTACCTAGCGGGCACTTGGACTATCTAGGTTAACGAACGGGCACTTGGACTATGTAGGTTACCTATTGGGCTCCTGGACTATGTATGTTAGCTAACGGGCACTTGGACTATCTATGTTACCTAGCGGGCACTTGAACTATGTAGGTTACCTTGCGCGCACTTGGACTATCTAGGTTACCTAATGGGCACTTGGACTATCTAGGTTACCTAGCGGGAACTTTGACTATATAGGTTACCTAGAGGGCCCTTGGACTATGTAGGTTACCTAACCGGCACTTGGACTATCTAGGTTACCTAGCGGGCACTTGGTCTATCTATGTTACCTAGCGGGCAATTGGACTATGTAGGTAACCTAGCGGGAACTTGGACTATGTAGGTTAGCTAATAGGAACTTTGAATATCTAGGTTACCTAGCGGGCCCTTGGACTATGTAGGTTAACTAGCGGACACTTGGACTATCTAGGTTAACTAGCGGGTTCTTGGACTATGTAGGTTAACTAGCGGGTCTTTGGACTATCTAGGTTAACTAGCGGGTTCTTGGACTATGTAGGTTAACTAGCGGGCCCTTGGACTATGTAGGTTAACTAGCGGGCACTTGGACTATCTAGGTTAACTAGCGGGTTCTTGTACTATGTAGGTTAACTAGCGGGCCCTTGGACTATGTAGGTGCACTAGCGGGCACTTGGACGATCTAGGTTAACTACCGGGCAATTGGACTATCTAGGTTAACTAGCGGGCACTTGGACGATATAGGTTAACTACCGGGAACTTGGATTATCTAGGTTGGCTAGCGGGCACTTGAACTATGGAGGTTAACTAGTCGGCCCTTAGACTATCTAGGTTAGCTAACGGGCACTTGGACAATGTAGGTTAATTAGAGGGTACTTGGACTATATAGGTTCCCCAGCGGGCATTTGGACTATATAGATTACCTAGCGGGCACTTGGACTTTGTAGGTTACCTAGCGGGCACTTGGACTATCTATGTTACCTAGCGGGTGCTTGGACTATCTAGGTTAACTACCGGGCACTTGGACTATCTAGGTTAACTAGCGGGCACTTGGACTATCTAGATTAACTACCGGGCATTTGGATGATGCAGGTTCCCTAGCGGGCACTTGGACTATCTATGTTACCTAACAGGAACTTGGACTATGTAGGTTAACTGGCGGACACTTGGACGATCTAGGTTAACGAACGGGCACTTGGACTATGTAGGTTAACTAGCGGGCACTTAGACTATCTAGGTTACCTAGCAGGTACTTGGACTATGTACATACCCTAGCGGGCACTTGGACTATGTAGGTTACCTAGGGGGCACTTGGACTGTGTACGTCCCCTAGTGGGCACTTGGACTATCTAGGATAACTAACGTGCACTAGGACTATCCAGGTTAACTAGCGGGCACTTGGACTATCTAGGTTACCAAGCGGGCACTTGGTCTATCTAGGTTACCTAGCAGGCACTTGGACTATGTACATACCCTAGCGGACACTTGGACTATCTAGGTTACCTAGCGGGTCCTTGGACTATGTAGGTTAACTAGCGGGCACTTGGACTATCTAGGTTAAGTAGCAGACCTTGGACTATGAAGTTTAACAAGCGGGCCCTTGGACTATGTAGGTTAACTAGTGGGCACTAGGACAATCTAGATTAACTAGCGGGCACTTGGACTATCTAGATTAATTAGCGGCCCTTGGATGAAGAAGGTTCCCTAGCGGGCACTTGGACTATCTAGGTTCTCTAACGGGCACTTGGACTATGTAGGTTCCCTAGCGGGCACTTAGACTATGTACGTCCCTTAGCGGGCACTTGGACTATATAGGTTCCCTATCGCGCACTTGGACTATGTAGGTTAACTAGCGGGCACTTAGACTATGTAGGTTACCTAGCGGGCACTTGGACTATGTACATACCCTAGCGGGCACTTGGACTATCTAGGTAACCTAGCGGGCACTTGGACTATGTACGTCCCCTATTGGCACTGGGACTATCTAGGATAACTAACGGGTACTAGGACTATCTAGGTTAACTAGCGGGCACTTGGTGTATCTAGGTTACCTAGCGGGCACTTGGACTATGTAGGTAACCTAGCGGGCACTGGACAGTCTAGGGTACCTAGCGGGCCCTTGGACTATGTAGGTTAACTAGCGGGCACTTGGACGATCAAGGTTAACTAGCGGGCACTTGGACTACCTAGGTTAAGTAGCGGGCACTTGGACTATCTAGGTTAACTAGCGGGCACTTGGACTATCTAGGTTAGCTAACGGGCACTTGGACTATCTATGTTACCTAGCGGGCACTTGGACTATGTACGTCCCCTAGCGGGCACTTGGACTATCTAGGTTAACTAGCGGGCACTTGGACTATCTAGGTTAAGTAGCGGACTTTGGACTATGTAGGTTAACAAGCGGGCCTTTGGACTATGTAGGTTATCTAGCGGGCACTTGGACGATCTAGGTTATCTACCGGGAACTTGGACTATCTAGGTTAACTAGCGGGCACATGGACTATCTAGATTAACTACCGGGCACTTGGATGATGCAGGTTCCCTAGTGGCACTTGGACTATCTAGGTTCCCTAACGGACACTTGGACTATGTAGGTTCCTTAGCGGGCACTTGGACTATCTAGGTTACCTAGCGGGCACTTGTACTATGTACGTCCCCTAGTGGGCACTAGGACTATCTAGGAAAACTAACGGGCACTAGGAATATCTACGTTACCTAGCGGGCACTTGGACTATGTACGTTCCCTAGTGGGCACTTGGACTATCTAGGATAATTAACGGGCACTCGGACTATCTAGGTTAACTAGCGGGCACTTGGTCTATCTAGGTCAACTAGCGGGCCCTTGGACTATGTAGGTTTAATAGCGGACACTTGGACGATCTAGGTTAACTAGCGGGCCCTTGCACTATGTAGGTTAACTATCGGGTACTTGGACAATCTAGGTTAAGTAGCGGGCACTTGGACGAAATAGGTTTACTAGCGGGCACTAAGATTAGCTAGGTTACCTAGTGGGCCTTTGAACTATGTAGGTTAACTAGTTGACCCTTGGACTATCTAGGTTAGCTAGCGGGCACTTGGACTATATAGGTTACTTAGCGGGCACTTGGACTATGTGGGTGCCGTAGAGGGCATTTGGACTATATAGATTACCTAGCAGGCACTTGGACTTTGTAGGTTACCTACCGGGCACTTGGACTATCTAGGTTACCTAGCGGGCATTTGGACTTTCTAGGTTTTCGAGCGGGCACTTGTACTATGTAGGTTCCCTATCAGGCACTTGGAGAATGTAGGTTAACTAGGGGGCACTAGGACAATGTAGGTTACCTAGCGGGCCCTTGGACTATCTAGGTTACCTAGGGGGAACCTGGACTATGTAGGTGAACTAGTGGGCATTTGGACTATCTAGGTTAACGAATGGGCACTTGGACTATGTAGGTTACCTAGCGGGCACTTGGAGTATCTAAGTTAGTGAACAGGAACTTGGAATATCTAGGTTACCTAGCGGGCACTTGGACTATATAGGTTACCTAGCGGGCACTTGGACTATCTATGTTACCTAACAGGAACTTGGACTATGTAGGTTAACTGGCGGACACTTGGACGATCTAGGTTAACGAACGGGCACTTGGACTATGTAGGTTAACTAGCGGGCACTTAGACTATCTAGGTTACCTAGCAGGCACTTGGACTATGTACATAACCTAGCGGGCACTTGGACTATCTAGGTTACCTAGGGGGCACTTGGACTGTGTACGTCCCCTAGTGGGCACTTGGACTATCTAGGATAACTAACGTGCACTAGGACTATCCAGGTTAACTAGCGGGCACTTGGACTATCCAGGTTACCTAGCGGGCACTTGGACTATGTAGGTAACCTAGCGGGCACTAGACAGTCTAGGTTACCTAGCGGGCACTTGGACTATCTAGGTTAGCTAACAGGAAATTGGATTATCTAGGTTACCTTGCGTGCCCTTGGACTATGTAGGTTAACTAGCGGGGAATTGGACGATCAAGGTTAACTAGCGGGCACATGGACGATCTAGGTTAACTAGAGGGCACTTGGACAATCTAGGTTAACTAGCCGGCACTTGGACTATCAAGGTTAACTAGCGAGCCCTTGGACTATGTAGGTTAACTAGCGGGCCCTTGGACTTGTAGCTTACCTAGCGGGCACTTGGACTATGTGGGTTACCTAGCGGGCACTTGGACTATCTAGGTTAACGAACGGGCACTTGGACTATGTAGGTTACCTATTGGGCTCCTGGACTATGTATGTTAGCTAACGGGCACTTGGACTATCTATGTTACCTAGCGGGCACTTGAACTATGTAGGTTACCTAGCGGGCACTTGGACTATCTAGGTTACCTAATGGGCACTTGGACTATCTAGGTTACCTAGCGGGAACTTTGACTATATAGGTTACCTAGAGGGCCCTTGGACTATGTAGGTTACCTAACGGGCACTTGGACTATCTAGGTTACCAAGCGGGCACTTGGTCTATCTAGGTTACCTAGCAGGCACTTGGACTATGTACATACACTAGCGGACACTTGGACTATCTAGGTTACCTAGCGGGTCCTTGGACTATGTAGGTTAACTAGCGGGCACTTGGACTATCTAGGTTAAGTAGCAGACCTTGGACTATGAAGTTTAACAAGCGGGCCCTTGGACTATGTAGGTTAACTAGCGGGCACTTAGACGATCTAGGTTAACTAGCGGGCACTAGGACTATCTAGATTAACTAGCGGGCACTTGGACTATCTAGATTAATTAGCGGCCCTTGGATGAAGAAGGTTCCCTAGCGGGCACTTGGACTATCTAGGTTCTCTAACGGGCACTTGGACTATGTAGGTTCCCTAGCGGGCACTTAGACTATGTACGTCCCTTAGCGGGCACTTGGACTATATAGGTTCCCTATCGCGCACTTGGACTATGTAGGTTAACTAGCGGGCACTTAGACTATGTAGGTTACCTAGCGGGCACTTGGACTATGTACATACCCTAGCGGGCACTTGGACTATCTAGGTAACCTAGCGGGCACTTGGACTATGTACGTCCCCTATTGGCACTGGGACTATCTAGGATAACTAACGGGTACTAGGACTATCTAGGTTAACTAGCGGGCACTTGGTGTATCTAGGTTACCTAGCGGGCACTTGGACTATGTAGGTAACCTAGCGGGCACTGGACAGTCTAGGGTACCTAGCGGGCCCTTGGACTATGTAGGTTAACTCGCGGGCACTTGGACGATCAAGGTTAACTAGCGGGCACTTGGACTACCTAGGTTAAGTAGCGGGCACTTGGACTATCTAGGTTAACTAGCGGGCATTGGACTATCTAGGTTAGCTAACGGGCACTTGGATTATCTATGTTACCTAGCGGGCACTTGGACTATGTACGTCCCCTAGCGGGCACTTGGACTATCTAGGTTAACTAGCGGGCACTTGGACTATCTAGGTTAAGTAGCGGACTTTGGACTATGTAGGTTAACAAGCGGGCCTTTGGACTATGTAGGTTATCTAGCGGGCACTTGGACGATCTAGGTTATCTACCGGGCACTTGGACTATCTAGGTTAACTAGCGGGCACATGGACTATCTAGATTAACTACCGGGCACTTGGATGATGCAGGTTCCCTAGTGGGCAATTGGACTATCTAGGTTCCCTAACGGACACTTGGACTATGTAGGTTCCTTAGCGGGCACTTGGACTATCTAGGTTTCCTAGCGGGCACTTGTACTATGTACGTCCCCTAGTGGGCACTAGGACTATCTAGGAAAACTAACGGGCACTAGGAATATCTAGGTTACCTAGCGGGCACTTGGACTATGTACGTTCCCTAGTGGGCACTTGGACTATCTAGGATAATTAACGGGCACTCGGACTATCTAGGTTAACTAGCGGGCACTTGGTCTATCTAGGTCAACTAGCGGGCCCTTGGACTATGTAGGTTTAATAGCGGACACTTGGACGATCTAGGTTAACTAGCGGGCCCTTGCACTATGTAGGTTAACTATCGGGTACTTGGACAATCTAGGTTAAGTAGCGGGCACTTGGACGAAATAGGTTTACTAGCGGGCACTAGGATTAGCTAGGTTACCTAGTGGGCCCTTGAACTATGTAGGTTAACTAGTTGACCCTTGGACTATCTAGGTTAGCTAACGGGCACTTGGACTATATAGGTTACTTAGCGGGCACTTGGACTATGTGGGTGCCGTAGAGGGCATTTGGACTATATAGATTACCTAGCAGGCACTTGGACTTTGTAGGTTACCTACCGGGCACTTGGACTATCTAGGTTACCTAGCGGGCATTTGGACTTTCTAGGTTTTCGAGCGGGCACTTGGACTATGTAGGTTCCCTATCGGGCACTTGGAGTATGTAGGTTAACTAGGGGGCACTAGGACAATGTAGGTTACCTAGCGGGCCCTTGGACTATCTAGGTTACCTAGGGGGAACCTGGACTATGTAGGTGAACTAGTGGGCAGTTGGACTATCTAGGTTAACGAATGGGCACTTGGACTATGTAGGTTACCTAGCGGGCACTTGGAGTATCTAAGTTAGCGAACAGGAACTTGGAATATCTAGGTTACCTAGCGGGCACTTGGACTATATAGGTTACCTAGCGGGCACTTGGACTATCTATGTTACCTAACAGGAACTTGGACTATGTAGGTTAACTGGCGGACACTTGGACGATCTAGGTTAACGAACGGGCACTTGGACTATGTAGGTTAACTAGCGGGCACTTAGACTATCTAGGTTACCTAGCAGGTACTTGGACTATGTACATACCCTAGCGGGCACTTGGACTATGTAGGTTACCTAGGGGGCACTTGGACTGTGTACGTCCCCTAGTGGGCACTTGGACTATCTAGGATAACTAACGTGCACTAGGACTATCCAGGTTAACTAGCGGGCACTTGGACTATCTAGGTTACCTAGCGGGCACTTGGACTATGTAGGTAACCTAGCGGGCACTGGACAGTCTAGGTTACCTAGCGGGCACTTGGACTATCTAGGTTAGCTAACAGGAAATTGGATTATCTAGGTTACCTTGCAGCCCTTGGACTATGTAGGTTAACTAGCGGGCACATGGACGATCTAGGTTAACTAGAGGGCACTTGGACAATCTAGGTTAACTAGCCGGCACTTGGACTATCAAGGTTAACTAGCGAGCCCTTGGACTATGTAGGTTAACTAGCGGGCCCTTGGTCTTGTAGCTTACCTAGAGGGCACTTGGACTATGTAGGTTACCTAGCGGGCACTTGGACTATCTAGGTTAACGAACGGGCACTTGGACTATGTAGGTTACCTATTGGGCTCCTGGACTATGTATGTTAGCTAACGGGCACTTGGACTATCTATGTTACCTAGCGGGCACTTGAACTATGTAGGTTACCTTGCGCGCACTTGGACTATCTAGGTTACCTAATGGGCACTTGGACTATCTAGGTTACCTAGCGGGAACTTTGACTATATAGGTTACCTAGAGGGCCCTTGGACTATGTAGGTTACCTAACCGGCACTTGGACTATCTAGGTTACCTAGCGGGCACTTGGTCTATCTATGTTACCTAGCGGGCAATTGGACTATGTAGGTAACCTAGCGGGAACTTGGACTATGTAGGTTAGCTAATAGGAACTTTGAATATCTAGGTTACCTAGCGGGCCCTTGGACTATGTAGGTTAACTAGCGGACACTTGGACTATCTAGGTTAACTAGCGGGTTCTTGGACTATGTAGGTTAACTAGCGGGCCTTTGGACTATCTAGGTTAACTAGCGGGTTCTTGGACTATGTAGGTTAACTAGCGGGCCCTTGGACTATGTAGGTTAACTAGCGGGCACTTGGACTATCTAGGTTAACTAGCGGGTTCTTGTACTATGTAGGTTAACTAGCGGGCCCTTGGACTATGTAGGTGCACTAGCGGGCACTTGGACGATCTAGGTTAACTACCGGGCAATTGGACTATCTAGGTTAACTAGCGGGCACTTGGACGATATAGGTTAACTACCGGGAACTTGGATTATCTAGGTTGGCTAGCGGGCACTTGAACTATGTAGGTTAACTAGTCGGCCCTTAGACTATCTAGGTTAGCTAACGGGCACTTGGACAATGTAGGTTAATTAGAGGGTACTTGGACTATATAGGTTCCCCAGCGGGCATTTGGACTATATAGATTACCTAGCGGGCACTTGGACTTTGTAGGTTACCTAGCGGGCACTTGGACTATCTATGTTACCTAGCGGGTGCTTGGACTATCTAGGTTAACTACCGGGCACTTGGACTATCTAGGTTAACTAGCGGGCACTTGGACTATCTAGATTAACTACCGGGCATTTGGATGATGCAGGTTCCCTAGCGGGCACTTGGACTATCTATGTTACCTAACAGGAACTTGGACTATGTAGGTTAACTGGCGGACACTTGGACGATCTAGGTTAACGAACGGGCACTTGGACTATGTAGGTTAACTAGCGGGCACTTAGACTATCTAGGTTACCTAGCAGGTACTTGGACTATGTACATACCCTAGCGGGCACTTGGACTATGTAGGTTACCTAGGGGGCACTTGGACTGTGTACGTCCCCTAGTGGGCACTTGGACTATCTAGGATAACTAACGTGCACTAGGACTATCCAGGTTAACTAGCGGGCACTTGGACTATCTAGGTTACCTAGCGGGCACTTGGACTATGTAGGTAACCTAGCGGGCACTGGACAGTCTAGGTTACCTAGCGGGCACTTGGACTATCTAGGTTAGCTAACAGGAAATTGGATTATCTAGGTTACCTTGCAGCCCTTGGACTATGTAGGTTAACTAGCGGGGAATTGGACGATCAAGGTTAACTAGCGGGCACATGGACGATCTAGGTTAACTAGAGGGCACTTGGACAATCTAGGTTAACTAGCCGGCACTTGGACTATCAAGGTTAACTAGCGAGCCCTTGGACTATGTAGGTTAACTAGCGGGCCCTTGGTCTTGTAGCTTACCTAGAGGGCACTTGGACTATGTAGGTTACCTAGCGGGCACTTGGACTATCTAGGTTAACGAACGGGCACTTGGACTATGTAGGTTACCTATTGGGCTCCTGGACTATGTATGTTAGCTAACGGGCACTTGGACTATCTATGTTACCTAGCGGGCACTTGAACTATGTAGGTTACCTTGCGCGCACTTGGACTATTTAGGTTACCTAATGGGCACTTGGACTATCTAGGTTACCTAGCGGGAACTTTGACTATATAGGTTACCTAGAGGGCCCTTGGACTATGTAGGTTACCTAACCGGCACTTGGACTATCTAGGTTACCTAGCGGGCACTTGGTCTATCTATGTTACCTAGCGGGCAATTGGACTATGTAGGTAACCTAGCGGGAACTTGGACTATGTAGGTTAGCTAATAGGAACTTTGAATATCTAGGTTACCTAGCGGGCCCTTGGACTATGTAGGTTAACTAGCGGACACTTGGACTATCTAGGTTAACTAGCGGGTTCTTGGACTATGTAGGTTAACTAGCGGGCCTTTGGACTATCTAGGTTAACTAGCGGGTTCTTGGACTATGTAGGTTAACTAGCGGGCCCTTGGACTATGTAGGTTAACTAGCGGGCACTTGGACTATCTAGGTTAACTAGCGGGTTCTTGTACTATGTAGGTTAACTAGCGGGCCCTTGGACTATGTAGGTGCACTAGCGGGCACTTGGACGATCTAGGTTAACTACCGGGCAATTGGACTATCTAGGTTAACTAGCGGGCACTTGGACGATATAGGTTAACTACCGGGAACTTGGATTATCTAGGTTGGCTAGCGGGCACTTGAACTATGTAGGTTAACTAGTCGGCCCTTAGACTATCTAGGTTAGCTAACGGGCACTTGGACAATGTAGGTTAATTAGAGGGTACATGGACTATATAGGTTCCCCAGCGGGCATTTGGACTATATAGATTACCTAGCGGGCACTTGGACTTTGTAGGTTACCTAGCGGGCACTTGGACTATCTATGTTACCTAGCGGGTGCTTGGACTATCTAGGTTAACTACCGGGCACTTGGACTATCTAGGTTAACTAGCGGGCACTTGGACTATCTAGATTAACTACCGGGCATTTGGATGATGCAGGTTCCCTAGCGGGCACTTGGACTATCTATGTTCCCTAACGGGCACTTGGACTATGTAGGTTCCTTAGCGGGCACTTGGACTATGTACGTCCCTTAGCGGGCACTTGGACTATGTAGGTTAACTAGAGTACCCTTGGACTATGTAGGTTAACTAGCCGGCACTTAGACTATCTAGGTTACCTAGCGGGCTGTTGGACTATGTACGTTCCCTAGCGGGCACTTGGACTATCTAGGTTAACTAGAGGGCCCTTGGTCTATCTAGGTTAACTAGCGGGCACTTGGACTATCTAGGTTAAGTAGCGGACCTTGGACTATGTAGGTTAAGTAGCGGGCACTTGGACTATCTAGGTTAACTAAGGGCACTTGGACTATCTAGATTAACTACCGGGCACTTGGTGATGCAGGTTCCCTAGCGGGCACTTGAACTATCTAGGTTCCCTAACAGGCACTTGGAATATGTAGGTTCCCTATCGGACACTTGGACTATGTAGGTTCCTCAGCGGGCACTTGGACTATGTAGGTTCCATATCGGGCACTTGGACTATGTAGGTTAACTAGCGGGCACTTGGACGATCAAGGTTAACTAGCGGGAACTTGGACTATCTAGGTTAACTAGCGGGCACTTGGACGATCTAGGTTAACTAGCGGGCACTTGTACAATGCAGGTTCCCTAACGGGCACTTTGACTATGTAGGTTCCCTAGCGGGTACTTGGACTATATAGGTTCCCTACGGCCACTTGGTCTATCTAGGTTCCCTAATGGGCATTTGGACTATGTAGGTTCCTCAGCGGGCACTTGGACTATGTAGGTAACCTAGCGGGAACTTGGACTGTCTAGGTTACCTAGTGGGCACTTGGACTATCTAGGATAACAAACGGGCACTTGGAGTATGTACGACCCCTAGCGGGCACTTGGACTATCTAGGTTAACTAGAGGGCACTTGGAATATCTAGGTTAACTAGAGGGCACTTGGACGATCTAGGTTAACTAGCAGGCACTTGGACTATACAGGTTCCCTACGGGCACTTGGACTATCTAGGTTCCCTAACGGGCACTTGGACTATGTAGGTTCCTCAGCGGGCACTTGGACTATGTATGTTAACTAGCGGGCACTTGGACTATCTAGGTTAACTAAGGGCACTTGGACTATCTAGATTAACTACCGGGAACTTGGATGATGCAGGTTCCCTAGTGGGCACTTGAACTATCTAGGTTCCCTAACAGGCACTTGGAATATGTAGGTTCCCTATCAGGCACTTGGACTATGTAGGTTCCTCAGCGGGCACTTGGACTATGTAGGTTCCCTATCGGGCACTTGGACTATTTAGGTTAACTAGCGGGCACTTGGACTATCTAGGTTAAGTAGCGGACCTTGGACTATGTAGGTTAACAAGCGGGCCCTTGGACTATGTAGGTTAACTAGCGGGCACTTAGACGATCTAGGTTAACTAGCGGGCACTTGGACTATCTAGGTTACCTAGGGGGCCCTTGGACTATGTAGGTTTCCTAGCGGGCATTTGGACTATCTAGGTTAACGAACGGGCTCTTGGACTATGCAGGTAACCTAGCGGGCACTTGGAAAGTCTAGGTTAACTAGCGGGCACTTGGACTATATAGGTTAACGAACGGGCACTTTGACTATCTAGGTTACATAGCGGGCACTTGGACTACTTAGGTTACCTAGCGGGCACTTGCACTATCTAGGTTAACTAGCGGACTTTGGACTACGTAGGTTACCTAGCGGGCACTTGGACTATCTAGGTTAACGAACGGGCACTTTGACTATCTAGGTTACCTAGTGGGCCCTTGGACTATCTAGGTTAACTAGCAGGCACGTGGATGATCAATGTTAACTAGCGGACACTTGAACTATGTAGGTTAACTAGCGGGCTTTTGGACTATGTAGGTTACCTAGCGGGCACTTGGACTATGTAGGTTCCCTATCGGGCACTTGGAGAATGTAGGTTAACTAGGGGGCACTAGGACAATGTAGGTTACCTAGCGGGCCCTTGGTCTATCTTGGTTACCTAGGGGGAACCTGGACTATGTAGGTGAACTAGTTGGCACTTGGACTATCTAGGTTACCTAGCAGGCACTTGGACTATGTAGGTTAACTAGCGGGCACTTGGACTATCTAGGTTACCTAGCGGGCACTTGGACTATGTACGTTCCCTAGCGGGCACTTGGACTATCTACGTTACCTAGCGGGCATTTGAACTATGTACGTTACCTAGCAGGCACTTGGACTATGTACGTTTCCTAGCGGGTACTTGGACTATTTAGGTTCCCTAGAGGGCACTTGGTCTATCCAGGTTAACTAGCGAGCACTTGGACTATCTAGGTTAACTAGCGGGCATTTGGACTATTAGGGACCCTAGCGGGCATTTGGACTATATTGGTTACCTAGCGGGCACTTGGACTACGTAGGTTAACGAACGGGCACTTGGACTATGTAGGTAACCTAGTGGTCACTTGAACTGTCTAGGTTACCTAGCGGGCACTTGGACTATGTAGGTTAATTAGCGGGCACTTGGACTATCTAGGTTAACTAGCGTGCCCTTGGACTATGTAGATTCTCTAGCGGGCACTTGGACTATGTATGTTCCAGAGCGGGCACTTGGACTATGTAGGTTCCCTAGCAGGCACTTGGACTATGTATGTTCCAGAGCGGGCACTTGGACTATCTAGGTTCCCTAGTGGGCACTTGTACTATGTAGGTTAACTAGTGGACACTTGGACGATCTAGGTTAACTAGCGGCACTTGGACTATCTACATTAACTAGCGGGCCCATGGATTATGTAGATTCCCTAGCGAGCACATTGACTATGTAGGTTCCCTAGCGGGCACTTGGACTCTGTATGTTCCCTAGCGGGCACTTGGACTATGTATGTTCCCTACGGACACTTGAACTATGGAAGTTATCTACCGGGCACTTGGACTATATAGGTTAACTAGCGGGGCCTTGGACTATCTAGGTTACCTAGCGGGCACTTGGACTATGTAGGTTAACTACCGGGCACTTGCACTATCTAGGTTACCGAACGGGCATTGGACTATATAGGTAACCCAGGGTGCACTTGGACCGTCTAGGTTACCTAGCGGACACTTGGACTTCTAGGTTAACGAACGGGCACTTGGATAATGTATGTTGCATAGCGGGCAATTGGACTATCTAGGTTAGGTAACGGGCACTTGGACTATCTAGGTTACCTAGCGCGATCTTGGACTATGAAGGTTACCTAGCGGGCATTTGGACTATCTAGGTTACCTAACGGGCACATGGACTATCTAGATTTCTTAGCGGGCACTTGGACGATCTAAGTTAACTAGAGGGCACTTGGACTATGTAGGTTAAATATCGTGCACTTGGACTATGTAGGTTAAATAGCGGGCACTTGGATGATCAATGTTAACTAGCGGGCACTTGGACTATCTAGGTTAGCTAACCGGCACTTGGACTAAGTACGTCCCCTAGTGGGCACTTGGACACTCTAGGTTAACTAACAGTCACTAGGACTATCTAGGTTAACTAGCGGGCACGTGTACTATCTAGGTTACCTAGCTGGCACTTGGACTATGAAGGTTCCCTAGCGGGCACTTGGATTATCTAGGTTACCTAGCGGGCACTTGGACTATGTAGGTTAACTAGCGGACACTTGCACGATCTAGGTTAACTAGCGGGCTCTTGCACTATGTAGGTTAACTAGCGGGCCCATTGACTATGTAGGTTAACTAGCGAGCACTTGGACGATCTAGGTTAACTTGCGGGCACTTGGACGATAAAGGTTAACTAGCGGGCACTTGGATTATCTAGGTTACCTAGAGGGCAGTTGGACTATGTAGGTTCCCTAGAGGGCCCTTTGACTATGTAAGTGCCCTAGCGGGCACTTGGACTATGTGGGTTCCCTAGCGGGCATTTGGTCTATCTAGGTTACCTAACGGGCACTTGGACTATGTAGGTTCCCTAGCGGGCACTTGGACTATGTATGTTAACTAGCGGACACTTGCACGATCTGGGTTAACTAGCGGGCCCTTGTACTATGTAGGTTAACTAGCGGGCCCATGGATTATGTAGGTTTACTAGCAGGCACTTGGACTATCTAGGTTAACTAGCGGGCACTTGGACTATCTAGGTTAACTAGCGTGCACTGGACTATGTAGGTTCCTTAGCGGGCACTTGGACTATCTAGGTTAACGAATGGGCACTTGGACTATGTAGGTTACCTAGCTGCACTTGGAGTATCTAAGTTAGCGAACAGGAACTTGGAATATCTAGGTTACCTAGCGGGCACTTGGATATATAGGTTACCTAGCGGGCACTTGGACTATCTATGTTACCTAACAGGAACTTTGACTACGTAGGTTAACTGGCGGACACTTGGACGATCTAGGTTAATGAACGGGCACTTGGACTATGTAGGTTAACTAGCGGGCACTTAGACTATCTAGGTTACCTAGCAGGCACTTGGACTATGTACATACCCTAGCGGGCACTTGGACTATCTAGGTTACCTAGGGGGCACTTGGACTGTGTACGTCCCCTAGTGGGCACTTGGACTATCTAGGATAACTAACGTGCACTAGGACTATCCAGGTTAACTAGCGGGCACTTGGACTATCTAGATTACCTAGCGGGCACTTAGACTATGTAGGATACCTAGCGGGCACTTGGACTATCTAGGTTAACGAACGGGCACTTGGACTATGTAGGTTACCTATTGGGCTCCTGGACTATGTATGTTAGCTAAAGGGCACTTGGACTATCTAGGTTACCTAGCGGGAACTTTGACTATATAGGTTACTTAGAGGGCCCTTGGACTATGTAGGTTACCTAACGGGCACTTGGACTATCTAGGTTACCTAGCGGGCACTTGGTCTATCTAGGTTACCTAGCGGGCACTTGGACTATGTAGGTAACCTAGCGGGAACTTGGACTATGTAGGTTAGCTAATAAGAACTTTGAATATCTAGGTTACCTAGCGGGACCTTGGACTATGTAGGTTAACTAGCGGGCACTTGGACTATCTAGGTTAACTAGCGGGTTCTTGGCTATGTAGGTTAACTAGCGGGCCTTAGGACTATCTAGGTTAACTAGCGAGTTCTTGGACTATGTAGGTTAACTAGCGGGCCCTTGGACTATGTAGGTTAACTAGCGGGCACTTGGACTATCTAGGTTAACTAGCTGGTTCTTGGACTATGTAGGTTAACTAGCGGGCCCTTGGACTATGTAGGTTCACTAGCGGGCACTTGGACGATCTAGGTTAACTACCGGGCAATTGGACTATCTAGGTTAACTAGCGGGCACTTGGACGATATAGGTTAACTACCGGGAACTTGGATTATCTAGGTTGGCTAGCGGGCACTTGAACTATGTAGGTTAACTAGTCGGCCCTTAGACTATCTAGGTTAGCTAACGGGCACTTGGACAATGTAGGTTAATTAGAGGTTACTTGGACTATGTAGGTTCCCCAGCGGGCATTTGGACTATATAGATTACCTAGCGGGCACTTGGTCTTTGTAGGTTACCCAGCGGACACTTGGACTATCTTGGTTACCTATTGGGCACTTGAACTATCTATGTTACCTAGCGGGTACTTGGACTATCTAGGTTAACTACCGGGCACTTGGACTATCTAGGTTAACTAGCGGGCACTTGGACAATCTAGATTAACTACCGGGCACTTGGATGATGCAGGTTCCCTAGCGGGCACTTGGATTATCTAGGTTCCCTAATGGGCACTTGGACTATGTAGGTTCCTTAGCGGGCACTTGGACTATGTACGTCCCTTAGCGGGCACTTGGACTATGTAGGTTAACTAGAGTGCCCTTGGACTATGTAGGTTAACTAGCCGGCACTTAGACTATCTAGGTTACCTAGCGGGCTGTTGGACTATGTACGTTCCCTAGCGGGCACTTGGACTATCTACGTTAACTAGAGGGCCCTTGGTCTATCTAGGTTAACTAGCGGGCACTTGGACTATCTAGGTTAAGTAGCGGACCTTGGACTATGTAGGTTAACAAGCGGGCCTTGGACTATGTAGGTTAACTAGCGGGCACTTGGACTATCTAGGTTAACAAAGGGCACTTCGACTATCTAGATTAACTACCGGGCACTTGGGTGATGTAGGTTCCCTAGCGGGCACTTGAACTATCTAGGTTCCCTAACAGGCACTTGGAATATGTAGGTTCCCTATCGGGCACTTGGACTATGTAGGTTCCTCAGCGGGCACTTGGACTATGTAGGTTCCATATCGGGCACTTGGACTATGTAGGTTAACTAGCGGGCACTTGGACGATCAAGGTTAACTAGCGGGAACTTGGACTATCTAGGTTAACTAGCGGGCACTTGGACGATCTAGGTTAACTAGCGGGCACTTGTACAATACAGGTTCCCTAACGGGCACTTTGACTATGTAGGTTCCCTAGCGGGCACTTGGACTATATAGGTTCCCTACGGGCACTTGGACTATCTAGGTTCCCTAACGGGCACTTGGACTATGTAGGTTCCTCAGCGGGCACTTGGACTATGTAGGTTAACTAGCGGGCACTTGGAGTATCTAGGTTAACTAGCAGTCCCTGGGCTATGTAAATTAACTAGCGGGCACATGGACTATGTAGGTTAACTAGCAGGCCCTGGGCTATGTAGGTTAAATAGTGGGCACTTGGACTATGTAGGTTAACTAGCAGGCACTTGAACTATCTGGTTAACCAGCGGTCACTTGGACTATGTATGTAACCTAGCGGGAACTTGGACTGTCTAGGTTACCTAGTGGGCACTTGGACTATCTAGGATAACAAACGGGCACTTGGACTATGTACGACCCCTAGCGGGTACTTGGACTATCAAGGTTAACTAGAGGGCACTTGGAATATCTAGGTTAACTAGAGGGCACTTGGACTATGTAGGTTAACTAGCGGGCACTTGGACTATCTAGGTTAAGTAGCGGACCTTGGACTATGTAGGTTAACAAGCGGGCCCTTGGACTATGTAGGTTAACTAGCGGGCACTTAGACGATCTAGGTTAACTAGCGGGCACTTGGACGATCAAGGTTAACTAGCGGGAACTTGGACTATCTAGGTTAACTAGCGGGCACTTGGACGATCTAGGTTAACTAGCGGGCACTTGTACAATACAGGTTCCCTAACGGGCACTTTGACTATGTAGGTTCCCTAGCGGGCACTTGGACTATATAGGTTCCCTACGGGCACTTGGACTATCTAGGTTCCCTAACGGGCACTTGGACTATGTAGGTTCCTCAGCGGGCACTTGGACTATGTAGGTTAACTAGCGGGCACTTGGAGTATCTAGGTTAACTAGCAGTCCCTGGGCTATGTAAATTAACTAGCGGGCACATGGACTATGTAGGTTAACTAGCAGGCCCTGGGCTATGTAGGTTAAATAGTGGGCACTTGGACTATGTAGGTTAACTAGCAGGCACTTGAACTATCTGGTTAACCAGCGGTCACTTGGACTATGTAGGTAACCTAGCGGGAACTTGGACTGTGTAGGTTACCTAGTGGGCACTTGGACTATCTAGGATAACAAACGGGCACTTGGACTATGTACGACCCCTAGCGGGCACTTGGACTATCTAGGTTAACTAGAGGGCACTTGGAATATCTAGGTTAACTAGAGGGCACTTGGACTATGTAGGTTAACTAGCGGGCACTTGGACTATCTAGGTTAAGTAGCGGACCTTGGACTATGTAGGTTAACAAGCGGGCCCTTGGACTATGTAGGTTAACTAGCGGGCACTTAGACGATCTAGGTTAACTAGCGGGCACTTGGACTATCTAGGTTACCTAGGGGGCCCTTGGACTATGTAGGTTTCCTAGCGGGCATTTGGACTATCTAGTTTAACGAACGGGCACTTGGACTATGCAGGTAACCTAGCGGGCACTTTGAAAGTCTAGGTTAACTAGCGGGCACTTGGACTATCTAGGTTAACGAACGGGCACTTTGACTATCTAGGTTACATAGCGGGCACTTGGACTACTTAGGTTACCTAGCGGGCACTTGGACTATCTAGGTTAACTAGCGGACCTTGGACTACGTAGGTTAACTAGCGGGCCCTTGGACTATCTAGGTTAACTAGCGGGCACGTGGATGATCAATGTTAACTAGCGGACACTTGAACTATGTAGATTAACTAGCGGGCATTTGGAATATGTAGGTTACCTAGCGGGCACTTGGACTATGTAGGTTCCCTATCGGGCACTTGGAGAATGTATGTTAACTAGGGGGCACTAGGACAATGTAGGTTACCTAGCGGGCCCTTGGACTATCTAGGTTACCTAGGGGGAACCTGGACTATGTAGGTGAACTAGTGGGCCCTTGGACTATCTAGGTTACCTAGCAAGCACTTGGACTATGTACGTTCCCTAGCGGGCATTTGGACTATCTACGTTACCTAGCGGGCATTTGAACTATGTACTTTACCTAGCAGGCACTTGGACTATATACGTTTCCTAGCGGTTACTTGGACTATTTAGGTTCCCTAGAGGGCACTTGGTCTATCCAGGTTAACTAGCGAGCACTTGGACTATCTAGGTTAACTAGCGGGCATTTGGACTATTAGGGACCCTTGCGGGCATTTGGACTATATTGGTTACCTAGCGGGCACTTGGACTACGTAGGTTAACGAACGGGCACTTGGACTTTGTAGGTAACCTAGTGGTCACTTGAACTGTCTAGGTTACCTAGCGGGCACTTGGATTATGTAGGTTAACTAGCGGGCATTTGGACTATCTAGGTTAACTAGCGGGCCCTTGGACTATGTAGATTCTCTAGCGGGCACTTGGACTATGTATGTTCCAGAGCGGGCACTTGGACTATGTAGGTTCCCTAGCAGGCACTTGGACTATGTAGGTTCCAGAGCGGGCACTTGGACTCTCTAGGTTCCCTAGTGGGCACTTGTACTATGTAGGTTAACTAGTGGACACTTGGACGATCTAGGTTAACTAGCGGCACTTGGACTATCTACATTAACTAGCGGGCCCATGGACTATGTAGATTCCCTAGCGAGCACATGGACTATGTAGGTTCCCTAGCGGGCACTTGGACTCTGTATGTTCCCTAGCGGGCACTTGGACTATGTATGTTCCCTACGGACACTTTAACTATGGAAGTTAACTACCGGGCACTTGGACTATGTAGGTTAACTAGCGGGCCCTTGGACTAACTAGGTTACCTAGCGGGCATTTGGACTATGTAGGTTAACTACCGGGCACTTGCACTATCTAGGTTACCGAACGGGCATTGGACTATATAGGTAACCTAGGGTGCACTTGGACAGTCTAGGTTACCTAGCGGGCACTTGGACTTCTAGGTTAACGAACGGGCACTTGGATTATGTATGTTGCATAGCTGGCAATTGGACTATCTAGGTTAGGTAACGGGCACTTGGACTATCTAGGTTACCTAGCGCGAACTTGGACTGTGTAGGTTACCTAGCGGGCACTTGGACTATCTAGGTTACCTAACGGGCACATGGACTATCTAGGTTTCTTAGCGGGCACTTGGACGATCTAAGTTAACTAGAGGGCACTTGGACTATGTAGGTTAAATATCGTGCACTTGGACTATCTAGGTTAAATAGCGGGCACTTGGATGATCAATGTTAACTAGCGGGCACTTGGACTATCTAGGTTAGCTAACCAGCACTTGGACTAAGTACGTCCCCTAGTGGGCACTTGGACACTCTAGGTTAACTAACAGTCACTAGGACTATCTAGGTTAACTAGCGGGCACGTGTACTATCTAGGTTACCTAGCTGGCACTTGGACTATGAAGGTTCCCTCGCGGGCACTTGGATTATCTAGGTTACCTAGCGGGCACTTGGACTATGTAGGTTAACTAGCGGGCTCTTGCACTATGTACGTTAACTAGCGGGCCCATTGACTATGTAGGTTAACTAGCGGGCACTTGGACGATCTAGGTTAACTAGCGGGCTCTTGGACGATCTAGGTTAACTAGCGGGCACTTGGATTATCTAGGTTACCTAGAGGGCAGTTGGACTATGTAGGTTCCCTAGCGGGCCCTTGGACTATGTAAGTTCCCTAGCGGGCACTTGGACTATGTGGGTTCCCTAGCAGGCATTTGGTTTATCTAGGTTACCTAAAGGGCACTTGGACTATGTAGGATAGCTAGCGGGCACTTGGACTATGTAGGTTAACTAGCGGACACTTGCACGATCTGGGATAACTAGCGGGCCCTTGCACTATGTAGGTTAACTAGCGGGCCCATGGATTATGTAGGTTTACTAGCAGGAACTTGGACTATCTAGGTTAACTAGCGGGCACTTGGACTATCTAGGTTAACTAGCGTGCACTTGGACTATGTAGGTTCCTTAGCGGGCACTTGGACTATCTAGGTTATCGAATGGGCACTTGGACTATGTAGGTTCCCTAGCGGGCACTTGGACTATGTAGGTTAACTAGCGGACACTTGCACGATCTGGGATAACTAGCGGGCCCTTGCACTATGTAGGTTAACTAGCGGGCCCATGGATTATGTAGGTTTACTAGCAGGCACTTGGACTATCTAGGTTAACTAGCGGGCACTTGGACTATCTAGGTTAACTAGCGTGCACTTGGACTATGTAGGTTCCTTAGCGGGCACTTGGACTATCTAGGTTATCGAATGGGCACTTGGACTATGTAGGTTACCTAGCAGGCACTTGGAGTATCTAAGTTAGCGAACAGGAACTTGGATATCTAGGTTACCTAGCGGGCACTTGGATATATAGGTTACCTAGCGGGCACTTGGAATATCTATGTTACCTAACAGGAACTTTGACTATGTAGGTTAACTGGCGGACACTTGGACGATATAGGTTAATGAACGGGCACTTGGACTATGTAGGTTAACTAGCGGACACTTGCACGATCTAGGTTAACTAGCGGGCTCTTGCACTATGTAGGTTAACTAGCGGGCCCATTGACTATGTAGGTTAACTAGCGGGCTCTTGGACAATCTAGGTTAACTAGCGGGCACTTGGACGATATAGGGTAACTAGCGGGCACTTGGATTATCTAGGTTACCTAGAGGGCAGTTGGACTATGTAGGCTCCCTAGCGGGCCCTTGGACTATGTAAGTTCCCTAGCAGGCACTTGGACTATGTGGGTTCCCTAGCAGGCATTTGGTCTATCTAGGTTACCTAACGGGCACTTGGACTATGTAGGTTCCCTAGCGGGCACTTGGACTATATAGGTTAACTAGCGGACACTTGCACGATCTGGGATAACTAGCGGGCCCTTGCACTATGTAGGTTAACTAGCGGGCCCATGGATTATGTAGGTTTACTAGCAGGCACTTGGACTATCTAGGTTAACTAGCGGACACTTGGACTATCTAGGTTAACTAGCGTGCACTTGGACTATGTAGGTTCCTTAGCGGGCACTTGGACTATCTAGGTTATCGAATGGGCACTTGGACTATGTAGGTTACCTAGCGGGCACTTGGAGTATCTAAGTTAGCGAACAGGAACTTGGAATATCTAGGTTACCTAGCGGGCACTTGGATATATAGGTTACCTAGCGGGCACTTGGACTATCTATGTTACCTAAGAGGAACTTTGACTATGTAGGTTAACTGGCGGACACTTGGACGATCTAGGTTAATGAACGGGCACTTGGACTATGTAGGTTAACTAGCGGGCACTTAGACTATCTAGGTTACCTAGCAGGCACTTGGACTATGTACATACCCTAGCGGGCACTTGGACTATGTAGGTTACCTAGGGGGCACTTGGACTGTGTACGTCCCCTAGTGGGCACTTGGACTATCTAGGATAACTAACGTGCACTAGGACTATCCAGGTTAACTAGCGGGCACTTGGACTATCTAGGTTACCTAGCGGGCACTTGGACTATGTAGGTAACCTAGCGGGCACTGGACAGTCTAGGTTACCTAGCGGGCACTTGGACTATCTAGGTTAGCTAACAGGAAATTGGATTATCTAGGTTACCTTGCGTGCCCTTGGACTATGTAGGTTAACTAGCGGGGAATTGGACGATCAAGGTTAACTAGCGGGCACATGGACGATCTAGGTTAACTAGAGGGCCCTTGGACAATCTAGGTTAACTAGCCGGCACTTGGACTATCAAGGTTAACTAGCGAGCCCTTGGACTATGTAGGTTAACTAGAGGGCCCTTAGACTTGTAGCTTACCTAGCGGGCACTTGGACTATGTAGGTTACCTAGCGGGCACTTGGACTATCTAGGTTAACGAACGGGCATTTGGACTATGTAGGTTACCTATTGGGCTCCTGGACTATGTATGTTAGCTAACGGGCACTTGGACTATCTATGTTACCTAGCGGGCACGTGAAGTATGTAGGTTACCTAGCGGGCACTTGGACTATCTAGGTTACCTAATGGGCACGTGGACTATCTAGGTTACCTAGCGGGAACTTTGACTATATAGGTTACCTAGAGGGCCCTTGGACTATGTAGGTTACCTAGCGGGCACTTGGACTATGTAGGTAACCTAGCGGGAACTTGGACTATGTAGGTTAGCTAATAGGAACTTTGAATATCTAGGTTACCTAGCGGACCCTTGGACTATGTAGGTTAACTAGCGGGCACTTGGACTATCTAGGTTAACGAACGGGCATTTGGACTATGTAGGTTAGCTATTGGGCTCCTGGACTATGTATGTTAGCTAACGGGCACTTGGACTATCTATGTTACCTAGCGGGCACTTTAACTATGTAGGTTACCTAGCGGGCACTTGAACTATCTAGGTTACCTAATGGGCACTTGGACTATCTAGGTTACCTAGCGGGAACTTTGACTATATAGGTTACCTAGAGGGCCCTTGGACTATGTAGGTTACCTAGCGGGCACTTGGTCTATCTAGGTTACCTAGCGGGCCCTTGGACTATGTAGGTAACCTAGCGGGAACTTGGACTAAGTAGGTTAGCTATTAGGAACTTTGAATATCTAGGTTACCTAGCGGGCCCTTGGACTATGTAGGTTAACTAGCGGGCACTTGGACTATGTAGGTTAACTAGCGGGTTCTTGGACTATGTAGGTTAACTTGCGGGCCCTTGGACTATCTAGGTTAACTAGCGGGTTCTTGGACTTTGTAGGTTAACTAGCGGGCCCTTGGACTATGTAGGTTAACTAGTGGGCACTTGGACTATCTAGGTTAACTAGCGGGTTCTTGGACTATGTAGGTTAACTAGCGGGCACTTGGACTATCTTGGTTAACTTGCGGGTTCTTGGACTATGTAGGTTAACTAGCGGGCCCTTGGACTATGTTGGTTAACTAGCGGGCACTTGGATGATCTAGGTTAACTACCGGGCAATTGGAATATCTAGGTTAACTAGTGGGCCCTTGGACGATATAGGTTAACTACCGGGAACTTGGATTATCTAGGTTGGCTAGCGGGCACTTGAACTATGTAGGTTAACTAGTCGGCCCTTAGACTATCTAGGTTAGCTAACGGGCACTTGGACAATGTAGGTTAATTAGAGGGTACCTGGACTATGTAGGTTCCCCAGCGGGCATTTGGACTATATAGATTTCCTAGCGGGCACTTGGACTTTGTAGGTTACCTAGCGGGCACTTGGACTATCTTGGTTACCTATTGGGCACTTGAACTATCTATGTTACCTAGCGGGTACTTGGACTATCTAGGTTAACTACCGGGCACTTGGACTATCTAGGTTAACTAGCGGGCACTTGGACAATCTAGATTAACTACCGGGCACTTGGATGATGCAGGTTCCCTAGCGGGCACTTGGACTATCTAGGTTCCCTAACGGGCACTTGGACTATGTATGTCCCTTAGCGGGCACTTGGACTATGTAGGTTAACTAGAGTGCCCTTGGACTATGTAGGTTAATTAGCCGGCACTTAGACTATCTAGGTTACCTAGCGGGCTGTTGGACTATGTACGTTCCCTAGCGGGCACTTGGACTATCTAGGTTAACCAGAGGGCCCTTGGTCTATCTAGGTTAACTAGCGGGCACTTGGACTATCTAGATTTAGGAGCGGACCTTGGACTATGTAGGTTAACAAGCGGGCCCTTGGACTATGTATGTTAACTAGCGGGCACTTGGACTATCTAGGTTAACTAAGGGCACTTGGACTATCTAGATTAACTACCGGGCACTTGGATGATGCAGGTTCCCTAGCGGGCACTTGAACTATCTAGGTTCCCTAACAGGCACTTGGAATATGTAGGTTCCCTATCGGGCACCTGGACTATGTAGGTTCCTCAGCGGGCACTTGGACTATGTAGGTTCCATATCGGGCACTTGGACTATGTAGGTTAACTAGCGGGCACTTGGACGATCAAGGTTAACTAGCGGGAACTTGGACTATCTAGGTGAACTAGCGGGCACTTGGACGATCTAGGTTAACTAGCAGGCACTTGTACAATGCAGGTTCCCTAACGGGCACTTTGACTATGTAGGTTCCCTAGCAGGCACTTGGACTATACAGGTTCCCTACGGGCACTTGGACTATCTAGGTTCCCTAACGGGCACTTGGACTATGTAGGTTCCTCAGCGGGCACTTGGACTATGTATGTTAACTAGCGGGCACTTGGACTATCTAGGTTAACTAAGGGCACTTGGACTATCTAGATTAACTACCGGGAACTTGGATGATGCAGGTTCCCTAGTGGGCACTTGAACTATCTAGGTTCCCTAACAGGCACTTGGAATATGTAGGTTCCCTATCAGGCACTTGGACTATGTAGGTTCCTCAGCGGGCACTTGGACTATGTAGGTTCCCTATCGGGCACTTGGACTATGTAGGTTAACTAGCGGGCACTTGGACGATCAAGGTTAACTAGCGGGAACTTGGACTATCTAGGTTAACTAGCGGGCACTTGGACGATCTAGGTTAACTAGCGGGCAATTGTACAATGCAGGTTCCCTAAAGGGCACTTTGACTATGTAGGTTCCCTAGCGGGCACTTGGACTATATAGGTTCCCTACGGGCACTAGGACTATCTAGGTTCCCTAACGGGCACTTGGAATATGTAGGTTCCCTATCGGGCACTTGGACTATGTAGGTTCCTCAGCGTGCACTTGGACTATATAGGTTAACTAGCGGGCACTTGGACTATCTAGGTTAACTAGCAGTCCCTGGGCTATGTAGGTTAACTAGCGGGCACATGGACTATGTAGGTTCACTAGCAGGCCCTGGGCTATGTAGGTAAACTAGCGGGCACTTGGACTATGTAGGTTAACTAGCAGGCACTTGAACTATCAGGTTAACCAGCGGTCACTTGGACTATGTAGGTAACCTAGCGGGAACTTGGACTGTCTAGGTTACCTAGTGGGCACTTGGACTATCTAGGATAACAAACGGGCACTTGGACTATGTACGACCCCTAGCGGTCACTTGGACTATCTAGGTTAACTAGAGGGCACTTGGAATATCTAGGTTAACTAGCGGGCACTTGGACTATCTAGGTTAAGTAGCGGACCTTGGACTATGTAGGTTAACAAGCGGGCCCTTGGACTATCTAGGTTACCTAGGGGGCCCTTGGACTATGTAGGTTTCCTAGCGGGCATTTGGACTATCTAGGTTAACGAACGGGCACTTGGACTATGCAGGTAACCTAGCGGGCACTTGGAAAGTCTAGGTTAACTAGCGGGCACTTGGACTATCTAGGTTAACGAACGGGCACTTTGAATATCTAGGTTACATAGCGGGCACTTGGACTACTTAGGTTACCTAGCGGGCACTTGGACTATCTAGGTTAACTAGCGGACCTTGGACTACGTAGGTTACCTAGCGGACACTTGGACTATCTAGGTTAACGAACGAGCAATTTGACTATCTAGGTTACATAGCGGGCACTTGGACTACTTAGGTTACCTAGCGGGCACTTGGACTATCTAGATTAACTAGCGGACCTTGGACTACGTAGGTTAACTAGCGGGCCCTTGGACTATCTAGGTTAACTAGCGGGCACGTGGATGATCAATGTTAACTAGCGGACACTTGGACTATGTATGTTAACTAGCGGGCATTTGGACTATGTAGGTTACCTAGCGGGCACTTGGACTATGTAGGTTCCCTATCGGGCACTTGGAGAATATAGGTTAACTAGGGGGCACTAGGACAATGTAGGTTACCTAGCAGGCCCTTGGACTATCTAGGTTACCTAGGGGGAACCTGGATTATGTAGGTGAACTAGTGGGCACTTGGACTATCTAGGTTACCTAGCGGGCACTTGGACTATCTAGGTTAAATATCGTGCACTTGGACTATCTAGGTTACCAAGCGGGCACTTGGACTATGTACGTTCCCTAGCAGGCACTTGGACTATCTACGTTACCTAGCGGGCATTTGAACTATGTACGTTACCTAGCAGGCACTTGGACTATGTACGTTTCCTAGGGGGTACTTGGACTATTTAGGTTCCCTAGAGGGCACTTGGTCTATCTAGGTTAACTAGCGAGCACTTGGACTATCTCGGTTAACTAGCGGGCATTTGCACTATTAGGGAACCTAGCGGGCATTTGGACTATATTGGTTACCTAGCGGGCACTTGGACTATGTAGGTTAACGAATGGGCACTTGGACTATGTAGGTAACCTAGTGGGCACATGGACTATCTAGGTTAACTAGCGGGCCCTTGGCTATGTAGGTTAACTAGCGGCACTTGGACTATCTACGTTAACTAGCGGGCCCTTGGACTATGTAGATTCTCTAGCGGGCACTTGGATTATGTATGTTCCAGAGCGGGCACTTGGACTATGTAGGTTCCCTAGCAGGCACTTGGACTATGTAGGTTCCAGAGCGGGCACTCGGACTATCTAGGTTCCCTAGTGGGCACGTGTACTATGTAGGTTAACTAGTGGACACTTGGACGATCTAGGTTAACTAGCGGCACTTGGACTATCTACATTAACTAGCGCGCCCATAGACTATGTAGATTCCCTAGCGAGCACATGGACTATGTAGGTTCCCTAGCGGGCACTTGGACTCTGTATGTTCCCTAGCGGGCACTTGGACTATGTATGTTCCCTACGGACACTTGAACTATGGAAGTTAACTACCGGGCTCTTGGACTATGTAGGTTAACTAGCGGGCCCATGGACTAACTAGGTTACCTAGCGGGCACATGGACTATGTAGGTTAACTACCTGGCACTTGCACTATCTAGGTTACCGAACGGGCATTTTGACTATATAGGTAACCTAGGGTGCACTTGGACAGTCTAGGATACCTAGCGGGCACTTGGACTTCTAGGTTAACGAACGGGCACTTGGATTATGTATGTTGCATAGCTGGCAATTGGACTATCTAGGTTAGGTAACGGGCACTTGGACTATCTAGGTTACCTAGCGGGAACTTGGACTATCTAGGTTACCTAACGGGCACTTTGACTATCTAGTTTACATAGAGGGCACTTGGACTATGTAGGTTAAATAGCGGGCACTTGGACTATCTAGGTTAGCTAACGGGCACTTGGACTAAGTACGTCCCCTAGTGGGCACTTGGACACTCTAGGTTAACTAACGGGCACTAGGACTATCTAGGTTACCTAGCTGGCACTTGGAATATGAAGGTTCCCTAGCGAGCAATTGGATTATCTAGGTTACCTAGCGGACACTTGGAATATGTAGGTCAACTAGCGGGCCCTTGGACTATGTTGGTTAACTAGCGGGCACTTGGACGATATAGGTTAACTAGCAAGCACTTGGATTATCTAGGTTACCCAGCGGGCACTTGGACTGTGTAGGTTCCCTAGCGGGCCCTTGGACTATGTAGGTTAACTAGCGGGCCCTTGGACTATGTAGGTTACCTAGCGGGCACTTGGACGATCTAGGTTAACTAGCGGGTACTTGGACTATGTAGGTTAACTAGCGTGCGCTTGGACTATGTAGATTAACTAGCAGCACTTGGACTATCTACGTTAACTAGCGGGCCCTTGGACTATGCAGATTCCCTAGCGGGCATTTGGACTATATGGATAACCTAGCGGGCACTTAGACTTTGTTGGTTACCTAGCGGGCACTTGGACTATCTAGGTTACCTAGCTGGCACTTGAACTATCTACGTTACCTAGCGGGTTCTTGGAGTATGTAGGTTACCTAGCGGGCTGTTGGACTATCTAGGTTACCAAGCGGGCACTTGAACTATCTAGGTTAACTTACGGGCACTTGGACTATGTAGGTTCCCTAGCGGGGCCCTTGGACTATGTAAGTTCCCTAGCGGGCACTTGGACTATGTGGGTTTCCTGGCGGGCATTTGGACTATCTAGGTTACCTAACAGGCACTTGGACTATGTAGGTTCCCTAGCGGGCACTTGGATTATGTAGGTTCCCTATCGGGCACTTGGACTATGTAGGTTAACTAGAGGGCATTTGGACTATGTAGGTTACCTAGCGGGCACTTGGACTATGTAGGTTCCCTATCGGGCACTTGGAGAATGTAGGTTAACTAGGGGGCTCTAGGACTATGTAGGTTACCTAGCGGGCCCTTGGACTATCTAGGTTACCTAGCAGGCATTTGGACTATGTAGGCTCCCTATCGGTCATTTGGACTATATAGATTACCTTGCGGGCACTTAGACTTTGTAGGTTACCTACCGGGCACTTGGACTATCTAGGTTACCTAGCTGGCACTTGAAATATCTACGTTACCTAGCGGGTACTTGGAATATGTAGGTTACCTACCGGGCTGTTGGACTATCTAGGTTACCTAGCGGGCACTTGGACTACATAGGTTAACTATCGGGCACTTGGACTATGTAGGTTCCCTAGCGGGCCCTTGTACTATGTAAGTTCCCCAGCGGGCACTTGGACTATGTGGGTTCCCTAGCGGGCATTTGGACTATCTAGGTTACCTAACGGGCACTTGGACTATGTGGGTTCCCTAGCGGGCATTTGGACTATCTAGGTTACCTAACGGGCACTTGGACTATGTAGGTTCCCTAGCGGGCACTTGGACTATGTAGGTTAACTAGCGGACACTTGCACGATCTGGGTTAACTAGCGGGCCCTTGCACTATGTAGGTTAACTAGCGGGCCCATGGATTATGTAGGTTTACTAGCAGGCACTTGGACTATCTAGGTTAACTAGCGGGCACTTGGACTATCTTGGTTAACTAGCGTGCACTTGGACTATGTAGGTTCCTTAACGGGCACTTGGACTATCTAGGTTATCGAATGGGCACTTGGACTATGTAGGTTACCTAGCGGGCACTTGGAGTATCTAAGTTAGCGAACAGGAACTTGGAATATCTAGGTTACCTAGCGGGCACTTGGATATATAGGTTACCTAGCGGGCACTTGGACTATCTATGTTACCTAACAGGAACTTTGACTATGTAGGTTAACTGGCGGACACTTGAACGATCTAGGTTAATGAACGGGCACTTGGACTATGTAGTTTAACTAGCGGGCACTTAGACTATCTAGGTTACCTAGCAGGCACTTGGACTATGTACATACCCTAGCGGGCACTTGGACTATCTAGGTTACCTAGGGGGCACTTGGACTGTGTACGTCCCCTAGTGGGCACTTGGACTATCTAGGATAACTAACGTGCACTAGGACTATCCAGGTTACCTAGCGGGCACTTGGACTATGTAGGTAACCTAGCGGGCAGTGGACAGTCTAGGTTACCTAGCGGGCACTTGGACTATCTAGGTTAGCTAACAGGAAATTGGATTATCTAGGTTACCTTGCGTGCCCTTGGACTATGTAGGTTAACTAGCGGGGAATTGGACGATCAAGGTTAACTAGCGGGCACATGGATGATCTAGGTTAAGTAGAGGGCACTTGGACAATCTAGGTTAACTAGCCGGCACTTGGACTATCAAGGTTAACTAGCGAGCCCTTGGACTATGTAGGTCAACTAGCGGGCCCTTAGACTTGTAACTTACCTAGCGGGCACTTGGACTATGTAGGTTACCTAGCGGGCACTTGGACTATCTAGGTTAACGAACGGGCACTTGGACTATGTAGGTTACCTATTGGGCTCCTGGACTATGTATGTTAGCTAACGGGCACTTGGACTATCTAGGTTACCTAGCGGGCACTTGAACTATGTAGGTTACCTAGCGGGCACTTGGACTATCTAGGTTACCTAATGGGCACTTGGACTATCTAGGTTACCTAGCGGGACCTTTGACTATATAGGTTACCTAGAGGGCCCTTGGACTATGTAGGTTACCTAGCGGGCACTTGGTCTATCTAGGTTACCTAGCGGGCACTTGGACTATGTAGGTAACCTAGCGGGAACTTGGACTATGTAGGTTAGCTAATAGGAACTTTGAATATCTAGGTTACCTAACGGGCCCTTGGACTCTGTAGGTTAACTAGCGGGCACTTGGACTATCTAGGTTAACTAGCGGGCACTTGGACTATGTAGGTTAACTAGTGGGCACTTGGACTATCTAGGTTAACTAGCGGGCCCTTGGACGATATAGGTTAACTACCGGGAACTTGGATTATCTAGGTTGGCTAGCGGGCACTTGAACTATGTAGGTTAACTAGTCGGCCCTTAGACTATCTAGGTTAGCTAACGGGCACTTGGACAATGTAGGTTAATTAGAGGGTACTTGGACTATGTAGGTTCCCCAGCGGGCATTTGGACTATATAGATTTCCTAGCGGGCACTTGGACTTTGTAGGTTACCTAGCGGGCACTTGGACTATCTTGGTTACCTATTGGGCACTTGAACTATCTATGTTACCTAGCGGGTACTTGGACTATCTAGGTTAACTACCGGGCACTTGGACTATCTAGGTTAACTAGCGGGCACTTGGACAATCTCGATTAACTACCGGGCACTTGGATGATGCAGGTTCCCTAGCGGGCACTTGGACTATCTAGGTTCCCTAACGGGCACTTGGACTATGTAGGTTCCTTAGCGGGCACTTGGACTATGTACGTCCCTTAGCGGGCACTTGGACTATGTAGGATAACTAGAGTGCCCTTGGACTATGTAGGTTAACTAGCCGGCACTTAGACTATCTAGGTTACCTAGCAGGCTGTTGGACTATGTACGTTCCCTAGCGGGCACTTGGACTATCTAGGTTAACTAGAGGTCCCTTGGTCTATCTAGGTTACCTAGCGGGCACTTGGACTGTCTAGGTTATGTAGCGGACCTTGGACTATGTAGGTTAACAAGCGGGCCCTTGGCCTATGTATGTTAACTAGCGGGCACTTGGACTATCTAGGTTAACTAAGGGCACTTGGACTATCTAGATTAACTACCGGGTACTTGGATAATGCAGGTTCCCTAGCGGGCACTTGAACTATCTAGGTTCCCTAACAGGCACTTGGAATATGTAGGTTCCCTATCAGGCACTTGGACTATGTAGGTTCCTCAGCGGGCACTTGGACTATGTAGGTTCCCTATCGGGCACTTGGACTATGTAGGTTAACTAGCGGGCACTTGGACAATCAAGGTTAACTAGCGGGAACTTGGACTATCTAGGTTAACTAGCGGGCACTTGGACGATCTAGGTTAACTAGCGGGCACTTGTACAATGCAGGTTCCCTAACGGGCACTTTGACTATGTAGGTTACCTAGCGGGCACTTTGACTATATAGGTTCCCTACGGGCACTAGGACTATCTAGGTTCCCTAACGGGCACTTGGAATATGTAGGTTCCCTATCGGGCACTTGGACTATGTAGGTTCCTCAGCGTGCACTTGGACTATATAGGTTAACTAGCGGGCACTTGGACTGTCTAGGTTAACTAGCAGTCCCTGGGCTATGTAGGTTAACTAGCGGGCACATGGACTATGTAGGTTCACTAGCAGGCCCTGGGCTATGTAGGTTAACTAGCGGGCACTTGGACTATGTAGGTTAACTAGCAGGCACTTGAACTATCAGGTTAACCAGCGGTCACTTGGACTATGTAGGTAACCTAGCGGGAACTTGGACTGTCTAGGTTACCTAGTGGGCACTTGGACTATCTAGGATAACAAACGGGCACTTGGACTATGTACGACCCCTAGCGGTCACTTGGACTATCTAGGTTAACTAGAGGGCACTTGGAATATCTAGGTTAACTAGCGGGCACTTGGACTATCTAGGTTAAGTAGCGGACCTTGGACTATGTAGGTTAACAAGCGGGCCCTTGGACTATCTAGGTTACCTAGGGGGCCCTTGGACTATGTAGGTTTCCTAGCGGGCATTTGGACTATCTAGGTTAACGAACGGGCACTTGGACTATGCAGGTGACCTAGCGGGCACTTGGAAAGTCTAGGTTAACTAGCGGGCACTTGGACTATCTAGGTTAACGAACGGGCACTTTGAATATCTAGGTTACATAGCGGGCACTTGGACTACTTAGGTTACCTAGCGGGCACTTGGACTATCTAGGTTAACTAGCGGACCTTGGACTACGTAGGTTACCTAGCGGACACTTGGACTATCTAGGTTAACGAACGAGCAATTTGACTATCTAGGTTACATAGCGGGCACTTGGACTACTTAGGTTACCTAGCGGGCACTTGGACTATCTAGATTAACTAGCGGACCTTGGACTACGTAGGTTAACTAGCGGGCCCTTGGACTATCTAGGTTAACTAGCGGGCACGTGGATGATCAATGTTAACTAGCGGACACTTGGACTATGTATGTTAACTAGCGGGCATTTGGACTATGTAGGTTACCTAGCGGGCACTTGGACTATGTAGGTTCCCTATCGGGCACTTGGAGAATATAGGTTAACTAGGGGGCACTAGGACAATGTAGGTTACCTAGCAGGCCCTTGGACTATCTAGGTTACCTAGGGGGAACCTGGACTATGTAGGTGAACTAGTGGGCAATTGGACTATCTAGGTTACCTAGCGGGCACTTGGACTACGTACGTCAACTAGCGGGCACTTGGACTATCTAGGTTACCTAGCGGGCACTTGGACTATGTACGTTCCCTAGCGGGCACTTGGACTATCTACGTTACCTAGCGGGCATTTGAACTATGTACGTTACCTAGCAGGCACTTGGACTATGTACGTTTCCTAGGGGGTACTTGGACTATTTAGGTTCCCTAGAGGGCACTTGGTGTATCTAGGTTAACTAGCGAGCACTTGGACTATCTAGGTTAACTAGCGGGCATTTGGACTATATTGGTTACCTAGCGGGCACATGGACTATGTAGGTTAACGAACGGGCACTTGGACTATGTAGGTAACCTAGTGGTCACTTGAACTGTCTAGGTTACCTAGCGGGCACTTGGACTATGTAGGTTAACTAGCGGGCACTTGGACTATCTAGGTTAACTAGCGGGCCCTTGGACTATGTAGGTTAACTAGCGGCACTTGGACTATCTACGTTAACTAGCGGGCCCTTGGACTATGTAGATTCTCCAGCGGGCACTTGGACTATGTATGTTCCAGAGCGGGCACTTGGACTATGTAGGTTCCCTAGCAGGCACTTGGACTATGTAGGTTCCTGAGCGGGCACTTGGACTATCTAGGTTCCCTAGTGGGCACTTGTACTATGTAGGTTACCTAGTGGACACTTGGACGATCTAGGTTAACTAGCGGCACTTGGACTATCTACATTAACTAGCGGGCCCATGGACTATGTAGATTCCCTAGCGAGCACATGGACTATGTAGGTTCCCTAGCGGGCACTTGGACTCTGTATGTTCCCTAGCGGGCACTTGGACTATGTATGTTCCCTACGGACACTTGAACTATGGAAGTTAACTACCGGGCACTTGGACTATGTAGATTAACTAGCGGGCCCTTGGATTAACTAGGTTACCTAGCGGGCACTTGGACTATGTAGGTTAACTACCGGGCACTTGCACTATCTAGGTTACCGAACGGGCATTTGGACTATATAGGTAACCTAGGGTGCACTTGGACAGTCTAGGTTACCTAGCGGGCACTTGGACTTCTAGGTTAACGAACGGGCACATGGATTATGTATGTTGCATAGCTAGCAATTGGACTATCTAGGTTAGGTAACGGGCACTTGGACTATCTAGGTTACCTAGCGGGAACTTGGACTGTGTAGGTTACCTAGCGGGCACTTGGACTATCTAGGTTACCTAACGGGCACTTGGACTATCTAGGTTAAATATCGTGCACTTGGACTATCTAGGTTAAATAGCGGGCACTTGGATGATCAATGTTAACTAGCGGCCACTTGGACTATCTAGGTTAGCTAACCGGCACTTGGACTAAGTACGTCCCCTAGTGGGCACTTGGACACTCTAGGTTAACTAACAGTCACTAGGACTATCTAGGTTAACTAGCGGGCACGTGTACTATCTAGGTTACCTAGCTGGCACTTGGACTATGAAGGTTCCCTAGCGGGCACTTTGATTATCTAGGTTACCTAGCGGGAACTTGGACTATGTAGGTTAACTAGCGGACACTTGCACGATCTAGGTTAACTAGCGGGCTCTTGCACTATGTAGGTTAACTAGCGGGCCCATTGACTATGTAGGTTAACTAGCGAGCACTTGGACGATCTAGGTTAACTAGCGGGCACTTGGACGATATAGGTTAACTAGCGGGCACTTGGATCATATAGGTTACCTAGAGGGCAGTTGGACTATGAAGGTTCCCTAGCGGGCCCTTGGACTATGTAAGTTCCCTAGCGGCCACTTGGACTATGTGGGTTCCTAGCCGGCATTTGGTCTATCTAGGTTACCTAACGGGCACTTGGACTATGTAGGTTCCCTAGCGGGCACTTGGACTATGTAGGTTAACTAGCGGACACTTGCACGATCTGGGTTAACTAGCGGGCCCTTGCACTATGTAGGTTAACTAGCGGGCCCATGGATTATGTAGGTTACCTAGCAGGCACGCACTTGGACTATGTAGGTTACTAGCGGGCATTTGGACTCTGTAGGTTACCTAACGGGCACTTGGACTATGAGGGTTCCGTATCGGGCACTTGGACAATGTTGGTTACCTAGCGGGCACTTGGACGATCTAGGTTAAGTAACGGGCACTTTGACTATCTAGGTTACCTAGTGGGAACTTGGACTATGTAGGTTTCCTAGCGGGCACTTTGACTATTTGGGTTCCCTAGCTGGCCCTTGGACTATGTAGGTTACCTAGCGGGCACTTGGACTATCTAGGTTAGCTAACAGGAATTTGGACTATCAAGGTCACCTAGCGGGCACTTGGACTATCTAGGTTAGCTAACGGGCCCTTGGACTATCTAGGTTACCTAACGGGCCCTTCGACCATGTAGCTTACCTAGCGGGCACTTGGACTTCTATGTTAACGAACGGGCACTTGGACTATGTAGGTTGCCTAGCGGGCACTTCGACGATCTAGGTTAGGTAACGGGCACTAGTACTATCTAGGTTACCAAGCGGGATATTGGACTATGTAGGTAACCTAGCGGGCACTTGGACTATCTAGGTTACCTAACGGGCACTTGGACGATCAAGGTTAACTAGTGGGTACTTGGACTATGTAGGTTAACTAGCGGGCACTTGGACTATCTAGGTAAACTAGCGGGCACTTGGACAATGCAGGTTCCCTAGCGGGCACTTGGACTATCATGGTTCACTAACGGGCATTTGGACTATGTAGGTTCCCTAGCGGGCACTTGGACTATGTACGTCCCTTAGCGGACACTTGGACTATGTTGGTTCCCTATCGGGCACTTGGACTATGTAGGTTAACTAGCGGGCCCTTGGACTATGTAGGTTAACTAGCGCGCACTTAGACTATCTAGGTTACCTAGCGGGCACTTGGACTATGTACATACCCTAGTGGGCACTTCGTCTATGTAGGTTAACTAACGGGCACTTGGACTATGCAGGTTCCCTAGCGAGAACTTGGACTATGTAAGTCCCTTAGCGGGCACTTGGACTATGTTGGTTCCCTATCGGGCACTTGGACTATGTAGGTTAACTAGTGGGCCCTTGGACTATGTAGGTTAACTAGCGGGCACTTCGACTATCTAGGTTACCTAGCGGGCACTTGGACTATGTACATACCCTAGCGGGCACTTGGACTATCTAGGTTACCTAGCGGGCACTTGGACTATGTACGACCCCTAGTGGGCACTTGGACTATCTAAGTTCACTAACGGGCAATAGGACTATGTAGGTTCCCTAGCGGGAATTTGGACTATGTAAGTCCCTTAGCGGGCAATTGGACTATGTTGGTTCCCTATCGGGCACTTGGACTATGTAGCTTAACTAGCGGGCCCTTGGACTATGTAGGTTAACTAGCGGGCACTTAGACTATCTAGGTTACCTAGCGGGCACTTAGACTATGTACGTACCCTAGTGGGCACTTGGACTATCTAGGTTAACTAACGGGCAATAGGACTCTCTAGGTTAAGTAGCGGGCACGTGGACTATCTAGGTTACCAAGCGGGCACTTGGTATATAGGTTAACTAGCGGCCACTTGGAATATCTAGGTTAACTAGCGTGCACTTGGACTATGTAGGTTCCTTAGCGGGAACTTGGACTATCTAGGTTGCCTAGCTGGCACTTTGACTATGTAGGTTAACTAGCGTGCCTTTGGACAATCTAGGTTAACTAGCAGGTACTTGGACGATCTAGGTTAACTAGCGGGCACTTGGACTATGTAGGTTGTTTAGCGGGCACTTGGACTATCTAGGTTAGGTAACGGGCACTTTGAGTATCTAGGTTACCTAGCGGGAACTTGGACTATCTAGGTTACCTAACGGGCACTTTGACTATCTAGTTTACATAGAGGGCACTTGGACTATGTAGGTTAAATAGCGGGCATTGGACTATCTAGGTTAGCTAACGGGCACTTGGACTATGTACGTCCCCTAGTGGGCACTTGGACACTCTAGGTTAACTAACGGGCACTAGGACTATCTAGGTTACCTAGCTGGCACTTGGAATATGAAGGTTCCCTAGCGAGCAATTGGATTATCTAGGTTACCTAGCGGACACTTGGAATATGTAGGTCAACTAGCGGGCCCTTGGACTATGTTGGTTAACTAGCGGGCACTTGGACGATATAGGTTAACTAGCAAGCACTTGGATTATCTAGGTTACCCAGCGGGCACTTGGACTATGTAGGTTCCCTAGCGGGCCCTTGGACTATGTAGGTTAACTAGCGGGCCCTTGGACTATGTAGGTTACCTAGCGGGCATTTGGACGATCTAGGTTAACTAGCGGGTACTTGGACTATGTAGGTTAACTAGCGGGCGCTTGGACTATGTAGATTAACTAGCGGCACTTGGACTATCTACGTTAACTAGCGGGCCCTTGGACTATGCAGATTCCCTAGCGGGCATTTGGACTACATAGATAACATAGCGGGCACTTAGACTTTGTAGGTTACCTAGCGGGCACTTGGACTATCTAGGTTACCTAGCTGGCACTTGAACTATCTACGTTACCTAGCGGGTTTTGGAGTATGTAGGTTACCTAGCGGGCTGTTGGACTATCTAGGTTACCAAGCGGGCACTTGGACTATCTAGGTTAACTTACGGGCACTTGGACTATGTAGGTTCCCTAGCGGGGCCCTTGGACTATGTAAGTTCCCTAGCGGGCACTTGGACTATGTGGGTTTCCTGGCGGGCATTTGGACTATCTAGGTTACCTAACAGGCACTTGGACTATGTAGGTTCCCTAGCGGGCACTTGGATTATGTAGGTTCCCTATCGGGCACTTGGACTATGTAGGTTAACTAGAGGGCATTTGGACTATGTAGGTTACCTAGCGGGCACTTGGACTATGTAGGTTCCCTATCGGGCACTTGGAGAATGTAGGTTAACTAGGGGGCTCTAGGACTATGTAGGTTACCTAGCGGGCCCTTGGACTATCTAGGTTACCTAGCAGGCATTTGGACTATGTAGGCTCCCTATCGGTCATTTGGACTATATAGATTACCTTGCGGGCACTTAGACTTTGTAGGTTACCTACCGGGCACTTGGACTATCTAGGTAACCTAGCTGGCACTTGAAATATCTACGTTACCTAGCGGGTACTTGGAGTATGTAGGTTACCTACCGGGCTGTTGGACTATCTAGATTACCTAGCGGGCACTTGGACTACATAGGTTAACTATCGGGCACTTGGACTATGTAGGTTCCCTAGCGGGCCCTTGGACTATGTAAGTTCCCCAGTGGGCACTTGGACTATGTGGGTTCCCTAGCAGACATTTGGACTATCTAGGTTACCTAACGGGCACTTGGACTATGTGCGTTCCCAAGCGGGCATTTGGACTATCTAGGTTACCTAACGGGCACTTGGACTATGTAGGTTCCCTAGCGGGCACTTGGACTATGTAGGTTAACTAGCGGACACTTGCACGATCTGGGTTAACTAGCGGGCCCTTGCACTATGTAGGTTAACTAGCGGGCCCATGGATTATGTAGGTTTACTAGCAGGCACTTGGACTATCTAGGTTAACTAGCGGGCACTTGGACTATCTAGGTTAACTAGCGTGCACTTGGACTATGTAGGTTCCTTAGCGGGCACTTGGACTATCTAGGTTAACGAATGGGCACTTGGACTATGTAGGTTACCTAGCGGGCACTTGGAGTATCTAAGTTAGCGAACAGGAACTTGGAATATCTAGGTTACCTAGCGGGCACTTGGATATATAGGTTACCTAGCGGGCACTTGGACTATCTATGTTACCTAACAGGAACTTGGACTATGTAGGTTAACTGGCGGACACTTGGACGATCTAGGTTAATGAACGGGCACTTGGACTATGTAGGTTAACTAGCGGGTACTTAGACTATCTAGGTTACCTAGCAGGCACTTGGACTATGTACATACCCTAGCGGGCACTTGGACTATCTAGGTTACCTAGGGGGCACTTGGACTGTGTACGTCCCCTAGTGGGCACTTGGACTATCTAGGATAACTAACGTGCACTAGGACTATCCAGGTTACCTAGCGGGCACTTGGACTATGTAGGTAACCTAGCGGGCAGTGGACAGTCTAGGTTACCTAGCGGGCACTTGGACTATCTAGGTTAGCTAACAGGAAATTGGATTATCTAGGTTACCTTGCGTGCCCTTGGACTATGTAGGTTAACTAGCGGGGAATTGGACGATCAAGGTTAACTAGCGGGCACATGGATGATCTAGGATAACTAGAGGGCACTTGGACAATCTAGGTTAACTAGCCGGCACTTGGACTATCAAGGTTAACTAGCGAGCCCTTGGACTATGTAGGTCAACTAGCGAGCCCTTGGACTATGTAGGTCAACTAGCGGTCCCTTAGACTTGTAACTTACCTAGCGGGCACTTGGACTATGTAGGTTACCTAGCGGGCACTTGGACTATCTAGGTTAACGAACGGGCACTTGGACTATGTAGGTTACCTATTGGGCTCCTGGACTATGTATGTTAGCTAACGGGCATTTGGACTATCTAGGTTACCTAGCGGGCACTTGAACTATGTAGGTTACCTAGCGGGCACTTGGACTATCTAGGTTACCTAATGGGCACTTGGACTATCTAGGTTACCTAGAGGGAACTTTGACTATATAGGTTACCTAGAGGGCCCTTGGACTATGTAGGTTACCTAACGGGCACTTGGACTATCTAGGTTACCTAGCGGGCACTTGGTCTATCTAGGTTACCTAGCGGGCACTTGGACAATGTAGGTAACCTAGCGGGAACTTGGACTATGTAGGTTAGCTAATAGGAACTTTGAATATCTAGGTTACCTAGCGGGCCCTTGGACTCTGTAGGTTAACTAGCGGGCACTTGGACTATCTAGGTTAACTAGCGGGTTCTTGGACTATGTAGGTTAACTAGCGGGCCCTTGGACTATCTAGGTTAACTAGCGGTTTCTTGGACTATGTAAGTTAACTAGCGGGCCCTTGGACTATGTAGGTTATCTAGTGGGCACTTGGACTATCTAGGTTAACTAGCAGGTTCTTGGACTATGTAGGTTAACTAGCGGGCCCTTGGACTATCTAGGTTAACTAGCGGGTTCTTGGACTATGTAGGTTAACTAGCGGGCACTTGGACTATGTAGGTTAACTAGCGGGCACTTGGACGATCTAGGTTAACTACCGGGCAATTGGACTATCTAGGTTAACTAGCGGGCCCTTGGACGATATAGGTTAACTACCGGGAACTTGGATTATCTAGGTTGGCTAGCGGGCACTAGAACTATGTAGGTTAACTAGTCGTTCCTTAGACTATCTAGGTTAGCTAACGGGCACTTGGACAATGTAGGTTAATTAGAGGGTACTTGGACTATGTAGGTTCCTCAGCGGGCATTTGGACTATATAGATTACCTAGCGGGCACTTGGACTTTGTAGGTTACCTAGCGGGCACTTGGACTATCTTGGTTACCTATTGGGCACTTGAAATATCTACGTTACCTAGCGGGTACTTGGACTATCTAGGTTAACTACCGGGCACTTGGACTATCTAGGTTAACTAGCGGGCACATGGACAATCTAGATTAACTACCGGGCACTTGGATGATGCAGGTTCCCTAGCGGGCACTTGGACTATCTAGGTTCCCTAACGGGCACTTGGACTATGTAGGTTCCTTAGCGGGCACTTGGACTATGTACGTCCCTTAGCGGGCACTTAGACTATGTAGGTTAACTAGAGTGCCTTTGGACTATGTAGGTTAACTAGCCGGCACTTAGACTATCTAGGTTACCTAGCGGGCTGTTGGACTATGTACGTTCCCTAGCGGGCACTTGGACTATCTAGGTTAACTAGAGGGCCCTTGGTCTATCTAGGTTACCTAGCGGGCACGTGGACTGTCTAGGTTAAGTAGCGGACCTTGGACTATGTAGGTTAACAAGCGGGCCCTTGGACTATGTATGCTAACTAGCGGGCACTTGGACTATCTAGGTTAACTAAGGGCACTTGGACTATCTAGATTAACTACCGGGCACTTGGATGATGCAGGTTCCCTAGCGGGCACTTGAACTATCTAGGTTCCCTATCAGGCACTTGGACTATGTAGGTTCCTCAGCGGGCACTTGGATTATGTAGGTTCCCTATCGGGCACTTGGACTATGTAGGTTAACTAGCGGGCACTTGGACGATCAAGGTTAACTAGCGGGAACTTGGACTATCTAGGTTAACTAGCGGGCACTTGGATGATCTAGGTTAACTAGCGGGCACTTGTACAATGCAGGTTTCCTAACGGGCACTTTGACTATGTAGGTTCCCTAGCGGGCACTTGGACTATATAGGTTCCCTACGGGCACTAGGACTATCTAGGTTCCCTAACGGGCACTTGGAATATGTAGGTTCCCTATAGGGCACCTGGACTATGTAGGTTCCTCAGCGTGCACTTGAACTATATAGGTTAACTAGCGGGCACTTGGACTATCTAGGTTAACTAGCAGTCCTTGGGCTATGTAGGTTAACTAGCGGGCACATGGACTATGTAGGTTCACTAGCAGGCCCTGGACTATGTAGGTTAACTAGCAGGCACTTGAACTATCAGGTTAACCAGCGGTCACTTTGACTATGTAGGTAACCTAGCGGGAACTTGGACTGTCTAGGTTACCTAGTGGGCACTTGGACTATCTAGGATAAAAAACGGGCACTTGGACTATGTACGACCCCTAGCGGGCACTTGGACTATCTAGGTTAACTAGAGGGCACTTGGAATATCTAGGTTAACTAGCGGGCACTTGGACTATCTAGGTTAAGTAGCGGACCTTGGACTATGTAGGTTAACAAGCGGGCCCTTGGACTATCTAGGTTACCTAGGGGGCCCTTGGACTATGTAGGTTTCCTAGCGGGCATTTGGACTATCTAGGTTAACGAACGGGCACTTGGACTATGCAGGTAACCTAGCGGGCACTTGGAATGTCTAGGTTAACTAGCGGGCACTTGGACTATCTAGGTTAACGAACGGGCATTTGACTATCTAGGTTACATAGCGGGCACATGGATTACTTAGGTTACCTAACGGGCACTTGGACTATCTAGGTTAACTAGCGGACCTTGGACTACGTAGGTTACCTAGCGGGCACTTGGACTATCTAGGTTAACGAACGAGCAATTTGACTATCTAGGTTAACTAGCGGGCACGTGGATGATCAATGTTAACTAGCGGACACTTGGACTATGTATGTTAACTAGCGGGCATTTGGACTATGTAGGTTACCTAGCGGGCACTTGGACTATGTAGGTTCCCCATCGGGCACTTGGAGAATATAGGTTAACTAGGGGCCACTAGGACAATGTAAGTTACCTAGTGGGCCCTTTGACTATCTAGGTTACCTAGGGGGAACCTGGACTATGTAGGTGAACTAGTGGGCACTTGGACTATCTAGGTTACCTAGCAGGCACTTGGACTATGTAGGTCAACTAGCGGGCACTTGAACTATCTAGGTTACCTAGCAGGCACTTGGCCTATGTACGTTCCCTAGCGGGCACTTGGACTATCTATGTTAACTAGCAGGCACTTGTAATATGTAGGTTAACTAGCGGACACTTGCACTATGTAGGTTACCTAGCAGGCACTTGGACTATCTAGGTTAATTGCTTGCACTTGGACTATCTAGGTTAACTAGCGTGCACTTGGACTATGTAGGTTCCTTAGCGGGCACTTGGACTATCTACGTTGCCTAGCGGGCACTTGGACTATGTAGGTTAACTAGCGGGCACTTGAACTGTCTAGGTTACCTAGCGGGCACTTGGATTATCTAGGTTAACGAACGGGCACTTGGACTATGTAGGTTACCAATAGCCACTTGGACTATCTAGGTTAGCTAACAGGCACTTGGACTATCTAGGTTCCCTAGCGGGCACTTGTACTATCTAGGTTACCTTGCAGGCACTTGGACTATGTAGGATAACTAGCGGGCACTTGGAATATGTAGGTGAACTAGCGGGCACTTGGACTATGTACGTTCCCTAGCGGGCACTTGGACTATCTAGATTAACTAGCGGGCACTTGGACTATCTAGGTTAACTAGCTTGCATTTGGACTATGTAGGTTCCTTAGCGGGCACTTGGACTATCTAGGTTGCCTAGCTGGCACTTGGACTATGTAGGTTAAATAGCGTGCCCTTGGACAATCTAGGTTAACTAGCGGGCACTTGGACGATCTAGGTTAACTAGCGGGCACTTGGACTATCTAGGTTAGGTAACGGGCACTTTGAGTATCTAGGTTACCTAGCGGGAACTTGGACTTTGTAAGTTACCTAGCGGGCAATTGGACTATCTAGGTTACCTAACGGGCACTTTGACTATCTAGGTTACATAGCGGGCACTTGGACTATGTAGGTTAACTAGCGGGCACTTGGACTATCTAGGTTAGCTAACGGGCACTTGGACTAAGTACGTCCCCTAGTGGGCACTTGGACAATCTAGGTTAACTAACGGGCACTAGGACTATCTAGGTTACCTAGCTGGCACTTGGACTATGAAGGTTCCCTAGCGAGCAATTGGATTATCTAGGTTACCTAGCGGGCACTTGGACTATGTAGGTCAACTAGCGGGCCCTTGGACTATGTTGGTTAACTAGCGGGTACTTGGACGATATAGGTTAACTAGCAGGCACTTGGATTATCTAGGTTACCTAGTGGGCACTTGGACTATGTAGGTTCCCTAGCGGGCATTTGGACTATATAGATAACCTAGCGGGCACTTAGACTTTTTAGGTTACCTAGCGGGCCCTTGGACTATGTAGGTTAACTAGCGGGCCCTTGGACTATGTAGATTAACTAGCGGCACTTGGACTATCTAGTTAACTAGCGGGCCCTTGGACTATGCAGATTCCCTAGCGGGCATTTGGACTATATAGATAACCTAGCGGGCACTTAGACTTTGTAGGTTACCTAGCGGGCACTTGGACTATCTAGGTTACCTAGCTGGCACTTGAACTATCTACGTTACCTAGCGGGTTCTTTCAGTATGTAGGTTACCTAGCGGGCTGTTGGACTATCTAGGTTACCAAGTGGTCACTTGGACTATGTAGGTTAACTAACGGACACTTGGACTATGTAGGTTCCCTAGCGGGCCCTTGGACTATGTAAGTTCCCTAGCGGGCACTTGGACTATGTGTGTATCCCGGCGGGCATTTGGACTATCTAGGTTACCTAACAGGCACTTGGACTATGTATGTTCCCTAGCGGGCACTTGGATTATGTAGGTTCCCTATCGGGCACTTGGAGTATGTAGGTTAACTAGGGGGCACTAGGACCATGTAGGTTACCTAGCGGGCCCTTGGACTATCTAGGTTTCCTAGCAGGCATTTGGGCTATGTAGGCTCCCTATCGGTCATTTGGACTATATAGATTACCTTGCGGGCACTTAGACTTTGTAGGTTACCTAGCCGCCACTTGGACTATCTAGGTTAGCTCACCGGCACTTGGACTATTTAGGTTCCCTCGCGGGCACTTGTACTATCTAGGATACCTAGCTGGCACTTGGACTATGTAGGTCAACTAGCGGGCCCTTGGACAATCTAGGTTAGCTAACGGGCACTTAGATTATGTAGGTTAACAAGCGGGCACTTGGAATATCTAGGTTACCTAGCGGGCATTTGGACTATGTTGGCTAACTAGGGGGCCCTTGGATTATCTAGGTTACCTAGCGGGTACTTGAACTATCTAGGTTACCTAGCGGGCACTTGGACTATGTACGTTCCCTAGCGGGCACTTGGACTATCTATGTTAACTAGCAGGCACTTGGATTATCTAGGTTAACGAACGGGCACTTGGACTATGTAGGTTACCAATAGCCACTTGGACTATCTAGGTTAGCTAACAGGCACTTGGACTATCTAGGTTCCCTAGCGGGCACTTGTACTATCTAGGTTACCTAGCTGGCACTTGGACTATGAAGGTTCCCTAGCGAGCAATTGGATTATCTAGGTTACCTAGCGGGCACTTGGACTATGTAGGTCAACTAGCGGGCCCTTGGACTATGTTGGTTAACTAGCGGGCACTTGGACGATATAGGTTAACTAGCAGGCACTTGGATTATCTAGGTTACCTAGCGGGCACTTGGACTATGTAGGTTCCCTAGCGGGCATGTGGACTTTTATAGATAACCTAGCGGGCACTTAGACTTTGTAGGTTACCTAGCGGGCCCTTGGACAATGTAGGTTAACTAGCGGGCCCTTAGACTATGTAGGTTACCTAGCGGGCACTTGGACGATCTAGGTTAACTAGCGGGTACTTGGACTATGTAGGTTAACTAGCGGGCCCTTGGACTATGTAGATTAACTAGCGGCACTTGGACTATCTACGTTAACTAGCGGGCCCTTGGACCATGCAGATTCCCTAGCGGGCATTTGGACTATATAGATAACCTAGCGGGCACTTAGACTTTGTAGGTTACCTAGCGGGCACTTGGACTATCTAGGTTACCTAGCTGGCACTTGAACTATCTACGTTACCTAGCGGGTTCTTTCAGTATGTAGGTTACCTAGCGGGCTGTTGGACTATCTAGGTTACCAAGTGGTCACTTGGACTATGTAGGTTAACTAACGGGCACTTGGACTATGTAGGTTCCCTAGCGGGCCCTTGGACTATGTAAGTTCCCTAGCGGGCACTTGGACTATGTGGGTATCCTGGCGGGCATTTGGACTATCTAGGTTACCTAACGGGCACTTGGACTATGTATGTTCCCTAGCGGGCACTTGGATTATGTAGGTTCCCTATCGGGCACTTGGAGTATGTAGGTTAACTAGGGGGCACTAGGACTATGTAGGTTACCTAGCGGGCCCTTGGACTATCTAGGTTACCTAGCAGGCATTTGGGCTATGTAGGCTCCCTATCGGTCATTTGGACTATATAGATTACCTTGCGGGCACTTAGACTTTGTAGGTTACCTAGCCGCCACTTGGACTATCTAGGTTAGCTCACAGGCACTTGGACTATTTAGGTTCCCTAGCGGGCACTTGTCCTATCTAGGATACCTAGCTGGCACTTGGACTATGTAGGGCAACTAGCGGGCCCTTGGACTATCTAGGTTAGCTAACGGGCACTTAGATTATGTAGGTTAACAAGCGGGCACTTGGAATATCTAGGTTACCTAGCGGGCACTTGGACTATCTAGGTTACCTAGCGGGCACTTGGACTATGTTGGCTAACTAGGGGGCCCTTGGATTATCTAGGTTACCTAGCGGGTACTTGAACTATCTTGGTTACCTAGCGGGCACTTGGACTATGTACGTTCCCTAGCGGGCACTTGGACTATCTATGTTAACTAGCAGGCACTTTGAATATGTAGGTTAACTAGCGGACACTTGCACTATGTAGGTTACCTAGCAGGCACTTGGACTATCTAGGTTAACTTGCTTGCACTTGGACTATCTAGGTTAACTAGCGTGCACTTGGACTATGTAGGTTCCTTAGCGGGCACTTGGACTATCTAGGTTGCCTAGCGGGCACTTGGACTATGTAGGTTAACTAGCGGGCACTTGAACTGTCTAGGTTACCTAGCGGGCACTTGGATAATCTAGGTTAACGAACGGGCACTTGGACTATGTAGGTTACCAATAGCCACTTGGACTATCTAGGTTAGCTAACAGGCACTTGGACTATCTAGGTTCCCTAGCGGGCACTTGTACTATCTAGGTTACCTAGCGGGCACTTGGACTATGTAGGTCAACTAGTGGGCACTTGAAATATCTAGGTTACCTTGCAGGCACTTGGACTATGTAGGATAACTAGCGGGCACTTGGAATATGTAGGTTAACTAGCGGGCACTTGGACTATGTACGTTCCCTAGCGGGCACTTGGACTATCTAGATTAACTAGCGTGCACTTGGACTATCTAGGTTAACTAGCGTGCATTTGGACTATGTAGGTTCCTTAGCGGGCACTTGGACTATCTAGGTTGCCTAGCTGGCACTTGGACTATGTAGGTTAAATAGCGTGCCCTTGGACAATCTAGGTTACCTAGCGGGCACTTGGACTATGTAGGTCAACTAGCGGGCCCTTGGACTATGTTGGTTAACTAGCGGGCACTTGGACGGTATAGGTTAACTAGCAGGCACTTGGATTATCTAGGTTACCTAGCGGACACTTGGACTATGTAGGTTCCCTAGCGGACATTTGGACTATATAGATAACCTAGCGGGCACTGAGACTTTGTAGGTTACCTAGCGGGCCCTTGGACTATGTAGGTTAACTAGCGGGCCCCTGGACTATGTAGGTTACCTAGTGTGCACTTGGACGATCTAGGTTAACTAGCGGGTACTTGGACTATGTAGGTTAACTAGCGGGCCCTTGGACTATGTAGATTAACTAGCGGCACTTGGACTATCTACTTTAACTAGCGGGCCCTTGGACTATGCAGATTCCCTAGCGGGCATTTGGACTATATAGATAACCTAGCGGGCACTTAGACTTTGTAGGTTACCTAGCGGGCACTTGGACTATCTAGGTTACCTAGCTGGCACTTGAACTATGTACGTTACCTAGCGGGTTCTTGGAGTATGTAGGTTACCTAGCGGGCTGTTGGACTATCTAGGTTACCAAGTGGTCACTTGGACTATGTAGGTTAACTAACGGGCACTTGGACTATGTAGGTTCCCTAGCGGGCCCTTGGACTATGTAAGTTCTCTAGCGGGCACTTGGACTATGTGGGTATCCTGGCGGGCATTTGGACTATCTAGGTTACCTAACAGGCACTTGGACTATGTATGTTCCCTAGCGGGCACTTGGATTATGTAGGTTCCCAATCGGGCACTTGGAGTATGTAGGTTAACTAGAGGGCATTTGTACTATGTAGGTTACCTAGCGGGCACTTGGACTATCTAGGATACCTAGCTGGCACTTGGACTATGTAAGTCAACTAGCGGGCCCTTGGACTATCTAGGTTAGCTAACGGGCACTTAGATTATGTAGGTTAACAAGCGGGCACTTGGACTATCTAGGTTACCTAGCGGGCACTTGGACTATGTTGGCTAACTAGGGGGCCCTTGGACGATCTAGGTTACCTAGCGGGTACTTGAACTATCTAGGTTACCTAGCGGGCACTTGTACTATGTACGTTCCCTAGCGGGCACTTGGACTATCTATGTTAAGAAACGGGCACTTGTAATATGTAGTTTAACTAGCGGACACTTGCACTATGTAGGTTACCTAGCAGGCACTTGGACTATCTAGGTTAACTTGAGTGCACTTGGACTATCTAGGTTAACTAGCGTGCACTTGGACTATGTAGGTTCCTTAGCGGGCACTTTGACTATCTAGGTTGCCGAGCGGGCACTTGGACTATGTAGGTTAACTAGCGGGCACTTGAACTGTCTAGGTTACCTAGCGGGCACTTGGATTATCTAGGTTAACGAACGGGCACTTGGCCTATGTAGGTTACCTAGTAGCCACTTGGACTATCTAGGTTAGCTAACAGGCACTTGGACTATCTAGGTTCCTTAGCGGGCACTTGTACTATCTAGGTTACCGAGCGGGCACTTGGACTATGTAGGTCAACTAGTGGGCACTTGGACTATCTAGGTTACCTCGCAAGCATTTGGACTATGTAAGTTAACTAGCGGGTACTTGGACTATGTACGTTCCCTAGCGGGCACTTGGAATATCTAGATTAACTAGCGTGCACTTGGACTATGTAGGTTCCTCAGTGGGCTCTTGGACTATCTAGGTTGCCCAACGGGCACTTGGACTATGTATGTTAACTAGCGGGCACTTGAACTGTCTAGGTTACCTAGCGGGCACTTGGATTATCTAGGTTAACGAACGGGCACTTGGACTATGTAGGTTAACTAGAGGGCATTTGGTCTATGTAGGTTACCTAGCGGGCACTTGGACTATGTAGGTTCCCTATCGGGCACTTGAAGAATGTAGTTAACTAGGGGGCACTAGGACTATGTAGGTTACCTAGCGGGCCCTTGGACTATCTAGGTTACCTAGCAGGCATTTGGGCTATGTAGCCTCCCTATCGGTCATTTGGACTATATAGATTACCTTGCGGGCACTTAGACTATGTAGGTTACCTATCCGCCACTTGGACTATCTAGGTTAGCTAACAGGCACTTGGACTATTTAGGTTCCCTAGCGGGCACTTGTACTATCTAGGATACATAGCTGGCACTTGGACTATGTAGGTCAACTAGCGGGCCCTTGGACTATCTAGGTTAGCTAACGGGCACTTAGATTATGTAGGTTAAAATGCGGGCACTTGGACTATCTAGGTTACCTAGCGGGCACTTGGACTATGTAGGCTAACTAGGGGGCCCTTGGACGATCTAGGTTACCTAGCGGGTACTTGAACTATCTAGGTTACCTAGCGGGCACTTGGACTATCTATGTTAACTAGCGGGCACTTGGAATATGTAGATTAACTAGCGGACACTTGCAATATGTAGGTTACCTAGCAGGCACTTGGACTATCTAGGTTAACTTGCGTGCACTTAGACTATCTAGGTTAACTAGCGTGCACTTGGATTATGTAGGTTCCTTAGCGGGCACTTGGACTATTTAGGTTGCCTAGTGGGCACTTGGACGATCTAGGTTAACTAGCGGGCACTTGAACTGTCTAGGTTACCTAGCGGGCACTTGGATTATCTAGGTTAACGAACGGGCACTTGGACTATGTAGGTTACCTAGTAGCCACTTGCACTATGTAGGTTACCTAGCGGGCACTTGGACGATCTAGGTTAACTAGCGGGTACTTGGACAATGTAGGTTAACTAGCGGGCCCTTGGACTATGTAGATTAACTAGCGGCACTTGGACTATCTACGTTAACTAGCGGGCCCTTGGATTATGCAGATTCCCTAGCGGGCATTTGGACTATATAGATAACCTAGCGGGCACTTACGCTTTGTAGGTTACCTAGCGGGCACGTGGACTATCTAGGTTACCTAGCTGGCACTTGAACTATCTACGTTACCTAGCGGGTTCTTGGAGTATGTAGGTTACCTACCGGGCTGTTGGACTATCTAGGTTACCTAGCGGGCACTTGGACTACATAGGTTAACTATCGGGCACTTGGACTATGTAGGTTCCCTAGCGGGCCCTTGGACTATGTAAGTTCCCTAGGGGGCACTTGGACTATGTGGGTTCCCTAGCGCGCATTAAGACTATCTAGGTTACCTAATGGGCACTTGGACTATGTGGGTTCCCTAGCGGGCATTTGGACTATCTAGGTTTCCTAACGGGCACTAGGACTATGTAGGTTCCCTAACGGGCACTTGGACTATGTAGGTTCCCTAGCGGGCCCTTGGACTATCTAGGTTACCTAGGGGGAACCTAGACTATGTAGGTTACCTAGCGGGCAATTGGACTATGTAGGTTCCCTATCGGGCACTTGGAGAATGTAGGTTAACTAGGGGGCACTAGGACTATGTAGGTTACCTAGCGGGCTCTTGGACTATCTAGGTTACCTAGCGGGCACTTGGACTATGTAGGCTCCCAGCGGTCATTTGGACTATATAGATTACCTAGCGGGCAGTTAGACTTTGTAGGTTACCTAGCGGGCACTTGGACTATCTAGCTTACCTAGCTGGCACTTGAAATATCTACGTTACCTAGAGGGTACTTGGAGTATGTAGGTTACCACCGGGCTATTGGACTATCTAGGTTACCTAGCAGGCCCTTGGACTATCTAGGTTACCTAACGGGCACTTGGACTATGTTGGTTCCCTAGCGGGCACATGGACTATGTAGGTTACCTAGCAGGCACTTGGACTATCTAGGGTAACTAGCGTGCACTTGGACTATCTAGGTTAACTAGCATGCACTTGGACTATGTAGGTTGCCTAGCGGGCACTGAACTGTCTAGGTTACCTAGCGGTCACTTGGATTATCTAGGTTAACGAAAGGGCACGTGGACTATGTAGGTTACCTAGTAGCCACTTGGACTATCTAGGTTAGCTAACAGGCACTTCGACTATCTAGGTTCCCTAGCGGGCACTTGTATTATCTAGGTTACCTAGCTGGCACTTGGACTATGTAGGTCAAATAGCGGGCCCTTGGAGTATCTAGGTTACCTAACGGGCACTTAGATTATGTAGGTTAACTAGTGGGCACGTGGAATATGTAGGTTAACTAGCGGACACTTGGACTATGTAGGTTAACTAGCGGGCCCATGGACTATGTAGGTTTACTAGCGGGCCCTTGGACTATCTAGGTTCCCTAAAGGGCACATGGACTATGTAGGCTAACTAGGGGGCCCTTGGACGATCTAGGTTACCTAGCGGGTACTTGAACTATCTAGGTTAACTAGCGCGCACTTGCACTATCTAGGTTACCTAGCGGGCACTTGGACTATCTAGGTTACCTAACGGGCACTTAGATTATGTAGGTTAACTAGCGGGCACTTGGAATATGTAGGTTAACTAGTGGACACTTGCACTATGTAGGTTACCTAGCAGGCACTTGGACTATCTAGATTAACTAGCGGGCACAAGGACTCTAGGTTAACTAGCGTGCACTTGGACTATGTAAGCTCCTTAGCAGGCACTTGGACTATCTAGGTTGCCTAGCGGACACTTGGACTATGTAGGTTAACTAGCGTGCCCTTGGACTATCTAGGGTACGTAGCGGGTACTTGGTATATAGGTTAACTAGCGGGCACTTGGAATATGTAGGTTAACTAGAGGACACTTGGACTATCTAGGTTAACTAGTGGGCCCTTGAACTATGCAGGTTAACTAGCTGACACTTGGACAATCTAGGTTAACTAGCTGGCACTTGGACGATCTAGGTTAACTAGCGGGCACTTGGATTATCAAAATTAACAAGTGAGCCCTTGGACTATGTAGGTTAACTAGCGGGCCCTTGGACTATCTAGGTTACCTAGCGGGAACTTGGACTATATAGGTTACCTAGTGGGCACTTGGACTAAGTTCGTCCCCTAGTGGGCACTTGGACACTCTAGGTTAACTAACGGGCACTAGGACTATCTAGGTTAACTAGCGGGCACTTGGACTATCTAGGATAGCTAACTGGCACTTGGACTATGTAAGTTAACTAGCGGACACTTGCACGATCTAGGTTAACTAGCGGGCTCTTGCACTATGTAGGTTAACTAGCGGGCCCATTGACTATGTTGGTTAACTAGCAGGCACGTGGACGATATAGGTTATCAAGTGGGCACTTGGACGATCTAGGTTAACTAGCGGGCACTTGGATTATCTAGGTTACCTAGCGGGCACTTGGACTATGTAGGTTCCCTAGCGGGCATTTGGACTATATAGATAACCTAGAGGGCACTTAAACTTTGTAGGTTACCTAGAGGGCCCTTGGACCATGTAGGTTAACTAGCGGGCACTTGGACTATGTAGATTACTTGGAGGGCAATTGGACGATCTAGGTTAACTAGCGGGTACTTGGACTATGTAGGTTAACTAGCGGCACTTGGCCTATCTACATTAACTAGCGGGCCCTTGGACTATGTAGATTCCCTAGCGGGCATTTGGACTATATAGATAACCTAGCGGGCACTTAGACTCTGTAGGTTACCTAGTGGGCACTTGGACTATCTAGGTTACCTAGCTGGCACTTGAACTATCTACGTTACCTAGCGGGTTTTTGGAGTATGTAGGTTACCTAGCGGGCTGTTGGACTATCTAGGTTACCAAGCGGGCACTTGGATTATGTAGGTTAACTAACGGGCACTTGGATTATGTAGGTTCCCTAGAAGGCACTTGGACTATGTAAGTTCCCTAGCGGGCACTTGGACTATGTGGGTATCCTGGCGGGCATTTGGACTATCTAGGTTACCTAACGGGCACTTGGACTATGTAGGTTACCCAGCGGGTACTTGGATTATATAGTTTCCCTATCGGACACTTGGACTATGTAGGTTAACTAGAGGGCTTTTGGACTATGTACGTTACCTAGCGGGCACTTGAACTATGTAGGTTAATTAGCATGCCCTTGGACTATATAGGTTACGTAGCAGGCACTTGGTATATAGGTTAACTAGCGGGCACTTGGGCTATGTAGGTTAACTAGAGGACACTTGGACTATCTAAGTTAACTAGTGGGCCCTTGGACTATGTAGGTTAACTAGCGGGCGCTTGGACAATCTAGGTTAACTAGCAGGCACTTGGACGATCTAGGTTAACTAGCAGGCACTTGGACTATCAAAGTTAACAAGTGAGCCCTTGGACTATGTAGGTTAACTAGCGGGCCCTTGGACTATCTAGGTTACCTAGCGGGCACTTGGACTATGAAGGTTCCCTAGCGGGCACTTGGATTATCTAGGTTACAAAGCGGGCACTTGGACTATGTAGGTCCACTAGCGGGCCCTTGGACTATCTAGGTTACCTAACGGGCACTTGGACTATCTAGGTTACCTAACAGGCACTTGGACTATCTAGGTTACCTAGTGGTCAATTGGACTCTAAAGGTTACCTAGCGGGCACTTGGACGATCTTTGTTATTAACGGGCACTTGGACTATTTAGGTTACCTAGCGGGCACTTGGACAGTCTAGGTTACCGAGCGGGCACTTGGACTTCTAGGTTAACGAACGGGCACTTGTACTATGTAGGTTGCCTAGCGGGCACTTGGACTATCTAGGTTAGGTAACGGGCACTTGGACTATTTGGGTTACCTAGCGGGCACCTGGACTATCTAGGTTACCTAACGGGCACTTGGACTATCTAGGTTAGCAAGCGGGCACTTTTAATATGTAGGTTACCTAGCGGGCCCTTGGACTATGTAGGTTACCTTGCGGGCACTTGGACGATCTAGGTTAACGAACGTGAACTTGGACTATGTAGGTAACCTAGAGTGCATTTGGACAGTCTAGGTTACCTAGCGGGCAATTGGACTATCTAGGTTAAGGAATGGGCACTTGGACTATGTAGGTTACCTAGCAGGCACTTGGACTATCTAGGTTAGCTAACAGGAACTTGGAATATCTAGGTTACCCAGCGGGCACTTGGATTATGTAGGTTGCCTTGCGGGCACTTGGACTATCTACGTTACCTAACGGGAACTTGGACTATGTAGGTTAACTAGCGGACTCTTGGAATATGTAGGTAACCTAGCGGGAACTTGTACTGTCTAGGTTACCTAGTGGGCACTTGGACTATCTAGGATAACACACGGGCACTTGGACTATGTACGTCCCCTAGCGGGCACTTGGACTATCTAGGTTAACTAGAGGGCACTTGGACTATGTGTGTCCCCTAGCGGGCACTTGGACTATCTAGGTTAACTAGAGGCCACTTGGAATATCTAGGTTAACTAGAGGGCACTTGGACTATGTAGGTTAACTAGCGGGCACTTGGACTATCTAGGATAAGTAGCGGACCTTTGACTATGTAGGTTAACTAGCGGGCACTTGGACTATCTAGATTAACTAGCGGGCACTTGGATGATGCAGGTGCCCTAGCGGGCACTTGGACTATCTAGGTTCCCTAACGGGCACTTGGACTATGTAGGTTCCCTAGCGGGCACTTAGACTATGTACGTCCCTTAGCGGGCCCTTGGACTATGTAGGTTCCCTATTGCGCACTTGGACTATGTAGGTTAACTTGCGGGCCCTTGGACTATATAGGTTAACTAGCGAGCACTTAGACTATCTAGGTTACCTAGCAGGCACTTGGACTATGTACGTCCCCTCGTGGGCACTTGGATTATCTAGGATAACTAACGGGTACTTGGACTATCTAGGTTAACGTACGGGCATTTGGACTATCTAGGTTACCTAGCGGGCACTTGGACTATGTAGGTTACCTAGCGGGCACTTGGACTATCTAGGTTACCTAACGGGCACTTGGACTATGCAGGATACCTAGTGGGCCCTTGGACTATATAGGTTAACGAACGGGCACTTGGACTATGTAGGTTACCTAGCAGGTTCTTGGACTCTCTAGGTTACCTAGCGGGCACTTGGACTATCTAGGTTAACGTACGGGCACTTGGACTATCTAGGTTACCAGCGGGCACATGGACTATCTAGGTTACCAGCGGGCACATGGACTATCTAGGTTACCTAACGGGCACTTGGACTATGCAGGATACCTAGTGGGAATTTGGACTGTCTAGGTTACCTAGCGAGCACTTGGACTATGTAGGTTAACTAGCGGGCACTTGGACTATCTAGGTTACCTAACGGGCACTTGGACTATCTAGGTTACCTAGCGGGCACTTGGACTCTAAAAGTTACCTTGCGGGCCCTTGGACTATGTATGTTACCTAGCGGGCACTTGGACTATCTATGCTATTAACGGGCACTTGGACTATGTAGGTAACCTAGCGGGCACTTGGACAGTCTAGGTTACCTAGCGGGCACTTGGACTTCTAGGTTAACGAACGGGCACTTGGACTATGTAGGTTAGGTAGCGGGCACTTGGACTATCTATGCTATTAACGGGCACTTGGATTATGTAGATAAC